>NW_028262291.1:27484496-27787527 GCF_047370975.1 Nipponia nippon | reverse complement strand
CTTCTGCATCTCACACTGAGCCATGCCGGAGGTAAGACTCAATGGCATAGGGAGAAGGGCAGTACCAGTGGGTGACAGAAGGAAGAAAGATGGGGTTATTTCTTTCCAGGTATAAAGCCAGTGGCAGGTTTTCTTGGTAAGGCAGGGGGAGCTTCTAAAAGCTTGAAGTTAGGAGTGAAAGGGTGCCAAGAGCGGAGTGAGCATAGGGCTCTCCTGCACAGGAGGATGCAGCAGCAGCTGGCAGGGATGGCTGGTGACAACATCTCAGTGGATTTTGTGGGTCACCTGGGAGATGGTGGGGAAAGGGAATGTGGCTTAGCCCAGGACCTTGTATAGCACAACTGTGGGCCTTTTTGGGCTAGAGTTCCTCAGGTGACCTGGGTAGCTGCAATTCTCCATTGCCTCCCCAGCTGTCCCTTATCTAAACTTTAGGTCATACGCAGTATGCAGCCTTCCTGCTCACCACTCCTCTTATCAGAGCCTCTACTTCATCTATCTTTTCTTAATAGGAGGTTAGGTCCTCTCTGACCCACTGCTGTGTGGGGGAAGACCTGTCTACAGGTCTCAGATCAGGGTCTGTAACATGAAGATGGAACCAAGCTGTGCCTATCGCAGTGGTCTGAGGTTGGCAAGACAAATACAGTGGCTGGCAGGGAGCAGTAGCAGGCTCCAAGCAAACAAGCCTCTACCTAACTGCAAATGAGCAGAGCAGCTTTGCTGAGGAGAGCAGAGGATTCCTATCACTGCTTTTGCCTAAGTGATGCCAGCCCTGACAGATGAGTTACAGAGACCCTGCTGTGATCATCAGGTGGGGACCTGACAGGTCCTGACCGGGCTTCTCCTCTCTGCAGTGGGGGAGGCTGGGCTGTGGGATCATCGCGTCAGCTGTGTGTGATTTTTGGAAACTGCAAGGGGAGACAAAGGAGGGGGCCTCCTGCTGCAAGCACCCCTTTGACTGGCGGTGTTCTGACCCGGTAGTTTTCCTGGAAAAGGGGCAGGCACTGTCACTGCTCAAGCGCCCACGACGTGCCAACAAGGGATTTCTGGAAGAGATGCTTAAGGGAAACCTGGAGCGAGAGTGCCTGGAGGAGACGTGCAGTTACGAGGAGGCTTTTGAAGCCCTTGAATCAACCGTTCAGACGGTACGTACAGGGGACGTGGGTGGTCCCGAGAAACCTGTAGTGAGAGACTAGCAGGTTGTGCATGCAACGAGGGGCTGGGGTCGTAAGACTCAGTTCTGTGATACAAAGATACAAAGGAGACCTCAGGCTTCCTTAGGGAGTTTCCCTCCTGGAGCCACTCCAGGGGATGCAGCTTAAAGCTCAGGTTCTTTTCCCTCCCTCTTTATTTTAAGCATGAAGTGAAAAGGAGAGAGTCTACCCTCAGCCACCAGTCCTGAATTGCATCTTCCACTAGCTCAGCAGGGTGCTGCACACATTCAAAGTGCCACAGCCCCAGACACTCACAGAAGAGCTGGCTTAGCAACCAAACACTGAGTGCAGGTGCCTCAAGCTCCTTTGGGCTGAAGCTTTGACACAGCCTCTCCCTTTTTCTAGCTTTCAGACTCACTCACTCCACTAAATTTGTTCTGCATCCTTTGGGATTTGCTCCTAGCCCCAAGGCCAGTATCCATGCTGAATTCCACACCCAAGAGTACAACAGTAAACAGATGAACAGTTAGGAGTCTAAGCCAGCAAGATACAACCTCTGTGGAGTATTTCTAAAGCCATCATCCCCAGGCTGCACAGCAGAAACATAGATCCAAATCACTGAGCAATACCTACATGTGATCTGTGGCCTTAGAAGATCCGAGTTCAGCTCCTTGGACTTCTGCACTGAAGCTCAGGCTCTGCTTCCTCTGCAGGTTGATGAAGGTTGTAAGCATCTTTGTTTTTTTTAGAAACAACAGTACTGTCTTGCTTCCCGAGTCTGATGACTGGGAATGTGGTTTTATATCAGATTTGTTGCTTTGTTGGACTCCATAGTAATTGATATCAACAGAGCTAGGTTAGTCTCTTCCATTTGTTGTGATGGGGCATTCTCCTACTGGTTTGAACTGCAGCAGCTAAGCAAGGTCTGATGTTCTGTGTCCCTACTCTTAAATATATATATACACATATTTTTTTATTTTTTTTTTTACAGGAGGCGTTTTGGTCAAAATACCAAGGTAAGTTCCTTGAAGTCCTGCAGGTGCTCTGCTGTCCCTTAGGATGCACTGTTCCATCCTGGAGACATGGCTCCCTACCCTCTTACAAGAGCTCACTTTCCAGGACAAAGCACTTTTGTTTTGTCTCCAGGTGATAAACTGGTTCAAACTATGATGCTTATTTGGATTTCTTTCATATAATGTGTTTCTTTCTTCTTATTTTGCTAGTATGTCAGGCCCTGAGAAAGTCCAGGACAGCTCTGGATGCTTGTCTAGAAGGTAAGAAATTAATGTTGACCTCAATCCCCGAGACAGAGCGAGTGCCAGGAACTTGCTTCCTGCAGAGTCTGTAAGGAAAAAGAAAAAAAAAAAAATCTAAAGTTGGTGAAGCCATCTGATTAGAAAGAAAAATAGCAGGAGAGGAATTTGAAATTCCTTTCTACCTCTTTATTTCCCCCCTAACCATTTCACAAACAGCCCAGCTCCCCCATTGAAACAGCGTGGGGTAGCTATCCTTCTCCTTGTGGCACAGTCAGGCGTCCCCAAGCCCAGCCTCTCAGAAGGGCTCCGACCTGCGCCTGCAGCCAAAGCAAAGCACAGAGGCTCAGGGCGAGCTCCCTCTGATGAGGCGGAGAGAGCTTAAGCTGTGTGCTCTTCCCACCCCATGAGGAGAATGCCTGTGCTTGTGCAGGCTCATACAGGCAGCAAAAGTTAAAGGGAGTTGTGGGATGGTACCTCTGACCTTGAAAAATGCAACACCCATTTCCCCTGGCCCCGGCTTACACCATGTTGGGATTTTGACAGGTAACTGCGCTCTTGATCAGGGCCAGAACTATCAGGGCACAATTAGCCACACCAAATCAGGGATTGAATGTCAAGTGTGGACAAGCAAATATCCACATATACCTAGGTAAGTTCATCTCCCACACACCCCTAAAGGGTTCTCCAGGGTGCCCTTCCTTCCTTCCCCGCCTAACCAGCTTTTTCTCATAGATTTAATGCCACCATTTATCCAAACCTCATTGAGAACTACTGCAGGAACCCAGATGGCAACTCAGAAGGCCCATGGTGCTACACCCGAGACCCAACGGTGGAACGGGAGGAATGTCCCATCCCAGTGTGTGGTATGCCTCAGCACTACACCCCAGCAAGTGCTTCACTGGTAGGGAACACTGCACTGAGACCGATACTGAATGTGTCAAGGAAGGGAAGAGGGTTAGGAGGGAAGGATCTTATATGAACAGAGGTCAGTCAGAGTAGAGGAGCTGCGTCTTAAAAGGTAAAGGAGCTGAGGAGGAAAAGTCATTGAGTTGCCCATACATCTACCTTGGCTAAATTCCTCTAACATGCTGTTTTCTCTAGACTACACTAACCTAGATCAAAATTAAATTCGGTGTCAGTAGTCCCCTGGAATCTACTACAGTTTTGCCAGTCAGGAGCACTCCAAAATCCTGGCTCAGCTGCCTTAATTTGTGACAGCAATGAGTCATACTGGGTTTTTCTGTCTGAATTCCCACCTATAGAACAAAACCACTACAGCTTGTGCTTGACTGCCTGCCTTAACATTCACTCATATGGAGGGGTACAGTAAAATACCCAGAATCTCAAGAGAAGAGAAGAGCCCTTCTCTCGTCATTGCGCTTGACCGGAGGATGAACCATCCCTCTACACTTATACCTTCCCACTTCTCCACAATACACAGCTGTCTCCCGTGGGGCTTGGCCTCCATCTCAGAACTGGTAGAAAGCAGGGAACCTTCTCACAGCAGAAGTTTCTCTTCCAAAAGCAGAGACTAGCAGCAACGACTCTTGTAAGTGAAAGTCGGAGAGGTCAGCAACCATTTTCACCAAAGGGTGTTCTGAAGTTTTAAAAATCATTACCATTGCCCTGGTCTGCAATATGGCAAACTGGAAAGAGATACTGCTCTGCTTTGGGGTGATCAGGCATCTATACTATCTCTGTTCGCTAGCTAGTTTCTGACCTACAGTAGCTTACTGTTACACTTACACGTGCATGGATACGGCAGGACTAGAAAAGCCTTGGTTTTGTGCACAGTTCCTTTGCAATCATGTTGACATGAGTCAATCTCACACAGAAGCAGCCTCGCCAATTAAGGTGAATGCTACTTGCTCAGTGGCTGTTGTGCCCCAGGGTGAGTAGTCAAACAGAGTGTCTCTCTTCACATGGGGATTCCCCCAGTGCATAAGGAGAAGGCAGCTTGAGGCCAAGCAACTGCCGCAGAATAGATTAGCCGGTGCCCTCTCACTCAGGAAATGCTGCTTAAAGCTTGCAGCCATTAGGACGCTTGCAAGAAAAAGTGTGGAAAGTCTCGCAGGAAGGTTTTTCTCTTATTATTAGATATAGAAACATTGTTAAATTTACTATTTTAGATGCATATCATAGTAAAAGGCTCCCCCAAATATAGTCTAGTTATGCATTTGAGAAAAAGGCATTGGAGGCTCTAACACAGCAGCATTATGATGCCTGAAGCACCTTGAGCTGGTTCTCGAAGATGCCCCAGAAAGGAACACAATATTGTCCCTCATATCTTAGTGGCAAAGAGAAGAGTGATGAGTCACACCAGCCTCACCTTACCTCCTGTTGAAAGAACCTCCTCCGACACTGCAACGTTGTAGAGGGCCACCACGTGCATGGGAGCACAGTGGGAACCCTCAAACATAATGAGATGCCCCATGGAACTCTGGGCTTTAGTAAAGGGGCTCCAGTGGTATTTGCTAACAGTACTTCTGAGTGCAAAGCTATGGCTTAAATCACAGCTCGCTCTCTTTCCAGGTCAAGACAGGACAACGGTTGAATTTACTCCACGGGTCACACCACCAGCCCCAGTGGAGCCCTGTGAACAAGAGAAAGGCGTGCTTTACACTGGGACTCTCTCGGTCACTGTGTCTGGAGCTAAGTGCCTGCCGTGGAACTCTGAGAAGGCCAAAGAGGTGCTCCATGGAAAACACATCAACCCAGAGGTGAAGCTGCTGGAGAATTACTGTCGGAATCCCGATGGAGACGATGAAGGTGTCTGGTGTGTCACAGATGAACCACCCAACTTTGAATATTGTGATCTGCACTACTGCGGTGAGAAGCCTGCATTGGTTTGGGTAGGCACGCTTGTGAGGCAGGGGCAAACAAAAGCAGTATGTGCGACTAGGGTGAAGTGCTTGGGCTGGGAGGCATAGACAAGGAAGTCTGTACACCATGTATGTGCAAGTCCCGTTTGTCCAAATACCACACGTACTAACCTGCTGTACATGTATAGAGCTGTTATGTCTCTCAGGTGTCCTCTTCTCCCTGAAAACTCACAATGGAGGGCAAGGAGCATTAAGAAGAGCATCATTCCTTCATCAGACCCACTGTGTATGGAAAGGAACATCTCCATTGCTGATAATTATGGAAACTGCAGCTAAGCCTTTTATGATGTTTGTCTTTCTGTCTCTCTCAGACAGCTCGCTAGAGGATGAGAATGAACCATTGGAGGGAATATCAGGACGTACTACCCTTCCTCAAGAGTTCAAAACCTTCTTTGATGAGAAAACTTTTGGTTCAGGCGAAGGAGGTAAGCAAAAACTCTAGATACAGCATCACAGTTTGTAGAAAGGCTGCAGCTTCTTCCCATAGGCCACTAACTGTTTCTCAGAAACACCAGCTTGCCAAATGCTGCCAAAAGCAGGGGGAGATATTTAAATTCCTTGAAGGACCCTCAGAAGTTAATCTCCAGTTACAATCATGAAGCTAGTAAGCCCTGCCTTCCTAGGCTCTTCCAGCTTAGCATGCTGACTGCAGACAACAATTCTCCACTGTGAATCAGGTAGAGTAGTAACAAAGCCAGATTGCCTATTTTTTCAGACTGCGGCACTCGTCCTTTATTTGAGAAGAAAAAGGTAACGGACAAAAGTGAGAAGGAGCTGCTGGAGTCCTACATAGGAGGCAGAGTTGTGCATGGGGACGATGCAGAAGTTGGCAGTTCCCCCTGGTAAGCGTTATCTTTGCATAGTCCTTCATGGGGAATTGTGTCTCCCTTCTCTTCAGTTCGAGCAGGCAGAAGTAAAAGGGCTCTCCCATCTCAGGCAGCATTACGGCTTCTAATCAAAGCTCCTCCAAGTGGTTGACAGGGCAGTACTAAAATAGCTGGAAAGAAACTCTCCTCTTGAGCCAGGTATGCAACCATCTGGGAAAGCAAGAGTGCTGGTGTGTTTCATTTTTGTCTTGTCCTCTTTCCAGCTTTGCTGGAGCAGAGGATCAAAACACCTCTCCAGGTGAGGGAAATACAGTAAATGGCCTACTACATAGAATATACATGCCCAGGGAAGACTTCTGCTACAGAGCCACCTATGCAGTCGTCTTTGTCAGTATAGCGCAACGCTCTTCCCTGCTCACTGCAAATTCTGCTCTTTCTGCACAACACCAAGACACATTCAGCCAGCCACGCCTTTGGTGCTGTAAGTCTTCCTCCCTCCTTGTCTCTCAGGCAAGTGATGCTCTACAAAAAGAGTCCTCAAGAACTGCTGTGTGGTGCCAGCCTCATCAGTGACAGCTGGGTCTTGACTGCTGCTCATTGTCTTTATTACCCACCCTGGGACAAGAACTTAACTACAAATGACATCTTGGTGCGGATTGGCAAGCACATAAGGGCAAAGTAAGAGCCTGGATAAAGTGAGAGTGAAATAGCCTTCCTCTTGGAGTAATGGGATACAATGAGGTTGGGCTATCATTCAGTATCCAAGGAAACATACATAGCCAATGTCACATGCCTCTCAATAACGGGATCTAATGGAGCTGTCATTTGCTCCTGAAGGTTAAAAGGGAGGGCAGAAGCATGGAAATTCTAAAGGGGAACTCCAGCGTAAAGACAGTATTGTCTCAGAGGGTACAAAGCACCTGAGAGTATCATGAACCCCAGAAGACTCTCAGTTGCTGCTGTACAGTGAGTTCTTTCCTTTGTGACTATTTCAGATATGAAAAGAATAAAGAAAAGATTGCTCTGTTGGATAAAATCATCATCCATCCCAAGTACAACTGGAAAGAGAACATGGACCGAGACATTGCACTCATGCACTTGAAAAGACCCATCATCTTCAGTGACTACATCCATCCTGTCTGCCTGCCTACCAAAGAGGTCGTGCAGAGGTGAGGAGGCTGTCCCACAGTCCTAAGAATACAGGCTACAAAAGCTTTCTTTGGGCCTTCAAAAAAAACAGAAAAGGATGCCCTATTTAGGCTATTTGCAGCAAGAGAGCCAGGCAGGAGAAAGCTGTTAGAATCCATTTGATTATACTCATGCTTCCTTCCACAGGCTGATGCTGGCAGGTTACAAAGGACGGGTAACTGGTTGGGGAAACTTGAAAGAAACATGGGCCACTAGCCCAGGCAACCTCCCCACAGTTCTGCAACAGCTCAATGTGCCAATTGTAGACCAAGATATCTGCAAGGCATCCACCAAAGTTAAAGTCACTGACAACATGTTCTGTGCAGGTAAGTAGCACTGGAGACACAAGGCCAACTTGCCACAGAAGACAAGGGCTCTGAGCTCCTGCTGGGGCTCACACAGCAAGGTTACTTTCTGATAAATTTGCAAATGCCCTCCCTAAAGAATAACTTTCCTACGATAAGAACTTTTCCAGTTCTCAGAAAACATGAAGGCTAGAGAACATAAAGCTATGAATAAAGTTTGTAACACCATGCTATGTCAGGCTAACTAGCCTAACAGCACCACTCTGCCAGATATCAGCAACAGCTGTGTGAGAACTGAGCACATACAAAGTTATCTTTTCACCAGTATATGGAGCAGTTCAGTGACTTCCTAAATTAAAGGCTGCACATCGGTTATCCTACTCAGTAGCCAAACAACCCTTTCTTCTCTACCAGTTTGTCTCAACCTTTTGGAGGCTACTCATGCCCACAACTTCTGTGGCAACAGGCTCCACAAACTGGTTAGGCACGTGTGAAAAATGTAATTCCTCACGTTCTGTTAAACTTCTTGTCTAATAAATTTGACAAGGTACACATCTATACTCATAACTTAAGAAAAAATATTTCTTCTTCATGTCATATGCTATTTTATGGACCCTCTACAGCTCTGTCATTTCTCTTCCAAGCTGAGAAGCACTTATTTAATTTTTCTTAATATAGAAGGCATTCTGTACTTCTGATAATCCTTGCTGTACCTTCCTAAATCTCTTCTGGCACTATACCCTGTTTGAAAGAGAATAGAAGTGAACACACAATTCAAGATACAAAGAGACTATGGATTTACATTCTGGTTTAATACTTTCTGCTCTATTCTTCATTTGTGCAGACTTTATCCCTTCCTACAAGCAAACCTCCAATGATTTTTGACTGAGTTTCTGCCGCTTGAATCCAATAATGCATACAATCGCTTGAGTTAGGATGGAAGCCAATTTCATGCATATACTGACAATACAGCATTCTTATGGTTTCTTTTTCTAGACAACAGTCTTGAAAACTAGCTGAGATGCAGACATACAGCAGAGAAGGGGAGACACGGGTGATGGGAAAATGCAAAGATACTGTCTAGTATGAAGTGAAATGCTTTTCATAGCGAGACCGTAGGAAGACAGTCAGTTGGGGGAAAGAAAGAGCAAAGCCTGCAGAATGACAGGAAGGTGAAAGCGAGGACGGCAACGTGTCTCTATAGTAAATAAAATGAAAGAACAGGGTACATGGAATGTTACACACACACACAAGTTTCTAAGACGAGAAAGGCACAGTAGCTCAAGCTGCAGCTGTGAAAGCAGCGGCAGCCGACACTAACAGCAATTCCGATGAAAGAAAACAGGAATGAGAACACAGAGGGTGGAAGAATACGGTGGATTCAGGAACGTTGCAAAGACAGAAGCAGAGTTAGCTGTTTCACATGTAATACAAAAACCAAAGCGGTTTTCTAAATTTAAGTCCAATAGTTGGCAGAAGCAGTAAGCAATCTCATGGCTCTCAGGAAATTTATGCAGCAATACTTCAAGGAAAAGATGGCCAACACCAGCCACTCCCCCTACAGTCAAATGTCCAACTTTCTTCTTGCCTGTAGGTTACAGTCCTGAAGACTCAAAGAGAGGAGATGCCTGTGAAGGGGACAGTGGGGGACCTTTTGTAATGAAGGTATGTTCAACAAGCTCAAGCTCATAAAACATACAAAGCTAGGTTTGTGCTATGCTGAACTTTCATTATAGTCTAAAAAATAGCAGCCAAGTTGGAGACTGCTGAGTGGCTGAAACAAACCCATCTCATGCCCAAGCTGAGCAACTGAGATGAATCCTGCAGTCATCCAGCCCCATTTCTGTACTGAGTTCTCAGCACATACAGAGATCAGCTGCCGAATGCATGAGTGATGGCCAGTTCTCACTTACAGGTTTAAGAGTAGAGACAAAATTACTCCAACAAGCTATGTTATCTAGTAGATGCCAGTCTGAATGCCAAAGCAGTATCCATCACTAAACAGGCTGGGGTACATACAACGCATAGATCTGGAAGTCTCTTGCTCCTCGTGCCAATCCCATTTTTCTTTGCTTTAGAACCCAGATGACAACCGTTGGTATCAAGTGGGAATAGTTTCATGGGGAGAAGGCTGTGACCGAGACGGCAAATATGGATTTTATACCCATGTATTCCGCCTGAAAAAGTGGATGCGAAAAGCCATCGAAAAACACGGGCGATAGAGGAAGCATTTACCTTGCTTGCTCTCAGTTTTGCTACAATGGTCCACTTCTTAAATAAGATAAGCATAGAAGATCCTGAACTATAACAGTTATATCCTTACAACTTGACAAAGGAAAGCGTGCTCCCTTGAAAATAAAAGTTCTCAAACCCACCTTCTTCCTTTTGTTCATGCTGAGTTTAGTTGCACTTGAATCTAAGCCTTCACAGTAGCCAGGAGTACCAGCAGAATGGCACTAGTTGTACTGCTAATTACCTGTTGTGCTTCAAACAAATTCTCCTCCCTTCTATCAGCTATAATCATCAACCGATTTTAGACCTTGGATGATGGCCTTACATCAGTCACAGTAAGCATGACTGTGCCCTCAGGCACTGTCCATTTCCTCCCTTCGAGTCAACTCATTTTCTGTTCTAGAAATTGAGCTAAGAATGTACTGGAGATAATCACCCTACGGTAACTGTGGCATTACACAGAACACCAATACCAATGTCAAAAGTAAAGCAACTATAACCTGTCTTGATAAGACATTGTTCTCAGCTACAAAAGCAGACAACAAATACCAGCACCACTGTTTGCAATGTTAACATCTTAAGAAGTGAGAGATGCCAGCTGTATACAATTCATCCTACAGAGGAATACGGGCTTGAATACATTAAGTAGCACTTCTGTTACTGTATGGCAGTAACTTTCTACATGGCAGGTGGTGCCGGGTCCTCAAAGTGTATTTTCCACCTGCACAGCAAGATTCAGAAGGAAGCAATTCATGCACAGTCATTGTCAAAGGCCCTCCAATGGAAGCATCCTGCGCTACACCTGTTTGGTTGTCTTATAAAGCCTGTTCAGGGATCATTCCCAAAAGCAGCTTCAGTTCTTTCATGAACTCCTCTTTAGCAGCAATGTGTGGACCACTGAGGACCCAGCGGTAAACACATATTCTTGACTAGCCCATTTGTTCAGCCCAATTTTCTCTTAAAGTAATCATCAGATTTGGAAGCTGTCCTTGCTCCCTATGACGCCATATTCCTAAACTCCTAATTTACAGTGCCATCAAGTCACAGAAACGGGCAACAGTGAAATTTTGTTGTCCTTCATACAGAGTATTAAGAAGCAGAGTGACTGTGTTGAAAAAGTGACAGTAGAGGTAACTAGCTGAAATTAGTTGGATATAAACAAAATCATTGATCAATTACTGTCTGGCCACCTCCTTGAAGATGGCTCATTTGGGGATCAACTTGAAGACAACCCAATTTGATTGCCCAAAGAAAGCATAAAAACAACCTCTCAAAAGACATCCGAAGAAAGAAACCTCAAGAGCTCAAGGTCTACAACTGCTTAAAGTCATTGATAACCACAGGCATTGGACACTGAAAATGTTTAGCCCTTCTAGTGTTTAAATTTTTAGCCTCACCCTTTCATTGCTATCTAATAATCCGTGAGAAATTGCACATCTAAGAGGGGAACCAGGACCATACAGTTTCTGGAGTAAGTCACTGTCAATACTGACTTGTTACAAACAATACAGAGGAATAATTTTTAAAATTCAGTTTAATGTTATTTAAATATTGTCTGGGCTAAAGATTAGGCTTTATTAATTTATGTGCACAAGTTTTAGTTTTAGAACTCCCAGGATATTGAGTCCAACCAAACACTACAGAGACACAGGGAAAAAAACTCATTCATAGTAAGCAACTATATCTTCTGCTACTCAATTATTCCTGTACTTCACTTTCAGTTCAGCTTCAAACTTAAAATAGTTGTATGCAGGTTTGCAGGCATCGCTGTTTTAACATCCTGAGCTAATTAACAAATAGCTCTTCAGAACATCTACTGGATACGATAAAGGAACATATGGATTAATTTAAGTGTCAGTAAGTTTCAAAAAGCAGCTAGTAATTGAGAGGTAGTGGCAGTAACTCTAGTGCCAGCCAACACAAACTATTCACAAACAGCCCCAGTTTAAGTGCGCAAAGCCTCAGCACTTACCAATAAGGGCCAAACCTCCACTTGTCATACAGCTCTGTTCCACAAGAAAGTGCATGCCCACTTCAGGTTAGGAGGAGACCGCGACTACTAAATCGAGGTGGTGGAGCAATGAATGGCATCATGTCAATTAACACAGGATGGAGAACGCTCGCAAGTCACCTGCTATCACAGTGTACAAACTCACCATAAGCACCAAGCAGTATTATGTCAACTGCAACCCCAGCCTAGGGGTCCTGTGAAAGGAAGATGTCAGCCATTCGCAGAAGCTCTGGCATAGATCTGTTGTACAGGTACTAATTTAAAGCCACATTTTTACTGTAATCAGGCAAGATCGTTTCAGTAACAGCCCTAATGCAGAGACTGCTGGTCCACAGAGCAAACAACAAAAGCAGCAGTTACATAGAAGAGATTAAAATCTAGAGAAGTGTGCTATTTTAAGCCTGCCTGCCCAACTCTTCAATAACTCTGTTCTAGCTATGGAACAGATGTGCAATTCATGCTTCACAACCAGCTCTCACATGGAAGTGCAGTAGTAAGGTGAAAACACATCACCTCCCTAGAGATGAAAGGGTTAGAAAGGCTACACAGTGTGTGTCTTAATCTTCACACTTGTTGCTTCTGAAAAAGGCTAATCAGAAGACACTCTTACAAAAAAAGCAGTGGCTACAGCTTTCACAAATTAGCACTACCAGGTGTCTTAGTTATCCAAAACAGTAGAGTTTGCTGACATCAGATATTTAAGAGCAAAAAGAATGTGGTGGTGAGGTCTACGTGCACTTGAAAACTGCACGAGAAAGACTGCTTAACGAAATGAGTTCAGGATAAGTGAGTCCACTGACTGTACATCACTGCTAATCTATTCCATATCAACAGCAGCAGGCTCCCTCAAACGAGGCATTTGAACACAGATGGGACTATGCTTAATCTGGGTAGAGGCATCACAGGGACTAGATAATTTAAAATAAGCATTTTGGCAAACTAAATATTCTCAACTTACTCTCAAGTTACAGAAACATATTCCAAAACAAAAAAAAGCAACTACATGAAAAATGCACTACTGTGCATAGAAGTAAGAGTGCAAAGTCTCAGGAGTGCACCCACAGATAGTATATATTCACTCATCTTCCTTATATTATATGCAATCCCCAAGGTTCATGTCAAGAATAGCTTAGTTCAGTTTCTAGATGCCCAGTCACTCACATTCAGGAATAGGGAGTGACTTCTCTAACCAGCAGTCACTGCTGTTCCTACAGAGGCTGGTATAGTTAATGCAAACTTTATTTACAAAAGACACTTAAATTAGTTACTTCATGCCATGTGTCCATACAGAATCAACAGTTCAAGGATTACATGGAGAAGAATTCACAAAATTAAAAGTGAAATCACTAAAGATCTTCTAAGAGTTAAGAACTAGGAAAAGATCTTAAAGACAATTTTACAAATAAAAAAACAAGTTATGAGAAACTAGTCTGAGCAAGAGGATGGTTGTTTACAGGTCTGTACACTAAAACTAATACACAGACAGCCTTCTATTGTCAAAGAGATGCTCACTGAGAAGCAGAGTATGTACAAATACTTGTGCCACAATGACTCAACCCCCCAAAATCCACTGTATTATACATAAACCAGTTTGTATACATGAGGCCTAAATGAGGCCATTTAACTATGAAGACTTCTAGTTTAGTAAACTAAAGCTGAAGACAGCCCAAGCAACAGTGATGCTGTCTCTCTTGCATCTCTATTTGCGACTGCTTTTTATTCTCTCCAATCTTTTTTTCAAGTCATCAATATTAGCTGCTGCAGAAGAGGGTGAAGCCAGGGTAGTTCCAATGCCAGAGGAATGAGTCTGATTGGAGTCCAGGTCCAGATGTTGGTACTGCTCCCGTGACTCACGGAGCTGGGAGAGCTTACTGTGAAGCATATCTGTAGAGGATGCAACTGTAGGGACTGCTGGTTTAGAGAGCAGAGACGTCAGAGGTGGTCTGTCTTCCTGCTACGGGGGAGGAAAGAGAAGTGTTAAGACAGATACTGGCAAAAGCCATATAAGTACAAACCATAATCAATGGCTTTTCATCTTCACAGAGGAAAGGGAAGGAACAATACAACACAGGTGACCTGCGGCAATAAAAGTCAGTTGCCATCAAAGTCAGAACCACGCAAAGCTAACTTACAATACTCAATTCCTATCATTTAAGCAGTTCATGTTTAGCTTGATGTCAGTAGGAACACAAAGAAACCATGGTCTTTAAAGATCAAAAATTCACAGCAGACCACCGTTTTACTGAGATGGCCTGCTGCAGTCTTGAACAGCCTGAATTCTGACACCACAAGAGGAAAGTCCATGCCTATGTGCAGCATCAACAGCCATTGAGTCTTCTGGAGGAATGAGAAGAGGAAACCTGGATTGATTGGCAAGATCCACCCTGCCAGACTTGCAATGTCAATTCATTGTTCTTTTACCTATTGATACTTCCATCTGCGTTAATTACCTTGTTACTATCACGTGGGAAACATTTCCCCTCCTCAGAGCTGTGAGCTGATATGCAAGTTGGTGTTAAAACAGTGACGTGCCTGGATGACTATTCCTAGAGTGAACATCACTTCTCATGTGGCTGAGTGCAAACTTCAGTGATCACCGCTAGATTCCTAACACATAGATCACTGAACTGTTAGAAATTTTGGCCTGCAGGTTTCCAATACTAAGCTCATTCAGCATTTCTGTGCCTCAGTATCCATACACCCAAAATAAAATTATATAAAACTTCATTCAAAGTCTTCATTCAGCTTTTATGGTTGTTTCAGAGCAGAAAGGTCTAGAATTTCCACATCATTCAACTCAGAGGTCAATATACGTTAACCTTTAGAGAACAGTAGTTATTTGAACCTTTCTGCGACTCAACTATGTGGCAAGGGAAGATACTAAACTACAGGCCTGTAGAAACAACCTGCATGTACACCAGTGCTGCAAACAGAGTGGACTGAAACATAAGCCTACTTGGACAAATAATGGGTTTAAAGCCATTTATACTAGGCACGGTGACATGCAGTGAATAGCTAGGACATGCAGCATAATGAAAGATCGTAAATTCCGATTGGAATCTGCCTTTGGCACAGAAAGAACAATCACTTGAATTCTTAAGAAAAGTGCAAATGAAGCGCCTTGGGGATTTACAAGTGTTGTCAAGTACAATACCTTTGCGTTATCAAGGCCACAACGCTGCCTGAGGATTTTTAGTCTTTCCAAGTAAACTGAAGGCCCCACTTCCTCCCCATTTGTGTTTCCTATAGATGAAGATACAGTGTGGGTAGAAGCAGGAACACATGTTCCTTCCATCTGAGGAGAAATTCCTGGAGGATGAGGGGAAGGGGGGGAGGGGGAAAAAAAGTAAAACAAAAAGGATTAAAAACATCAAAAAAGTGTAAGCCTCTTGGTCAGTTCCTTGAAATAAGATGCAATGCATGAAGAATCAACCAGCCTATAAACTACCAAGCTATTTGCATCTGCTAATATAGGCATATCAGCCCTTTCATTTCCTTACAAGAGTAACAATTTAAAATGAAGAAAAGAAACTTAGACATTTAAGAAGTGTCAGCAGAGCAGCTCCAGAAGTAGTGCTGAGGCTGACAGCTGAAGGCAGCAGCGGGGGCAGAGGAAGATGCTGATGTGGATCAGCAGTAACTATGATGTCCAACAGAGAACTCAGCAACTGGCAGGATGGGAAAAAATTGGAGCATTCTGTCTTTTTCTAAAAATTTAGTAGTACTTCTGGGCAGACCTCACCACTGATTCTAACCCCTCTTGTTACCTCTCTTCCAGGTAACTTAAAGCTGCTGCTTCTCCCAATTCAATCTGAAATGGTGATTTCTGGAAGGCATGTAGCAAGGTTTTTAAAGTTTCCCTACAAAAGACTAGGAAAGGATTTTACGTTATGAAAAACAACTTTCCATTCCGAAACAAATAGCAAGTTCTAAGATATAGTGTGGACAGGGATTTGTTTTCACTAGTTTACTGCAAGGATATTTAAAACAGATAAAAGGAGAATTAGGGTTAAGCATTTATAGTTTAGTCTAAATAAAGCACAGTTGCAAGATGGAACAATATCCTTTATTATATCAAACTATTATAGTTAGGGAGGTAAAAAAGAGACAAAATCGGGGCATGTAAATTCTGTTTTGAAATCTCTAACTGTTGAACTAACATTTCTTGGTTGTACAGACTTTTAGGATGAAAGGTAGGGCAGAAAATTCTGCCCTATCTCGTCAGACACATCTAGGAGGTTCTGAAAGAAACTTAGATAGTATTCCTAGAGTAGTTTACAATACAGGGATAGGAGAAAGAACAGTAGTAGGAGAAAAGGCTAAAGTCTCACAGGACACTAAAATGTGAACAAAATGAAAGTTAAAGGTAGTTTTGTCAGACTGTCTATCAGTTTTTACTGTCAGCTAATCATTTGTCACATTCCCTCCCTAATATTGCATTAAATACTCATTTGTGCTTATCTGCAATGAAAAGACTCACTAACAAACTAAGTGTTTTACAGTAATTTATCCAATTAAAAGGCCATTTTATTGGAAAGATATCATCACAAAGACTGCTACAGAAACAGTTCAAATTATTTAAAATAAACTTTTTGATTCCACAGTAAACAATACTCTATCAAAAAGCCTCCTGTACCATTTTAGGAACCAACAGGTAAAAGGAGAACCTGACAGCTGCTGCTGTATACTTTGCAGAAACAATTCTTGATACCAGACACATGAAGCATAAGCTAATGTTCAACCCACGCTACAGGATACAAATTAGAAACACTTGTTTACAAAGCCTTTCAGATGTTTTCTACATTTAGTGTGACAATGGTTATAACATCTTTTTTTGTAAAAAAAGAATGCATAGGCCCTGCAAATGGTGCTTCACGAGGCAACACAAGTGCCAAGAAAATACGTGACTCACTTTGGAAATCCAAAAACATCTGCAAATATTAGTTTCTACCAGAGGACATGTAACAGCTATCCTTATATCTCTGCTTCTCATAAATCAATCAGTTTTGCCATAACATGTACCTGTAGAAGCAGCAATGCGTCCTTTCCCCTCCCGTTCTGTTTCTATCAGCCGGAGGCCTCTTTCCACATAGCTCTGGAAGAACTGAGAGGAGTTTTTCAGGAAGGGCTCAATGTCTGCATCAGAATATTTCTTTTTGTATTCATACAGCTCTGCCAGACCCTGGAAGGGAAGAGTTCCTGTGCATTACTACAACTGCTGCATACACCATTCTAGTGTATCATGCCCTCTTCCTTGCAGGAAGGGAGCACTTACCTCCTTAGTGTTCTCCTTGGAGCCAATCTTCTTAAATATTTCTGCCAAAATATCGTTAACTTTGGCCTTCGAAGCCTTTTCCTCCTAAAAAAATAAATAAAAGGAGATTTCTGAAACAGAGTAAATAAAGATGACAGGAAGTTAGACGAACCCACAATGCCCTCAGACCTGCTAGATGGATACAGAGCTTCCAAGATGAAGAAAACCTTGAAGCTTAGGGTTTTACGTAGCCACTGTTTACACAGAATGAGAGCAAGGACAACATCTAGCTGTAGGACTCCTTTTGGGAAGCCAGTGTTTAAAACCTGTTTTGGGTATGGTTAACTTCTGGTAGATCAAATGCAGTATCAGGCAGCATAAAACCTGTGCTGCACACCTGAACATCCTGGAGAGCACTTCATCCTGGGATATGCACAGAATATTCAGGTAATAACAGAAACACACTGCAAGTTCCCAAAACAGCCATAAATAAAAGTGAAACTAGAAGAGTATTTCCAACAGTAGTTGCATGTTGGAAAGGCAATTACTACTTCATATTCCACAATCACAAGATTAAGCTTGTTTCTTAAATAAAATGCCTTACCTTCCCTCTCCCTACCAACACATTTACATTACTTACTATGCGAGAAGCCCCTTTTTCTGTATCTTTATCAGCTTTGCTTCCAGTCTGGTCCATGGAGTGTTTCATTACTCTACACAGGTGAGCCTCCAGCTCAGACTCATTTTTGTTGTCTATCATTGTTAAATGATCTAAGATCTAGAAGGAGAAAAAAAGGAATAAATAAAAAAAGAAGGAAAAGCTTTAGAGATTGCATGAACATCCAATTTAGTGAATGCTCTGACCTTGGGCCCCTTCAGTTTGCACAGGGTGTGAAGCAGAGTCTTCAGTGTCCTTATAGGAAACTCACTCTTACATTGCTTCAGCTTCTCTTTGGGAAAGACCTTCATGAAAATGTGGATATCCAGTAGAATCCGATCCAGATTGATGCTATTAATGGTTTCCGGAAGAAGACGCACCATTCTCCACAGACACTGGAATGAGAGGCTGACTTAAAGCAAGACAACTCAAGGAAGAAGCATTTAATTATATAAGAAGAGATTATACAAAACTATCATTGAGCCATTTCACTCTGCTACCACACACAGACAACGCACTGTGTCTGTCTGCTCAAGCTATATTTGCACTGGTACATACTTTGTCTTTGTAACTAGCTGTACTGTACCCAGATCCTTCTTTAGAGCTGATGCATAAGTAGTGCTGACTTCTCTACCAATAACAGGAGACCGAATGCCTTGCATGAAGAAATTTCAGCAGATAACGCATATATGCTATGTACACCCACACACAGCACGAGTTCTTTAGGTTTAACCTCATTAAGAACGCCTAAGTTGCATCATGTCGGTTACAAAAGGGTGTTATATTACAAAAAAAGATCACACCCACGTTTTAAATGCAGATATTTGCATGTTCCCTCTACCTATCCTTAGAGATGACAAAATACAAGCCAGCTCCAGCCTGGGACTGTTTGAATCCCTAGTACAGTGCTGTGCCTAAGCAAATAAGCCCAGCAGGTGACTGCACACCTCTGTATGGAGTTTGTACTAGTATACACAAGCTTCTGTAAACTATTAGCAGGTGTTAAGCTCCCTCCTGGCATACATGAAGTCCCTATATGTAACATCTAATTATAAGATTATAAGAGTTATAAGAAATATTTCAAGTTACGGTCACAATTTTTTTTTTTTTTTACATATCTGTTTTTTTCAGCTAAGTTGATTCAGACAAACCAAGTAAGTTCAAAACCTCTACTACAGACTCACCTTCATGACAAGTTCTGAAAACTTAGGAGAGCTGGCTGTTGCTAGCAGACTGTCTTGGAGCAAAACAAGCAGAGCACTAGAAGGAATACATTTGTAATAGTTACACAGGAAAAGTGCTACACACAAAAAGATGCCACCTCCCCACAGAATACCACACCAGAGACTGGAGTTAGTCCAGTGGTTTACATCATGTCATGGAACAGCTCTTTCTTTCTTTCTAATATGTTACAAGAGTTTAAGAGGCAGTCTGCTGAACTACAAAGCATATAGAATCATACTAAGCTGGTTCGTTTAGCCTGCCTCCAGCTGTGTAGATTCTGCAGTCAAATTCTGATCACCACTGTGATCAGTGATAATTCTTCCTTAGCCAGCTGAATGATTCTACAGACATCATTCTTTGCTTACCAAATGACTAAAACAAATTCACCCATTCAAGGAACACACAAGAACGGGTGAAGAGAAGCAGTAATTGTGCAATTTTCATTATATACCTCAGGATGTTGGTCTGGTCAGACTTTTCCAGAACTTTCACTACCAAGAGGTTGACTGATCGGATGACCTGCTCGCCCTCCTCAAGGTCTTCAACCCGAGAATCCAGCATTAATGTAATAAGACCATGCATTAGGTCCTTCAGCACACCAGTGGAGGCCTCTCGAGCCAGACTCTCTATTTGAAATAGCTACAAATTGAACACAATATTAGAAGTTTTCCCTGCACACAATGCTTTAATATACGGATTTCTCTAGACTACACTGTCAAACCATTTGACGTCCCCCCGCCCCTCCCAACATTAAACAATAAAAATGCAACTAGGAAGAAAGTTATTTCTACTGAATGACTTCTGAAAATACTTAGGCCACCAACTAAGCACTCAAAAGGTAAAGAATATTAAAACTGAGATTAATAAAAGTGTTAGAATGGGTGTGTTCTGTAGAAGCAACAAACAGAAATTCTTCCCTTCCCCACTCCCTTATTCCCCCCTCCCTCTCAAAAGGTGCATTGGTGAGCAGACAATTAGCAACAAACCTTCATAAATAAAACTCAATAGTGAGCTAACCTAGGTACAGGACAGATATTCTCTTCTCCTGCAACTTCCGCACAGAAATTACTTGCTCTTCACCTTAACTTTTAGGTCAAAGCCTTACCGAGATCATGCTCCCAATAATACAGCTGTAGAGTTTGACTATCTCATCTTTGTCTAGCTTCTCATCTGCCATGTGCGTATTGTAGATTAGCCGAAGCTGCATAAATGTAGCTATGAGGAATTGGTCAATGTGGCCAGACATAGCTTCTGCTTTGTCTTCCTGTCTGAGAACCTCATCAATCTAAGATTTAAAAACAAAACACCCAAGTAAAGTCAGCGTAATACAAACAGTGCAAAATAACTATAATTTAAAAACTTTTCTATAGGAAAGGTCTTGCCCTGACCAATCCATTTGCCAAGGCACTTGTGTTCTAAGCTTTCACCTGCAATCAGTAGCCACAGACTTCTATTGCTAATCCCAATACAACCAATTTTGATCTTTTAGAGAACTTCAGTCCTATCCTGTACACAAATGAAAATATGAAATGCTGCATTATGGATTCTGGAATTAACAGCTTTATGAAATCTTCTGGATAAAACACTTAAGTAGCTAAAGCCACCTTAGAAACATGTAAAAGCTATGAGGCAAGACAATTCCTTCGCTGAAGATCTGTAAAACAGTTTACATTTAAAAGTAAAGTCTCACTGGCTTAACTGGCTTTTTCAAACTTACAGCACAGATATTTGACAAAAACAGAGAGATATGCCTTTTTTTTTCCCCTCAGTGCTTCTGTGTTAAGAGTCTATTCCACATCATCCAAGTGGAGTTTCTATTGCTAAAGCGAGTCAGATGGCCCCTGTGCACTTAGTCTTGTCATCAGGGAGATTCTGAGCAGAGCCCACGTCACCCGACATGATTGCTCCACCACAGTGCAACTCATCACTCTCGCAGACAAATAGTACAGTGTGGTTACTTGCTACCTGAATTTGCTTACCTGTGCCAGAGCCTGGATGCTTGTATTTATATCACCACTGGCTACTTGGGAAATGACAAAGTTGATAGTAGAAGCTGTGTTACTGTGCATGTCATCGAAGTGTGGGGACACAGCACGGATTCTGAACAGTTGAAGAAAACAGGATTAATTAGTCTTTGAACAGACAGCTCTAATTTACACTGAACTGCTATACTTCAGTGACAGTTTAGAGACAAGGGAAAAGGATTTCATTCTTCATAGAGGATACTCAAGGAAGGAATCATTGCTTTTAACATGTCTATTGCACTACTTGTAAAGACACTGATGATGCATTTACAAACTCAAGATCCTTTTACTATAAAAACACATAAGCAGAACTCAGGTTTTTCATTAGAAATAACTGCTCTCCAGATTCCAGAACAGTACAACAGACCATTGCTTTGATATCTCTCCAAGTTAGCTGATGCTACCTTCTTGTGTAAACAAGTCTAAATGTAGGAACTAGCACGGTCAATTTAGCTTCTCAAAATAGTTTTTTAAGTAGCCTTACTGGTTTCACTTAGGAGTTAAAACTAGACTCACTTGGGCTCAGGAATCAAGACTGGCTCAAAGATGTCATCTAGTTTGTGCTGTACAAGTGCTGGCATCTCACATCTGACAGTACCGTTGTCATTTTCAATTTCATCAAGATCCAGCTGAAATTCTCGTGGAACGGTATGTGTTGTCTCAGAGTGACTGCCCATATTGCGATTTTGGCTACAGAGATCAGGAGAGAGGTGTTCATTATATATAAACAAGAGGCAAGAGTACTAGCACTAGCATCCACTGGTAGCCCTAAAGCTCTCATAATAGAACAGCACAGATTTTGAAGTTCTGATTTTATTCAAGCCCCCTAATAACCCCCTTTGCGTTTCCCCTAGCCATTAGTAAAACAAGCTTTTGTATGCCAGAAGAGCAGCTACTAGTTACTTGTCTTCCTAGTTTCTCTTACAACCCACCACAAGACCCCCTGCATCTGTGACAGGTATGCACTGGCTCATTCTGAGAGATATCTAGCACAGTTTAAAGTTCTATTAATGGAATTAATTAATGAGTGGCTTTTTTTTTTTTTAAATGATGGATAGGATGCATATGTACACAGCAACCTTGCAAGCTCATCTGAAGCTAGCACTCCCAGCGTCCTACATATCTTGTGCTGCATATTAGATTTTTCAATGAAATGTTCTAATACATAGGTCTCAACAAGAACCTTTATTCCAACATAATGAGCAGGTGGCAAGGAATACAGTTTCTGAGCTTTTTGTTTCTGGTACTGTTGCCCCAGGCTCTACAATTCACACATGCTCATCCAGTTCTGTGATGTATGTCCGCCCTAACAAGTTAAGAACAGGGTCCAATCAACACCAAGTTTAGTGTAACACACAGGAAGTTGTGTGTGTGTAACAGCTGCTTAACGTGAAAGTGCCATGTCTGCCTGCAGTTTGATCTATAGTCACGTTGGCAAAAATCTGTATTTTTGGTTACTTTCTTTTCTTTAACTCAGAGACCTGTAAATAACCTAGAACTGGCCATGGTAAACCTGTCACCCTCAGGAAGGGATGACTAGGATAGAAATTGAAAGATACAAGAGCCTTGCTACCAAGGAGTTAGTGGGCAGTACTTACATCCTATAAGTGCGATACATAATTCTGTCCATGGAGAAGCAGTGAAAAAAGGCACAAGACCATTTAGAAAGATTTCAAGACAGACAAGACAAAAAAAAGTTTCAGACATTTTGTTTTATATTATTTGGCCAATTTTCACAACATGCAAAGATGATGATACAAGAACTGAAATAACATCGCCAGACATGATATTAGCACATACACTACACAGGCTACAGACCATAACGTGTCATTACATACTTGAGTTTGGAGGACATGTCCTCAGCTGGTCCCTTCCGCAGCATGCTAGCATTAGCGCTGATGTTCTGAGTACGCTGAGGTTTCTCCTCTGCTTGTCTCACTGGAGCAGCAGATGGTCTCTTGGCTGACCGCTTTATTCTTTCCTCCAGCATGCTCATGTCTTTCTCAGAAAGCTATAACACACAATGTTTTCACTCAATTTGAGCTGTATGGATTTTAGAAATCTTGGTCACCTACAGGAGGTATACCACTTATTACTGCAGACTGAAGTTCTCTAATACCAAGGGTAGGAACTGTCAATACTACAATACTACTATCTAGCAGCAATCTAATAGGGCCACTCTGGACTGCCAGATGCTACTTCAGGAGCTAATTAAGCCATATTGACAAACCATAATACTGAATACAGCTATTTCTAGCCCACATAATTTCCAAGAAGCAAGTCATCTTGAATTCAAACTACGGCACTATCACGTGTTTCTAATTGTTGCTTGTGTTGCTGCAAAAAACCCCGAAGTTCCCACGCACCTTTCTATATCCCTTATTAGGAGCCCAGGCAATGCTTTAACCCTATGGACCCTGCCACAGAAGCCAGAGTCCTTCTAACAGTTGACCTGTTCAATGTACTCATAATTCAACCTGAACACAAGGTAAGCCAACTGAACACTCCAACTCATGCAGTGAGGAGAATCGTATTTATCTGCTTACCTACAGGACCGAAGGTTACCAATAACTACATTTGAACAAAAGAAGCTGTGACAATTTTGTGGGAAGTACTCTCCAGCATCCCTATGATTTGGAAACCTTCCTGAAAAGCCATAGGTTTTGGGACTAGACAGACCATACTGAAGCTCAGAAAGCCATGGTTAGAAGGGGCTGAATGGTTCAGGTGCTACAATTCTTTTCTTAACCTTGAAAATTCAAAAGCAAAGTCCAAAGGACTATGCAACACTGAGGAGGAGGCAGATTGCACTCTGAACAATAGTTAGAATAAGATGGGAATCTAAAATGTTAATGAAAATGCAACATTAATTCTCTTGGTGATGGTTACCAAAGAAAATAAGAGTCACATTAAATGTCAACATTTCAGGGAGGGGCGGGGGGAGAAAAAAGAGGCAGCATTGTTTCCCTGCTCATCGTACTCCATAAAATATCCATCCAATAGCTTCTATGCACTATAGCATATAACACAACACAAAAATTTGTACAAGCATTAACATATCTATCATATTTCAATCAGTTTAAGTGCTGCTAGAAACGTTACCAAGACCACAAATGCAGAGAACAGAATAGGAAAAAATAGCCTAACAGCTCTTGATTCAGGTTAGAATTCAGTATACTTAACCTGTTATGCACAGTAATTGTAGACAACACAAGGAACCAGCTTTCCACTGCTGGAGGCTGGAAACTGAGTTTTGCCACCTTTAACTTTTACAGTATTTTAGATGACATGCCTAAGCATGATTTCCAGAAAACAAAACAGCAGCAATACAAAGCAACACAGTACTGACACAGACCTTAAGCACTGGAGTGCAATAGGATAAAGCAAACAAACCAAACTTACCAGACTTCAATTGCAAAACAGCTGGTGGAGATGGGCATAAAAAAAGCCGAGAGTACTTGATGGAGCCCCAACAACTAGCCTTTTTTGGCCAAAAAAGTTATCCAAATGTCATTCTAAATCACAACTGTTACCTATACAGTTGACTATAAAGCAAGTTACTCTTTATAAACAATTTAATTCCCATGAAAGTCAGTGTTTTGCTCATTTCTTCCAATTAGGTTTTCATTCATGAACACCCAGGTTATATATCCCACAATCAAGAATTAACCAACTAACTTTTAGAGGATCTATGGTATGGCAAGTTATTTTCCACATTACAAAATGCTCTTGACACCAACAGCAAGATGTACCATGACCAATCACAAGCAAAACAGTGCTAATCCCCTACAAAAGTGTAAGGATTTGAAAAAAAAAAAAATTAAAAAAAAAAATCTTATTTCCAGTTACACTCACATTTCCAATCAGCTTGAACACTTGGTCGCCATGAACATTATAGACAGTCACAATGGTGTTCAGTGCAGCATTGCGCACAGTGTTGTCCCTATCACCAATATGAGTTGCCATTTCTTTTAAGGCTTTCCCTGGAGTTGGCTGGCATACATTCATGCCATATGATTCAACCAGACATCCAAGCTCTTCCAGGCATTCTAAAGGAAGAAAACGACACGTGCACATTCAAGTTTAAAGCTGCTGGGAAGAGAGCCCTCCCAATTTCTGTGTTGCTTGCACAACTTGCGCATTCACCGTAGAGAAGTGTCAATCACAATGCTGATGACAGATATACTCCAGGGTGATTTATGGGATGATTAGTAAACTAAAAGTTCAGACTACTTCACACAGATAGCATCTAAAAGCTGTCAGTCATCCCTATACCCTTCAAATATCTCCCATTACCATATATGAGCAATGTTACAGTTAATTTCACATCCAGGTAGTTTAGACAGTTGTGAGCTTGCAATGCTATATTATGTATATAATTTAACTTTCTGGTTATATCAGGATAAGATATTTTCAAGGTGACTAGGGAGTTGTTTGAACTACAAACACCATACCACACATAGTTTCTATAATAAAGTTGAGATAGATGTACATTTCTTTCCAAAGTCTTGGTCAGATTAACTGATTCTTTTAGTCACTTGGACAACAGGATTATCACTGTTCTCCCCAGCACTGTTTCACTAAGAAAACAAGCCTACTCAAGGGAGACTCATAATCTTAATGCTGATAGCAATTTAACAGATTGCTTGTCTTTGGAAGGCACAAAGACATCGAAAATAAAAAGCAAGATAATACTACTTTAAAATCCAATCCTTTAAACGCTTACAAGCATTTGCATAAAGTGCTATACATAGGCAGATCTCACATTCCATCAAACATTATTACACTGGGTTTTTCAAGATGCAAAACAAAGTGATTTCAAGTACTTTGCAATTGCCCAGTTCATCATGCCATTTCCCACCTGCACGCTGTTTTGAGTTCTTGGATTTTGTCCCCTCCATGATGAAAGTGAACATCTTGCTGGCTGGATAGATGAGACACATCCTGTTCAGAATGGCACGTACATCCTTGCGGATGACATCTTTTGGTTCTCCTACCTAGTGGAAAAGTAAAAAAAAAAAAAAAAAAAAAAGAAAAAAAGAAAAGAAATACAGAATATTTTAAACAGTCTCATGGTACTGTCAATTAGTCTAAATAACATTAGTAAAGCCAGAATTGTTCTCTATGCAAAAATCCTTCTTGGTAAATGGCTTTTAAAGGCAAATATGCA
Source organism: Nipponia nippon (assembly GCF_047370975.1). Lineage (NCBI taxonomy): Eukaryota > Metazoa > Chordata > Aves > Pelecaniformes > Threskiornithidae > Nipponia > Nipponia nippon. Next base: position 27,761,345 of record NW_028262291.1, on the reverse strand, counting down.
ATATAGAATCATAGAATCATTTAGGTTGGAAAAGACCTTGAGATCATCTAGTCCAATCGTTAACCTAGCACTGCCAAGTCCACCACTCAACTATGTCCCTAAGCACCACATCTACACATCTTTTGAATACCTCTAGGGATGGTGACTCAACCACTTCCCTGGGCAGCCTGTTCCAGTGTATGATAAACCTTTCAGTGAAGAGGTTTTTCCCAATATCCAATCTAAACCTCACCAGCACAATTTGAGGGTGTTTCCTCTCATCCTATTCGCTTTTACATGGGAGAAAAGACTGACCCCCACCTCGCCACAACCTCCTTTCAGGTAGTTGTAGAGAGTGATAAGGTCTCCCCTCAGCCTCCTCTTCTCCAGACTAAACAATCCCAGCTCCCTCAGCTGCTCCTCATAAGACTTGTGCTCTAGACCCTTCACCAACTTTGTTGCCCTCCTCTGGACACACTCCAGCACCTCAATGTCTTTCTTGTAGTGAGGGGCCCAAAACCAAACACGGTATTGGAGGTGTGGCCTCACCAGTACCAAGTACAGGGGGACGATCACTGTCCTAGTCCTGCTGGCCACACTGTTTCTGATAGAAGCCAGGATTCTGTTGGCCTTCTTGGCCACCTGGGCACACTGCTGGCTCATATTCAGCCAGCTGTGAACCAACACCCCCAGGTCCTTTTCTGCCAGGCAGCTCTCCAGCCAGTCTTCCCCAAGCCTGCAGCGTTGTTAACACCCACGTGCAGGACTCGGCACTTAGCCTTGTTGGACCTCGTACAATTAGCCTCAGCCTGTCCAGATCCCTCTGTAGAGCCTTCCTACCCTCCAGCAGATCAACACTCCTGCCCAACTTTGTGTTGTCTGAAAACTTACTGAGGGTGCACTTGATCCCCTTGTCCAGATCATTGATAAAGATATTGAACAGAACTGGCCCCAATACTGAGCCCTGGTGAAAACCACTTGTGACTGGCTGCCAGCTGGATTTAACATCATTCGCAATATATTTGGAATGAACATATTACAGTATTTGATGGTATCATGCTATATTCCTCATGAAAAATAAGGTTAGTTTCTGTACAATGAACTGTACCTTTAGGATAAGATACGGGATGAAAGAGGATGCTTCATTTTCAGTAAGGTGATACTCTTCTTGACTCAGCAAATTGAAAAGCAATTTAAGGTATTCAAGTGCTTTCATCAAAACACTCGTGTTGGTATCAAAGAACCGCAGCGTAAGCCATTTTAAGATCAGATCCAGGCAGCTGATGACTCCATCTTTTTCACTCTCCAAGTGCTTGAAGGGGGGGGGGGGGGGGGGGGAGAAAGTTGTGCAAAATGAAACACACCATTCAAGAAAAGAACAGATAATAAGGAAAAGCTATGCCTGATAAGATGGTCTACATTTATTGGTTGATTTCTAGAATCGTAAGTACTCATTTTTAACTTATACAGCTTTCTGAAATTCTAAGAGAAGCCTCCAGTGAGGAAATTTTCCCTTCTCCCAAGAAACAATATCAATACCAACTCAATCATTCCTCTGTTATTTCTATATATGTTAAGGTTTCAGCTTCACAGAACAATGACCCCTGGTTCCGCAGGGAATTCCTATTTGATTTTAATTCAAGCAGAATCTTTCATAGCAGAGGATAATTCTGTACAATGTCAGCTACTACCACAGACCCAAACTCACCTCAATCATAACAGCCAGTGCTTTGTTGTGGTGCTGAAAGTCTGCATGGAACATCTCATCCTGTAGCCATTTGGCCACACAACTGGACATCTGGGTTTTTAGCTGCTCAATATATTCATCACGGGGAGTAGTGAAATTCCACTTTAACACCTGTAAAAGGCAGCATTTGGAACTCAAAGCAAGCAATACCTTTTCTTACTGAAAGAATCTGCAAATTGCATCCCTTTTAATTCTGCTTTAGAATCTGTTTTCAAAGTCTTCTCATTACCAGTAACGGGAAAAATTCAGTGGTGCTTGCTCACCTTGGCTTACGTGAAAAATCTTCTCTATGTGGAGTGGTTATCTTTAGGCCATTATCTTAATTGTTATCACTTAATAAAAGTGGTTGTTTTTAAGCTACAGATAGGCCTATTTACTAGCAAGTTACAAATAACACGCATGTTTTAAGTAATACAATTTCCCTACAAAACACAAGCTTGGTAAGTGGGGCTGTTCCAAGCAAATACGTTAAAGCATTTACAACGTATCCTAGAACTCTGAAATTAGTTAACTGTTTTCAGGTAAAAACTTGATGATACTTCACAACTGAAGACCATCTCTTGATAGTTGTAAAAAGGCCTTTGGCTTTTATGAAAGTGTATAAATGCACAAAATTTGGGAATCAGAAGAGAAACACCACAGTAAACCAGATATTGGCCTGTGAAAGTCAGCTGAAGAACTAGATACTCAGTCCAAGGGATGTACAAAGACTAACGCTTTCATGCCATAGCATGTTTAATTCCAAATTAAAAAACAAAAGAATGCATTAAAATTACACTCCTCCAAAACTCGTGAATACATTCAGATTTTTCTCACCTTCAGACCTTTCTCATCTTTCATCCTCTGTTCTTTCCCATTTGGGACTATGATAAAAATAGGACCCGATTTATCATCATCTTCCTTCAAATTAGGCTTGCTTAGCACTTTCTTCCCCTGAACACCCTGAAAAAGGCAAGGTATTAACAGGCAACACAAGACATATATATGCCTCAGTCCCAGCAATTGCAAGCATTAGATACCAGCCAACCTCATGCTGCCTATGTATGAGAGCCAGAGAGAAGCTGGAAGAATAATGTTGATTAGAATTTTAAAAGTATGTGCTCTGCTGCTGTGGAAGCAATGCTCATGACAGTGTGCACAGTAGTACCCTGTGAAATAGGACACATCACTCTCAACCAGTGCGCTAGTCACCCACACACATCCCTAAAACCCAATGTGGTACCTGTTTGATAGATTTGCTCTTTGTCAGACTGGTACTGCCTTTGCTGAGGCTTGTATTAGCTTTGGACAGGCTGGTATTGCCCTTGGACATACTGCTATTAAGATTTGACTGCTGTAAATAAGCCACAGAAAAGGCTTTGTTGTTAGATAGCTATTTACTTTTAAGAGTTACCATTCCAAACCCTTTAATGCATTCACAGCAAAGGCATTAACTCTAGCATCAGAGTTTTGACAGAAGACTACACGGACTTAGGCAAATCTACAACATCTTCAAGGTTAGTTCCATTCATTCCTGCCATGAATCTGGACCTATGTCAAATGTTCTCATTACAGCACTACTTTCGACAACGGAAGCAACTGGACTGTAAAACAATTTTGGGTTTTTTTTTAGTTATACACGTAGGACAAACCTAAAGTTAATAGCAAAAAATTACTGTAACACAAAACAACAGAAAAAACCTAACCACAAATTCAAATGTAATCAGTTGAGATTATTATTATGCATTTAAGCATCTTCCTTCCCTTTTTGCACTTCTGATTAAGAACATTTTACCCTTCGTGCTGTAAAGGAGAGATGAACTTCTTTTGATACATGGGTTCAAAATTACTGTTCAAAGTATAACACTGGAACTGCAATGGTAAGAATGAATTCTCAACAGCATGAAATCAAGGAGGCCAAGCAGATTTAGAACATAGACTGAGCTGCTCACAAGACTGCTTTTTTGACAACACAGACTTTAAGAATTAAATAGGTAATGACAAAAGTAGCAATTAAGTGATATGGGAACACTTGCCATTTCAGAACTCGGACAAGCATAAAGATTCTCAGTAAAAGGAGTCCCTAGCAAGGGCTATACTCGCCTACCTATAGTACATTAATGAACTACAGCTATTAACTTCATAGAACTGATTTTACACAAAATGAAATCAATATACCTTAGCTTTAGAGGAGGTTCCTCCTGCTTTGGCTTTTTTGGGATCAGGCTTGGATTCCATGGTGTTGGACCCCATATCTTCAGCAACTGCTGGAGAAACAATAGACGATTTCAAACTATCAACAAGCCCATTTTAGGTCAGCACAGTTTTCCATTTTCAGGACAGAAGAAAAACTGTTCATGGATACAGCACACTTATCGTACAGAGGTCTGAGGATTTTAGACCCATAAAAGAAGTTCCTTAAATTCCATGTTAACATACAAAGTTTTCATAATGAAGATCATAATATGTTAGCAAATTTGTCATTATCAGAACAATTTAAAAATGCACACACACATATAACGTGCAGGCTAATGTCTAGAGCCGTAGTTGCACCCAGTTTGAGCAGGCAAGCTAGCCCCAGCAGAGAGATAAGGCAGGACTACTACTTCAAGTCACCTGTCCCCTAATCCTGTTACCCTCTCTTTTGCATCAGCACAAGCGTTCTGGTAGCCCCACAGTGAACTATACTGAGGAAATAGTCCAGATAAAAATTAACATGAAAACATTTTAAAAAATGTTATGTTAAAATCAGATTAGTATTACAAAAAAAACCTACCCCAACCCCTCTAGTCCATGTGTTTTAGCTTCAATACCAAGTAGATATTTTCAAAGAGCAGCTGACAGATGGCTATGTGGAAAGGAAAAACCCTCCTACATTGGAAGTTGACTCAACTGCAAGTAAGACCAGAACTGCAGACAGAACTCACTAGATTACACAGCTATTTGTAACCCTAACTACGCCAAATTCCTCTCCTCCTGCTAGCTATGTTTCTTCCTCTAGCATATCAAAAAGCTTAAAAACCCCACCCTTTTCTCAGTCATTTCCCAGAACGTAAGAGAGGTTACCTGATGCAGGTTGGAATTTGGCTGGAGCTGCTCCCCCTACCACTCTGGAGGATGCTTTAGCAGGAGGAGCTGGTTTGGCTGGCATGTTGGCTTTGGCTTTCTCAAGCATGGCCAGTACCTGGTCTTTGGAAGTTGGCTAGAGAACGGGGTGGGGTGGTGGGGTGGGGAAAGAAGTGATAAGTTTGGAAAGATTAGTGATACTGATTACTAACCCATGCCACAGACAAGGAAAATGACAGTAGTTTGAAGCAAGCTGTTCTCTGTTTAGCATCTTCCAGGACACTTGAAACATCAATGTTTTCAGACATTTCTGTTCCGAAATAAAACACCTTTCCATTAAGCTTCTTCAAGATCTATGGGAAATGTGAACCAGCGATCTGCTTTAGGTGAGCAGTCCTATGATGTTAATGGAGTGCCCTAAGAGTGATTCAGCACTCAAGGGTCCATAAGATACACCAAATTGCTAGAAGCCATCTTAAAGCATGTGTTCAAAGGCATGCAGTTGGACAGTAACCGGTATGGAAGCTATCTGCAGGTAGATTTTTTTCAGAAGAAAAGCAGAGTGAATAAACATCAAGCTCCTGAAGTGATAAACGTGTGGTGGCAGTCATCTGTCTGAAGCAGAGAAAGCTCTAACTCACAGCCTCATGATGCTATTTTCAGACCCCCTGAAAATATTAAATGCAGACAAGCTTACATGACTCAAGACAGCATATCATGAGATTGTGAATGTGACTTGTTAATACCCACTCATTCAAGGTCACTTTATCTAATCCTAGTGACAGAAATACCTTCAGCTTGCCGGTGGCTTTTGCCATCTTCTCAAAGCCAAGATGCATCATAAAGAATGGCAGGGCATCCTGCGCCTTTTTACGCACATCCCCATTTCGATCTTCAAGGCAGGAGTACAGGTGAGGCACACACAAGAGTAGGTCAGAAGGAACAGAACGGAGGGTAGGCAACTTCTCAGCCAACCAACCAAGAAGCTGAAAGAAAGTTTTAAAATAAAAGTTTTTGAAGAAGCACTCACCGCTCTGTCAGGCCATAAGAGCCTGAATAGTAGTCTTTCACATTTTTCACAGGAAAAAACCCACCCCAACCTTTGTTCAGGCAAATATTCTTAGCCAACATCAACTTTCATGTCAGCAATTAAAAAAAAAAATTTAAAAATTAAGTACAGTATGTTAATACGCAGCTGTCTTAAAACTCAGAGCCCAGTCTCTTAAGACTGCATAGTCTGCTTCTTCCTTTTGAAAGTAACATCAGAATTTCAGCTGCACTTTACCAACCTCAAACATACTAATGCCTCCACTTCAGTTCTAGTCTTCATTACCATGTGGTTAATTTGAGGGAAAACACACTAGCTCTTAAAATGCTGATCAAAACAGACAAAAGTTTCATTTTGGAGGCACTGAAATCTGAATGACAGCTATCATGCAGGAAGAAAGCTCATTATTAGCCTTTTGAGGTTTAACAAATTTTATGTCAGTAAGAAGACACAGCTACTTGTTTACTCATGTAATGGTAGCATTATGGCATTTCAGTCTGCATAGTTAAACATAGTCCATAGCAAGTAAGGTTATTTTGATCAGATACACATAAGGAGAAGCTTACTTAACAGAAACCTACCTCTTGCCTTAGAAAAGGATTTTCTTTTTTGAGCTCCTCAGACAGGTCTTCCCCTTCCAACCACTCTTTCATGCCAGTTTGTTCAGCCCAGGCGTTCACAGTTGCTAGAGCAGCAGCACGAACGTTATTCTGTAAAAGAACAAGATTTAAGAAGAATAATCCTGAAGAGGGGACAGAAGATTACAACAGAAGAGGCAACAGATTCATCCTTCACATGAAAGGAAGAAGATTCTACATTACAGGCTTTGAAACCTCTGTTCTTATTCACTGCTTGAGAAGTCTAAGATTCGGAAGAATTTAGTTTTAGTGATGGTATCACCTGCAGAAATCACTGAATCAGACACTATACTTATCTACCATCATTTTTAAAACATAAGTTTAATAAAGAGGGACAAAGTGTATCTTTAAAAGCACTTTGTACCTGCTGCCATTCATTGATGAGAATTTTGGGAGTCTCCTAGCTCTCAAACAAGCTAAAGAAGAAGGTTAGTGATTTATGTAATGCTTAAAATAGACTTAGCACATTCATAAATCAAGGCAAGTGGGTTATGGAGCCTGTTATTAGGGCACTCTTATTTAGGACACACATGAGTGAAACTCAAGTCAGGAATAGGGGAGCCCTCTAACTCCCACCAAGTTCCATCTTTAGTGTTTTTTTTTCCAAGCAAAATTTAGAACAGCACCCTTTTTTGAAGCAGCTATGTGAAGTTACGGGAAGTCAGATGGAATACTTAACAACCACGGTTCTTCAAAATGGTATCAGTATAGACATGACTCCATACATAGGACTCTTTCCTACAGGCTGAATTTCTGAGGCAAGCTAAAAATTGCACAGACTCATTTAGCTTTAGAATGAATCAATTTTAAATGCAAAGGTAACATCCAGGCATGTATCTAAACAAGAAGTGAGCATCCTTGCAAATAACTTGTCCCATCTTTAATCTCATTGAGGAAAAGAAACAAATCATGTGCTGCAGGTAAATAAAGGCTCATCAGTCTCTCTGACAGGGCCTTGGTTCCCATCACCCAAACTTAATTTGTCTTCACTCATGCTACAAGCTGTTGATTTTCCTCAACTATTCAGTGGATCCACTGTCAACATTTTGAAGTAGGGCCCAAAAAAGATCCTCCTCATCTTCAAACTCTAGCAATTGGATAAACTGGGTAAATCTTGCAGTACATAAAAAAAATTTACTACTGTAACAAAGTTTAGATGAGTATACAGTCCTCTGTCAGCATTATAGTGCTTACAAGTAACACTGGTATTACACGTTTTAGTAACAGTACAAGTTAATCACAGTTGGTCTTATCCTTAAACCATGTACTTGGAACTGAATGGAGCTTGCCGTTTCCTCAAGATAATTAGTGAATAAAAGAAGAATCCAACTTAATCATGTAAAACCTCAGTTCTTTAAGACTCTTAATGAGAAAACAATTTGAACTAAGAGCCTTTATCTAGCTCTAGGACCAGTCCTAGTCCTTCCATTGTTTGGGACAGGTAGATCTTTTTCTGCTCTTTTTCCTACTCACATTCAGAGTAGAGACATCTGAAGTATGCCACCTCTGATAATTGCCTGTGACTTCTGGCACAAGACATTGGCATCTTCCCAAGCCTCCTTCCCCCATTGCTTCAAACAGCTCTTTCCCATGGTCCTAGCTTTGATTTTGACATAGCCTCTTGACAAGCTCAACACTGACATTATACAAGCTTCAGTGCCAGTTGCTGAGCGTCCTGTTTCTACCTACAGTTCGAAGGTCTCTTACGCAGTGACACAGAGACAACAACGTACACTGGAATCCACACTGATATGCTAGAAGAACCAAAGTTCTACAAGCAACTTTACCAAGCAAGCCTGATTAGCGTCTAACGTAGTGTGTATTTTCAGCATTAGAAGTATGCATACTGTCACCACATCTCATTTAAAAGCTGAATAATGACACTGACTGCGTTTATTTACAAGCAGGACAATATATATTCAGGCACACATTCATATTTGGATAACAAGTTGTCATTTAGGCAAGAACCTTTCAAAAAATCTGTAAGCTTCCAAAGAAGTTTCAACTACCATCCACCTCTCAAAAGCATGTCCAGACAGCAACAGCCATAGCTCAGGTAGCAAACAGCAAAAAGGAAAGATACCTTGATGGGTGTCCTACCTTACTGTCTCCTAGGACTGTTATGACAGGAATGCCCAAATTTTTCACATGCTGTTTGATATTGGGGCCCATTGCTGTTGCTAGCTGCTGAAGAATGCTCAGTGTTTGTTGCACCTGCACGGGAACAAAAAGGCTTTGAACAAAATACTGTTACAAGCATGTGCGCAAAACTCCAAGTCATATGGGGAAAGTACGCTGTATGCCTAGGCTTCTACTTTAAAATGCCTGCTCAATGATATCTATTCCAGACTTCAAATTCATCACACAGATAAAAATTATTTCTATATTCTAAGTAAATTAAAGTGCAACTAAAAATATTTTCAAACAAGGGACACTTCACTTTTGTCACAAGCAAAACAATTATTCAAACTTCATTTTTGGTGGTGTGGGGTTTTTTTTTTTGGTTGGTGGGTTTTTTTAAGATTTGCTTATATTACATTCAGAGTACAGGTAGATTTTCCCTTTTTGAAGGCTTTTTTTTAAATACAAGCAAAGACAAAGGCAAATATTTATAAAAATATATAAATTTGTAAAAATTTATAAAAATAGGCAAATATATGATTTAGAAATACACAGTTCATTGTTTTCCAACTGCTGATTTCATGACATTGTAGCAGACTGAGTAATAAGCAAGGTTCAGAAATCATAAATAGTTTGTCTTAAGTTCTAAGCTGGAAACAGCTGGAAGATTTTGAATAACATACCAAGATTTTATTGGAGTCATTGAGACGACTCTTCAAAGCAGCTGGAAGTTCTCCTATGTTTGGCTGTATGAACTTCGCATCATTTATTATGCTCGTCACTTCATCTAGACCTTCCTTTCTGATCTTCCAGTTTTTGTCCCCAATCTTAGACACCAGTTCAGCTGTGATTTTATCACTAAGAGGAAAAAAAAAGGTAAAAAGCCCATTTTCTTAGTTATGTATCTTTTAGTATTTGAGTGCGTTAACACCACAGATTTCTGCTTAGAAAGCGTTTATAAACACAAGGTTTTGAATTGCAGTGGAAATATGTCTTCAGGTTGTAGAACCCAAACCTACCCAATATCCGTTCTTGGCAAGAGATCTACAACGTCATTCCCAACATCCTCCTGTTCCTCTTCCTCACCATCATCTCCACCTCCCGCACTGTGCCTGGAAATGCCACGAGTTGGGGCTGGTGCCGTCTGCCCTTGCATCTGCAAGCAACACAAAAATCAGAAACGACTATTTTACAGTTTTTCATTTGACATTAAAAATAAAAACACCTGCATGATATGAATGCACTGTTTCAGGGCGACAGACTTTTAAAACGTTACGCTACTCAAACAAAACCAGAAACTTTTGAAGTTCATCGTGAAAAAAGTGACTATTGACATAGCTAGACATAATGAGTTTGCAGCTGCTTTGGTGAGCTGTCTTAAAAAAATCTGGTTCACTTACAAAACCACAGGTTAGACTACAATATTACTACAGATTCCAGCTACTAAAGTTTTCAAGTAGTTTTAATGATACTTGGTCGTAAGAGAGCCACACTTCATACCTTTTCAAATTCTGCATCTATCTGGGAGAGAAGGGCTGGCTTCTCATCCTCAAAAAACATTCGCAAAGGAGGTCCCACATAAAGATACATGACTCCCAGCAAGGTAATGGCAGAAGTCCTTACAGCCTGCCAGAAAGAGGATAAAAGTGCTCAGTCTTCAAAAATTAAGGATTGATAATAATTCAGGATTAAAATTCTAAATTTACTCACCGGGTTAGTTGCAGCAAGAGCTGTCTTCACATTACTGATGAAAGCTTTGACATTCAGTCTGTGGAGAAAAAGATATCCCCCATAAGTAAAATGCAACATAGGAAGCAACATGATAAAATCATCACAATATGCTAAAGGAAAAAAAAAAAAAAAAATCACTGTGAACAGATTCATACAACTAACATACAAGCAGAAGATATTTACACTTATAAAATAATATTACAGGTACAGTATAGATGGTAGCAGTTTAAATAACTACTGAAAGAGATCAGTTTGGGGAATAGCCTACTATGAAAATCAATACAGTAAACAGAAGATAATTAATATTAAAGACTGCTATTATGACAGCTGGAAAGTTTCTTACACTACATCATCCATATGATTGCTAGGACTGAAATCCCGAGGGATGAGTCTAGAATCATTTTAAGCAGCTGAAACATGGTTATGTAAAAAAGCTGAGGGTTTTGGCTCTGTTAGTCCGTCTCAGGATCTTCCAGAAAAAGGCACAAATTTCAAAAAGAAATTTACAAGAGAAAGAAAGGAACATTTAGATTACTGAATCTTCTATACCACCACTGAATTCAACAGAAGACAGGCAATCACAGAAGCTTCCTTTGTGCACCCTCAAACACTGCTGTTCTAGTATCATATCTACACATAGATTACCCTGCTGGGAAGACATACTTTTTAGCGAATTTACTGAAGAAGAGAGTTTATTTTCTAGACTTAATGAATGTTACTATCCATTTAATAGCTGCAAAACAACTTGGACAGGCATACTAACTGCCCAATTAGTAAAATAAATTAATATTTGAAGTCTTCACTGCTTAAAAACTTTGTTCTTAGGAGGTAAACTGTACTACATATGCTTGACCAGTTAATAGACTGGTGATTAAAAATTAAGGAATGCTATCCCTGGTTCTGACGGAGAATCCATTTCTTACCCTCACAGTGCCAGATGCAATAATGGCTATTTTGTTAGCTAAAACTCCATCCTGTTATCAGCCTCAAAATCTCTCCCAAGGAGAGCAATAAGCATGCTGCTATGTACTCTTCTGTAGGCTGTCAGGTTTTGTTTTTCTGAACTATAAAATGTAGCGACCCGCCTGGCTGCAGGTGTATCCAAGTAGAACAGGAACAACAGACATGCAATACCGCAGCTCCTTGCCCAGCCCACTCCTATAGTATACAAAGTTTAAGAAAAATGCTCTTCAGAAAAAGCCAAGTGATAAATAAATCATCTAGTAGTGTAATAGTATCCTATCCTATCGGTAACTTCAGGTACTTTCATTTACACATTTAGAGCTAGAAGAGCACCTGACAGAGCTAGCATCAGAGTTTAAGGAACAAGAGTTCAGATGCCCTTGCAATCACTCTCTTCAGACCAATACGACAGAGAAGAACAGATTCTTAGTCCTAGATTAGAGACATTTTCATTCAAGTTTCTCTTAGCAATTTACTTAAAAGACATACCCAGAAAAGCCAAACTCTTTAATTGCATTTGAAAGCCAGTTCAAAGTTTCTGACTGGTTTTTAGGATTCTTTTGAGAGAAAGCCATAGCCACAACCTGGAACAGAAGAGAGTTAAGTGTAAATTTTCACTGGCAAACCAGGTGACAAAGCACTGTAATAAAGGAGTGATGACACCTGCGAAAAACACAGGGCATTGCAAGGAAACAGAAACAGCTGGGGTAACATACTAGGAAAAATTTGTTGCATCACTGTAGCAGAATACAATTGCAATTGAAGTGAACCAGAAATTCCTGATGTACTTAAAGACAGCCAGAGATGCCTTTATTATGGATGTGTACCTGCTTTGGCAGTATTTCAGAAAAATACTGATTTACTACTCATTATTTCCTCTTTTGGAGGAACTTGTATTTAACTTCTGCCTTAGGAGGCATCCTGAGACCAAACAAATCACTTTCAGGCAACAGAAAAATCAAAGATTTAGGATTTACTCCTCAGACTGAAAGAAGATGTCACATAATATTTCTGATTTTATTTACTGAAAGAATACCTTTGCTGCTGCTTACTCACCTGCTCAGCAGTCCATGGCAACTGACACGCCTCTGCTATTGCTGTCATGGCTTCTTTTGCATTACTCCCACATTTCACATCACCAACCTTGTCTACAAGACCATCCAGCACAACCTGTGCTGAAGTTTTGGAGAAGTTTCCTTTCTGTGCAATCAATGCAACTATATGCAGTTTCATCTGCATCACCTGGAACGTCCATAACAGCAAGTTACTCACGTGTTTGTGTATTTTAGAGCAAATTTTTATTCTATATAGATATATATATAAAAAAAGTATTTGTGGATAAACACAAATGTACACATAAAATATATATTTGTGTGTATTCACACACACAAGTGTATATATACATTTGAATATATAAAAGTGTTTATGTTTACACAAACACATTTGTGTACACAAATACATATTTTATATACACACACTTGCATATATATGGTTTTGTGCGATTATACACACAAATTGTCTACTTCTAGAACTCATGTATAGACACATACATACACATATCTGCACACATGTGTACACATACACATCTAGATATCTTCAAATTTGTCTCTAAGTCTCAACTGTCCGAAGAAATAAAATCTAATTTCAGAGTTTATAGTCTCATTGACTACAGATACAACTGTGGTCACGGTGCTAGGACTGTCATCAATGACATATATGAACCTACAGCCTTTTAGCTGGAAACACAGCTTACATTAAGTAACAAAAATGGACTGTTAATTACTGAAGGATAATGTATTACCTGAAAATTTGTTTCCTTCCAACCAGGTTTCTTGGCCAGCATTCTCACTAGAGCTTGGCAAGGCATTTCACTTCTCTCCATAAGCTCAACAGCCTAAAGGATACACATTAAGTTAGCCAGTGGGTCACAAGTGATACAGAACCCAAAACACAAACAGAAGTTACCTCAACTGTCCTGTAAAGATTTTCTTAATACTGAACTAAGTTGCAGAAATTCTCAACATAATTTAGCTGAAGAGCCTTACTACAAGACCCACTTTTACAAGGAGCCCATTTTACAGGTACTGAGCCAACATTTATACTACAGCATTCACATTGCGACACTTTGTATGTTCTTTAACAAGCATTCTTACAGCCACTATTGGCCATTCTAGCCCTGGGAATACACTTAACTGAAAACAAAAATACAACAAACAAAAAACCCAAAACAAAACCCAAGCTGCTTTTTCTAAGATGAAATACACTGTACACCTTTCACATTGGAATGCTGAATACACAGCAGAGATTAAGCCTGAATATAATCTAAATTTCTGTTTTCACTTGTTGTTAGTCTTATCCATTCCACTGAAACTGTAACATCTTTACATTTGAGTAAAGCTGGCTTCTGCAGCAGCATTTCAGTGCAGCCAGTCACGGTTTCATAACTTCAGTTAGTCACCTTTTCCACCAAAATATTAAAACTCAGTCACAACTATAACGATGTAGCGCTGTGAACTATTTGTACATCTACAGTCCATGACTTTTTGAATGTGAACTCTCAAAGTATCATAGGAAGAAAGCCAGGCTTCACATTTGAGTGACACATGATGCTTTTTTGTTTGTGACTACATGAAGCACTCGCCCCCAGCTGTGAAGACTGCTGATATTGTATAAAGCTTCCAACATCAACTATTTGCCAATTGAAATTTTAGTATTATGATCAATTGCTGCCTAACATGCAATCAGCAGGGACTTACTTGCAACTGGTTTTGCCCAGTCATTGCAAAACTTTTGGTTTAAACCTAGTTATCTTTGAGACTAAGCTTCAGAATTGCTTAGTGTTTTAAAAAGACCTCTGTGTATCCTCAATCCACATACAAATATTTTTGAGAAAAGCATAACTATATACATTAAACTAAAAGACTTACTCCACTACTGTGATGGAATAAGAGCCAATTTAAACCATATAGCCCCTTGTCTTTTGCAAGTATTGTTTAATCCATCTGAAGTGCTGACATATCACTACTACTGGTATGACTTTTTAAAAGAGTTATCAGGCCTAAAAAGCTGAAGAAATCATTGCTTTTCTTCTCTTCCCCTACCTGCCTCCCTTCTTATCAACTGCTACAAACTTACCTTCTGAAACTCTTCCATGCAGGCAAGCCTCTCTTTCCAGTTACCACTGTCCAACTGCTGGATACAAGAAGCTGGAAGGACAGCAGCAGCTTTCTCTTCACATACTTCTATCTGCAGACAGATCAGAACAAGGTTAACACCCCATTGTATCCCTTCGGAGTGGGGCAGCAGCATTAAGGACAGGTAATATACTGGAATGACCCTTGCACTGTGGTGCATTTAAAAAATACGAAGAATTTTCTGCTGTAGGTCAAAAGATTTTTCCATGGATTACAGTTTGGGGGGCTTATGAATTTAGGAAGCTGCTAAATTGTACTTTAACAGAAAAGCAATCCCTAAAAAGTATAAGTTGTGCAGACAGTCAGAAATAATCCTGAGTAGTCACTACCTACTTACAGAATCAAGCAGAGTTAACCTAAAATTTGCAAGATAATTTTGTACGAAGTCTGAATAAACATTCACAGCAATGAATCAGTGGTGTACGAGGGTGGATGGGAGAAGACGCATCTTCTGCATCCATTTTTGCAAAATGAAGAATTAAAATTATTTAGTATATGAAAAATGATAAAAACTTCCCTTGTTTCACTGGTGTCTGTACTGCCTTCAGGAAGCATATACTCATTTTCCACCATATAACTAACAATATAAACTGGATACATAATGGGAAGTATTCATTCTAAGTGACACTAAAAATAACTGGCAGTCAAAAAAACTTGCAGATACATCTAGCAAAGCTTTAATAGCTTTTTGTTACTGTTTGACCTACAGATAGCTTAGTTTACCTGGTTCCCTACCAAGAAGATGGGCAGATACTCAATTAACATGCAGAATACAATCATTTTCTTGAAGTGTAACTTAATATGAACATGGAATAAACTTGCATTAGTTCATTTAATTATTACTGTATTCTACTTCAGATTTCAACGTAAATTCTAGAATACCGTATTCTCAGGCTTTTCATACCAGACACTTTCAGCATAGCCACATTGTTACTTTTTTCACCTGTTCCTAGTTCAGGGACAAGATATACCCTATTATATTAGCATGAGTTATTGTTTATACGGCCTAGTACCTACAACAGCCTGAAGAACAGGTGTATTTACCAGAATATATCAAACACCCAGTTTACCACTTATGAATTCCGTTTATTTAAATGTATTGATTTCCCTTGTCCTAACAAAAAAAACCCAACCTCAGTGAAAAATTCTGTAGTGGCTGAAGAACTGATTAACCAAAGCTACTTATACAGAGGACTTTGTATTTCAGAGAACAGCAGAATACTCACCGAGAGCTCCGACTCAAATATTTCTTTGGTCTCAGGACCCTTCTTGCCTTTAGCCCCAGCACCTCCCATACCTGCAGCTACAGCTGGTTTGCCTTTCTTGGGTGGGCCTCCAGACTAGAAAGGAAATGGACAAGTTAATCAAGATCAAACAGGTCTCTAGTTCACCAGATACCAAAAGAACTGCTGTTTTTCCACACTTCTACATTCTTATGTCAAAAAGTACATCTCTCTCTAGTATCATAACAGCTGCAGGCAAAGAAATAGTTTTCTGCTAGAGCTTATTTAAATCATATGTTGCTTTCAGACTACCAGGTTTTACAAAACATGCATAGTAACAGGGACATAAAAGACAATGAAAGATAAAAAGGGAAAGAACGTATGTATTTGTGAAGGCTCAGGAAATAATGAATTCATCTATATATTCTCTTATGGATACTGATTAGATATTAAACTTGTGACTGGTGTCTCTTTTCCAGGCTACCAGAGTATCAATAGATTTAAAAAAAAAAAAACCAAAAACAAAACCAAAACATTCTACTATTCACTTCCAGGTTTCCCACCTGGAGAAATAAGTAGGGTATTACAAAGACCATCTATAGTGCTACTTAGGTAAATTTTAAAAATCCAAATAATCATTTTAAAGTAATACAGGCTATGGTTCAAATTATTTAAGGTAACAAGCTAAAGATAACACTGAAGAGAATACTCAACACTTAAGTAGTAACCTTGCTAGTTACAAGAAGAGATTTTGATTTTAGCCAAATATTACTGTACCACCACAGAGCATGTTAACGTTACAACATCTGAGGCTCCTCTGAATGCCTCCAGTGGTCTATCACTACTTCAATATCAAAATCTGGTATTAAGACAAGACAGTTTGTATCATTAAAAACAGAAATTTCACCAAGTACGTTCTTGGAAAGTCCCAGATTCTTTTTGTTGTTGGGCTCACATACTCCTACAGAAGGACAGTGATTCCTCAGTGGAAGGAGACCTTCAACAGGCCACTTTTAATCTTCAATAAGTACCTATCCGATGCAATGACAGACAACTGTGATTGTCAGACAATCTCTCGGCAATCTCTCTTACCTTCACAGCGGGTGCTTTTTTCAGTGGTCCTGGTTTGGTTGCTGCATCTTTTGTTTCTTTATCTCCACCAGTCCCTGAAAGAGCAGGGGTCTTTCCGGTAACAGGCTTGCCTTCCTTTTTCTCAGCTGCTCCCCCTGTCTTTTTACCATAAACCAGTTCTACCTTCTCAGCACACTCTTTGATCTGACAAGCAGTTTAAAAAAAAAAAAAAAAAAAAAGGAAAAAAGGGGTGGGGGGGAGAAGAAAAAAAGCTATTTAGCTGCCACAATTGGATGTACAGTGTCCCTTCAACAGCAGTGGCTCAAACTTAAACTCTTCATGTTTTTTCCAGAGTAGTTAAGTTGTTTACTTCACAAAATTTTGTTATCCTGTGTTCCTTACAGTAGTAATGTTAACTAGTCAATGGCATCAGCCATCACTGTATTGCTACAATAATTTTCCTAGTTCAAAATGAAGCGCATTTATACACACAGAAAGCATTGACACCCCCCTGATACTTATAGATGCTCTAAAGACTGATTTTTAGCACCTTAAATTAGAAAAATCATCGTTCAGTCAACAAACCTGTCAGTTTATGCAAAAGCATGAAAATTTTGTTGTTGGAAAGTAAGCCTTTAATACCAAATCCTGTCCAGTAATATAGAGTTAGACCATGTGCTTGTGACCTAAAACCCTAAACTTTGTTTCAGACAACAAAGTGTTCAGAAACAAACAAAACCCCACAACCAACCAACCAAAAAAAAAAAAAAACCAAACCCCACACAACCAAAAAACCCCCAAACCTCACAACCCACCTCATAGATAATACAGCCTGGAAGCCAAACAGATTCTTTACACAAGAATGAAAAGGTGCAATGTTAACATACTAATGTATTTTAGGTAGTGGAAATCAAAAGAAAAGATGCTTGATAACCTAGTAAGAAATAAAGAGATTTTCAGATTCCCTGCAACACCAGTAACTTTTAAGTAAAAAATAAATTTTTCAAAAATCTGTGATGAAAGACATTAGCTAAAGCATCCTCTTTAGTCTTCTCTAGCCTAACATGCATCTTAAATTGATAAAGGAAGCTGTTTGTTTTGGTTTTTTGTGTGTGTGTGTGTGTGTGTGTGTGTGTTTTGTGGGGTTTTTTGGGGGTTTTTTTGTGTTTTTGTTTTTTTGTTTTTTTTTTTTCTTTTTCTTTTACAACATTTATGATAAACTCACCCGATCAAGCTTTAGTTTGTCTACATCTGCTAGAAAAGGATTCACAGCTTTCTCTCCAGCCACTTTCAAGGCAGTGCCTAATGCTTCAAATCCAGCATCTCTTACTTCAGGAGCAGAATCATTGATATGCTGCAGAGAAAGACAACTTGTATCATATGACTTGCTGCTCATATCTAAACAGATTCTTAAATTCATCTTCTGTATAAATTCCCCTCCCCTTTTTTAAAGTCTACATCTACTACAGAATAATTCTTAACATTCCAGTGTAGAAATAAAAAGGTTGTTCTTCACTTCCGTTTTCCTATATACTCATCAAGTCTACTGTTTCTCAGATTCAGCCAGTTTCCCACCTTTGGATCTTTCATACAAGAAGAGGGTAAACATTCATGCTTTAATAGATACTGCAACACCATGGAAGTTCACAGGGATTTTGAAGTCCCACAACCCTGTTCAAATCTCCATTTCTGAAGCCAGGGATATTTCCCATAACAAGGAAAGGGCTATTTTGCCATAAGAAAAAAATTATACATCATTATTGTTTACAGTGATAAATGCTCTAGTGTAACTGCAGTGTATGAATCAATGATGGTTCTTTTATTCATGGTAAATGACATGTAGCATTCCAACAAAAGCTTGCTAGAAATGTCTGCAAGAAGCAAGTGGCACAGTGCCCAGAAGTTTAATTGTTGTAAATCACTGTCTTAATCTATTATAAACTTGGTGAGTCTTCAGTTTCAGAGAAGGTAAGAAAAAGGAGACTAAACTGTTCCCATGACTGACAGTCGCGTTCATGTTTGACATCAGTCAAAACTGACTCTGATGGCTACATAGCACACAAGAACTCTTTAATCCTTGCACTAACAGAAGGGTCTTTCTCCCAAAACAGTTTGACACTTCACAAAACAGTGCTCAAGTCAATTTCAGAGAAGTACTAACTCTGCTTTACCTTGAGAAGTGCAGCACAGAAAGGTTTTAACAGGCTTTTTGGCAGAGTAGAAGGTGTGCAGTGACGGAAGCTTCTTGCAATGAAAAGGGATGTTTGTTGCTTAATTGTTGGGTTTTTGTTGTCCATCACTGCCAACACATCTTCACTTATGTTCTGCAATGTGGTCTACAGTGTTGGATAAAGAAGAAGTCATTAGTTTCAATAAAGTAAGAGAAAAGCAAATCAAAATCAGAGACCAATTCTTAGACAATGGGAAAACTGTCACTCTTACTTACTGTAAGAAATATTGCATCAATGGCCTCCTGCAGTGCCTGCACTACCTGAGGCTTCTTCTCTTTAAATTTCTCCAGGATTGTTGGAACAACCTATGGAAAAGGGAAAAAGAAACAAACAAAAAAGTCAATCCACTCTGCACTAATATAACAGGAAAGCCTGACAGTCTGCTCCCAGGTATTTTGCAGAGAAGCAAATAATGCAAACATCACTGATACCCCCTCCAGGGGTACACAATCGCAGTATGAAGTAGTTTATTCTAGCCGATCTCCAATATTAAATTCATTCCAGTCAATCTATTAGCAAATACAGATTTTTGAGCAATTTCATAGCAAAGCTAAACAAAAGGCAGATATACAAGTTCACGTAATTACAGATGAATACACTGGCTCTACTGGTCTGGAACAGAGCAATAGAATGGAAATGAAACAATTTCACTATAAAAATCCAAAAAGGTATATAACCTGTCCCCTCTTTCCCAGCTTCATGACAGCACTCAGCATGGCTCATTAAGAAGCCCTCATTTGACCCAGAGCTGACAAGACCATGGTTCTAAAGCAAACTGAATCCTTCCTAGAGCAATATTTTTCAGATCTATCACCTTGAAAAAGCACACCTGATACTAAACTATGCCACACTGGAATTTCATAGCAATTTATACCCAATCTAGCTGCTCAGTCAGTCACTGCTGAATAATAAAATAAATAAAAAAAATAAAGGAAAAAAAAAAATAAGCAGACATTCTGATGTGCCAGTAATAAGAGCAGCTCCATTTAAGTATGGCCTCTGCAACAGTAAAAAGTCAGTGAGCCAGAAACATGCAGAGCTTTTAATTGTGGAAAGCAGGCTGTTTTCAAGATTTTTATAAACATAACACAGCTCATAGTTTGGAAGCCTTACAGAAGTTATAAGCTCTTGCATAATACAAAACAGATTTTCCACAGATAATGGGGAAATTATTAATAATTTAATAATTATTATAAATGCTTTAATAATTATTAATAATTTCCACATTAAATTATTAATAAAATAATTTCTACTCAGAAGCTGACTATGAGATCTCAGCCCTTGCGACATACACCGACCTAGGCTCAGCTGGTACCCTTTGCTGGGCTTCAACTTGCAAATTCCCTGTTCAAAAAGACCTTAGCACTAAAAAAAACAAACTTCAGTTAACACAGAATGGCACCATAAAGACCCTCATACATGCTACTGCAGGTGCTAGACACCCCTAAACCCTACAGAGAACAAAGTCATAGGAAGGACATATTTAAAAATCATTAAGTCTCTGTTTTAGAAAATGCTGACAGCTAGAATGAATATTTTTTAACATAGAAGTCAGAAGCCATATCCTATGTGAGAGAGGGAGGGAAGGAAAAGTCAGTCCAGGGCTCCAAAGGCAGTCAACAAAGGTGAAGTTGGGCCACATGCACTCAATTACAGTGAGTAGTATGGTTCCATGCTTAATTTCATCTCTCTTGTTTTAACATAGACTGCAGACTGTAACATTACAGTCCTATATTTAACTAATAGAGTTTATAATAATCCCACAATCCTAGCAACAGTTCTGTTTTATAACACTTTGAATGCCCACTCTCAGGAGAAGTCTACGTCTTCCTCACGAGCAAAGAAATCCAGCAAACAAATCAAGTGAACTAGTAAAATGAGTGCTGGGATTACGCAATTCATAGCTGCCATTATAGTACTGAAAAAGTCATCTCCTCAACGCCATTTGCTTGGCAACCATGCAGCTATACCCTTATTTTAGAAGCTCGGCTTTTTCAATACTAACTCTGTAGCTATGAGGCTTAACCTTTAAAACAGAAATCAAATGTAAACAGATGTAAGAATGCTTCTTACAACTACAGACAGCTTTCAGAATGAAAATGTCCAAACTGTTGTTCAGAGTTCAGGAGACTTGAATGTTACTGAATCTCACTGCTTCAGAAACTTTCCAGTTCATCACAAAATATAACACTACTGACAGGCAGACACATCAGTTCTCTCTGTCTCTAAGCTCTAACCCCATCACTCTTGCTTATCACAAGAAAAATTTGATTGAGCAGCTTAAAGAACACAGCAACAGAGGCTTGAGAAACAAGTGAGAAAACTGCAACTAATTAAAAGCTCCCTTTCTTTCAGAGACTGGTTAAGCTTCCCCATATTCCCTGATATTAGCTGTTGGTAAGATAAGAGTAGCAAAGGAGAACAGGAAAGAGCATTAAACTAGATCACCAGAACATTTTGGTACCAAAGATCTCAGTAGTTTGGCTACTTAAAAGCAGACAAATAAACCTCACAAAACCCAGACAACAAACAAACAAAAAACAAACCCCAACAACAACCCTCCCCCACATTCAAAAAACCACAACCAACCTAAAATATACATCATGGAGCTGTTAAGTAGAATTCAGGTTCAGAAAGTATCTTTTGCACTGTGGCCTACAAATACATTTCTGTGGGTGTATCTCCAGGATCAGGTAATGTAAATAAAGTTCATTTCATGGCAGAGTAATTCAGAGTTGTCTTAGCATAGAAGATTTATTGCAACAGTAAGCTTCATGCTGCTGAATGTGAATAAACAAGGTCCTTTTAACCTTAAGCTGAAAGAGATCTTGGCAGATATTTCACTGCTTGCTCCATTAAGGAGTAGGTAGGCATTCATAATTGTACAAAGAATACCTTTGATAAACACCAACGTTTGACAGGCAAAAACAAAAACAACCCGTAAGGTGTCCAGCATCAATAAAAACCAGAAAAAAAAGTACATACTCTTACTTACATGCCCTGCATACTGTCCAAATTTCTTTCGGAGGCCAGAAGCTAGTCCAGCAAGGCATTTGGCAGCCAAAGCAACTAACATAACATTTGTATCCTTTCCAACAACCTGAAGAGAAAAGACAAACACAAAACCAATGTTAAAGATTGAAAATTCAAGTTTCAGAGACATGGAAGAATTTCTTAGAATAGTCAGTGGGCCACAGATTGGGTTATTTCCACCACTGTCCCAGCTAATAATTTTCTACCCCTGAGTATTATCAACTGTAACTTTTAAAGTATAATACAAATAAATTACAAAAAAAATTAAACCATATGTGCGCTCTGGGTTTTATTTATTACCTTTTTGAGAACTTTCACCAAGTCCGCATAGTCTCCTGATTCCAATTTGGGATTTTTCACTAGCAGTTCAACAGCTTCTAGAGCTTCTTTCCTTTCTTGCCACTTTTTTGCTTCCTGCAGAGCAAATAATTTACATTCATTTATAAATGCAAACAGTTCTAGAGAAGCATACTTGCCACAAACCATAGATTTTAAAACTTAATTCTATCCTGAGAAAGCCAAAGTCTCCCTACAGTTCAACATCAATAATTGCAATGAAATATGAAATACAGTCCCTTCCCAGGACATATCTCAGCTCCTTAAAATTACAGCTTTCTTGCTGGTAAATCAAATTTTGAGACTTATTTATGAGAGTCTATATTTTACTTGCACTGGTCTGTTATTATCCATGTAGCAGTGAAGCATACATTATAGAATGCCAGTAAGTCTTAAGACTCATTAGCTCCACATGTCATAGAATTAACTGGTAGCATTTAAGTTTATGCTTACTATTTTCTCATAGAAGTCTTTGGGAAGCTTGGAAAGAATTTCTACAGCTTCAAGCAACTCATATGCGTCTACCTGTGGTACCGCCTCTTCCTCATCATCACCTCCTGCAACCAAAAGAAAGAAAATTTTAAGCAGAGTGAAAAATGAAATTTTGACTACAGCACCACCTAAGGCTCATTGTTTAAAAAGTACTATCAGCAGTTGTGATTTTGTTATTCCAAAGGACAGATACTCTTTCATATAAAGTTTTTGCCCCAGCCACGTCTTTTTGTTGTGTACTGCACCCCACGTTTTGCACCAGTTTAAGTAAAAGCACCTTTACAACTTAACGCATTCCTTCATAAATAATATACCAGTGATATACCTTCCAATGGAGTTCACAGATTAAGTAGTTTACCTCCATCTGCATCTCCTCCAACTGCCTGCTGCTGCTCAAATTTTGCTTTCAGCTCCTGTTGGGAACGCAGGAATCTGGTCTGCTTAGGAGCAGCTGATGACACTTTGACCCACTCTTCTTCCAGTTCTTTTAGCTGCCAAAAGGGAAAAGAATCATATCAGAGACATTTTATACATACCCCAAGACAAGCAATGCTTCATGGTAAGCAATGGAGTTTTCCCATTTCAAAGGCAAGATAGCACTACTTTTTAAGGTCTTTTTTCTGCCACCAAAGAAGTGACGTCCCCTTCACATTCACTATTCAGAAGCTTTTGACCAAGTATATCCACAGAACAGAATATCATCAACGAAAATATCAATGCAAGGCATTTACATAAGAATAAACTGTAGAACAGTCAGAATGATGTGTCCCCTCTGTAGAAGCTTTAAAATAAAAATGGCTGAGCATGAAGGAAGTTCTTTTTGTTACAGCTATGCTATTGTTACACACTAAAACTAAGATGAAACAAACACGTTGAGCTACATTTGATGAGAGTTTGGGTTTTTTTTAAACCATGCCTTTTCCTAGCAAGTTATTGCTTTCCACCTGAACACAATTAACTCAAGTGGGTAGGAGGGAAGAATGCATAAATAATTTATAAAGTTTTAAAATAACGTAATGTTCCATCTCCAATACCACAGTTATCTATCATAAAGTAACACCACTTCCTGAAGTGGAACAGTCACATCCTGAGCACCACCAGAACAAGTCTGAAGGGTTGTGTAGAGGAAAAAACTTCAGGAAAAAAGAAAATTGAAGGAAAATGGTCAACTTGAAGACTTTCAGTGCAGGGGTCTTTTATAAAGGTAACCATTTGCCCTTGGGTTAGGTTAGGTCTCCAAGAAATACCATTCTACTGCTCAAATCCCCTCCTCAGTTTTGACATGATGCTTCCCCCCCACAACTTCACATATATTCAGCACAACAAAACATTGTCACAATTTCTTTACAAATAACAAAGAAGGACTAACATTTTGGGTAAAGTTACAGGAAGCTAAAAAAATAACATCGCTGTTACTGAAAAATTCCAACTTTGACTTTAAGAACAGCGCAGGATCAGGGAGGGTGAGCATGGAAGTGTTTTCTCAAATGTTTGGATACAGAACTACTTTCTGCCTACCTGAACAGAATTTATGTTCTGTAATGGAGGTCTCAGAGCATCCCTTATCCAACGGTAGATCTCCACAGCAAGGAGTTTGGCTTCATCTCGAACAGCCTTTTCCCGAGACTCAAAAAGTTTTGGCAATACTTTAATGATTGGCTTCAGTGAGATTATTTTTGAACCAAATTCACTGAAAATTAAAAACATGGAATAGCATCAGTGTCCAGGTAGGAACCAGAGAGTGATCCACCAATAATATTTTTTTTTTTTTCTTTAAACCATCTATGAAATGGTTCCAGTGCACATTTAGGGATTGTGTCATTTACTCAAATCATTATTATAGCTATTACTTTGTGAAGCTACTGAGCTACTGTAAAATTTAAAGAATATTTGCCTTATCATAATTACCCTCCACGCCCAGCTTGGAATTACAAAATCAGGCCTTTGAAATGACTTCAAAGCACTTAATCCAATCTGCTGCTTAAATCTGCTCCCTTGCAGGGGGTGGGGTGGGGTGGCGGCACAGGAAGAAAAAAAAGAAAAAAAAGTGTCCTTAGACCAAAATTTGTTATGACCTACTTTTTTTTTTTTTTTAAATCAGAATAGAATCTCCTTTGTCTATCCTTGGAGGCAAACTGCAGTAAAAGCATTAGTCACTTTTCCACTTGTTGGACCGGATAATTATAGTAAGCCTGGGTCGTCTTCACAGAAAACACGTGTTGAAATATGTGCTGCTGAAAGGACACATAAATTTCCCCAGCCAATCACCCTTCCCTGTCCGCATATTCTACATGTTGTTGAACTTAATACACTAAACTTCCCTTTTCAATCACTGCTGAATGAGAACATGAGAACCTTCTTTTTATACTCATAGTAAAGTTAACTGCTACAGTTCTTAAAGCATGTCTAAACCACCCCAGAAGCCATAGTTTTTTTTGATTCAGAAGCATTTTTCTTTGAAAATTCTGAATTAACCTTTCCACCAATCACACTTTCTCTTCTGCTTCCCTCCAATCAAGTATCACATGAAAAAGCTAGTAAAAATGGCTGCTCAAGAACTAAAATTTACATGTCTCACTTTCTAAAAATTCTAGTGCTAAACATTTTATTGCCAAGCCCACTTTGAGAAATACTAAGTATTAAAAACTGCAAAAGAGGCTCCAGTCTTAGAAAGAACACAATTTAAATGCATAATATGAACAAATGAGTTGTCCAAGATTTTTATTTTTCTACCATGACTCAAAAAAAGAGCATATTAGGAAAAGTGCCTATGCAAATTCTTTTGTTCTAACTCATATAATATGATCTAATTTATACAACAACACAAGAAAGAACAGAAACATTAGCACAAGATAAAAACCACCAGAAGCTAAACTAGTTATGCACGCAAGCTACCCACCTAGGTACAACACAGAAATTTTGTTATCAATACAGAAACCCTGTCAAAGCACAAGACAAATTTAGGTAGTAAGACAGCTCAGAAGCAGAAGACGAAGGTTAAGTCAATAGGGCTCCATGGAAGGATTTGATCTTGCCATCTCAAAGATAATAAAATACTGCATATAAAAGGCAGATGTGGCACATTTTATAGGCATGGTTAGTTGAAAGATACTGAGGAAGGTTATGCAGGTTTCTAATTACACTGTACTGTTAAAAGGACATTTGATTAGATAAGGCAATTTAAAATAGCTAGAATATATTCTTAAATGTGGGACAGTAGTTTCACTTAGTAGAAGCATAGGTAATGTGCTAAGCTCAATACTTTATTCTGACTTCTATTACAGAGGCCTGAAACAATTAGTTTAACAAGGACCACCTATACATATGCCTTAGCAAGTCCTCTAAAAAATACCTAGCATAAGACGCTCTTCATCTATATTATGCAGTTTTCACATGAACTACTTTACTCAGAAAAAAGTGCTCTGTCCATTAATATCAAAATTATGTTTCCTTTAAAAAAAAAAAATCTAATAGACAGTGAATTATATATACACCAAGTATAAGAATTTGGTAAAACCCCAGTATTTTTCACTCAGCTCCAAGGCAGCAAACATACTTGAAGTGGAACAAAAAAAGATGTTCCAAATCTAATCTTGAAACCAACTACCCCATCATAATTAAATTGGATTTGATCTTTAGGGAGCATTATCGGCTTTTCTTTTTAAGGAATTATTATATGGACAATGGAAACTTAACGTGCAATGAGCTTTTTTCCTTTTTTCTTTTCTTCCAAAAACACACATCATGTACCCAATTAAAGATGCTCACATCAGTGAGGAAAACAGTGGGTGTTTTTAACAAAAAGACTATGTAGTTTTCCCATCAGTGAGTTTATTTCAGCTATTCAGAAGAGAAGCTCCACAGTCTGGAACAAGACACGCTAATCCTGCCCTTCTTTCAGAGGTCCATTGTAAAAATGGAAGTTTGGTAAACAGTTGCCATGAACTAAAGTGATCCAGATGATGCTTGTACAAAACAAAGACATCCCTCACATGTAACAAATCCCATGATGCTCTCAACTGTTGTTGTCAGAAAATATCAGTTCAGTAAAGATACATCCTATTCAACAATAAGAAGGACCTCCTAAAGACTTAAGCAACAAATTATACTCTATGTGAGGAGAACAGGAAAAAAAAAAAACCCAAACCACAAACTAAAAACTGAAAGCTTACCTTAGTGCTTTCCTCAGTGTTTCTATACATGCTACTATGATTTTCGGGTTTTTGTTGTCCAGGCCCTTTAGTAATTCTTCTTGTACTGCCTCCCCTTTCTCAATTTCTATATACATTAGACATATATCTAGACCCAGCTCTTTTGCTCTGGCTTTTGGCTGATTGAATACTTTATTTACAACTCCAGACGCTACTTCTCCTGTTGTCCTGAAAGATGAGAGAGTGTTACTCTTGGAACATTTAAGTGACTTAGGTGTTCTACACCGCTATCCACAGACAAAAGCACACAAAACACCCAAAACATGGATTAAAACTCAGCAAGTCCTCACATAATAGGGACTAAATTCTAAGTTAACCTTGAAGGTAATAACATTTTGTAAAGAGATGACTTCAACCTCTAGTTTAATCAAAAGAACTCCTGCAGACTGAGTGCTAGTTAACATGTTCCTAATACTGAATGACACCAGACAGTGAATAGTGGACATTTTTCTCAAAAGTGTATTCATTAATAGACATTAGTTAAGGTCCACAAATAAATGCCATTTCCTGGAATAGCATATGTTACAGTTAACTAACATATAGCATTGGTGCATAATCCCAGCACAGAACTTCACATCTATTTCAAAACTTCTAATCAACTAAATCATTTACACAGCTTTTACATCAAGGGGTCTGGAAGGTTTTTAGGTTTTTAAACACAGCTTTGGGTTTGTTTATTTGTTTTTCAAATAAGACTTTTGTTTTCCCCCCCATTTCATCAGGTCACAAAGTCAGTAGAGCAAAGCACTGATCTGGCCCATTAGGTGGTTTTACTTCACCCTCAGGAGTACAGGCTATTTCATGGGTTAGACAACAGCGAAATACTAAAAAACATCCTGTGAAGAAATTGGCAAGTATGAAGATTCACATTGGTTAAGCTGGATGCAACACTACATAAAACATAACTACATTTTATTTCATGGATGAATCACACAAATATCTCCCTGGGAAAAAAGGTTCCCTGTACATATAGGCTATTTTAGTCAAACAAGAACAGGGATTCCAGTTCACAGCACCTATACCACCAAATTACTGATTCACTTTCTCTAGCATTTCAGAAATCTTTACTATTGCCTTTAGTAGTTTCTTTGAACATTGTAAGCAATTTCTGACAAGTTAATATTCACAGAGTCCAACTACAAGGAAAGCCTACAATTTGGCAAATTGTCTACAACAGAAAGCAAGTTCTGCTCTCAACAGTAAAGATCAGAATTGGTAGTGGCCACTGTACAATTTATCTGCAGCTTTTCTCAGAGAGAGACATTAAACTGTTGTAACAACTTATTAATAGCAAGAAAAGGCTACTTACTTCCCAGCTACATGAGCATTTTCAACATAAGCGAGTGCTGCTTCCAGTCCTTTCAACTGAGCCACTGCATTGGAGTCTGTCACAAATTTCTTTATCAACCCAAGATACTTGGACCATTCAGGACTCTTTTCATCATCTATCTTCTGGAAGAGCTTAAGGGCTTCTTCATAACCATTTAATCTGGCTTTCCACAGCTGGAAGCAGAAATCAGACATTTAAATGTTGTGCTAGCACAATCTTAACTCACCAATCTCACAAAGCTCTTCAATCATAGTTGAAAGTGTGCTCAGTAAGCTGGCATCTGCAAGATTTCTCTTCAATGACTATATGAATAATGTGCAACAGGACAAAATACTTGTTCTTCTCCTGCCAAGAATGATCTGGATAGAGAGATGCCAGTCTTCCCCACTGCTCTAACAACCACTGATGAGTAGGTGGGAGCCCAACAATAGTTTCAGCCACAGATGAGTAATTTCTCCACATGAATGAGTGCACTGATCTTTCAGTGCACAAGCTTACGCCATACAGATTATCATGCTACAAAATTCTGCTTAATATATGATATTCAGCCTCTAGGTTGGCTAGAACCGATGCAGTTTCAGATCTGTTACACGCATGCTGTGCAGCTGTTGAGATTACCTAACTACAGTGTACTTAGATAGAGGAGCAGAATCATAACAGCAGAGATATACAGCAAGCCAAACCCAAAGACAAGATTTCCTACCTTGTGTTCACATTTCTGGTCAATGGGCAGTTTCATCCACTCACTGTCGTCCCCCATTGTAATTCAAGTTCTCTCTATAATTACGGTAATTCCTGTGGAGATAGGGATGAAGTGAGAACACACAAAAACGTGTCATGAGCCACCTGCAAAATCTACTTTAAAAAAAAAAAAAAACAACAAAACAACAAACAAACAAAAAAAACCCAACCATCACACACCCCCACCCAAACACCAAAACAAAACAAAGACAATTCTGCAGCAAATCTTATTGCTAATGTGCAACCCAAGCTTATAAGTATATTTAGATATGCACTACTAAGACTAGACCACTATTTTGTTAGCACTGGAAAGCTACCAGAAGCCATTAGACAGCAGTGCAATTTATAATATTTCAGACACTAGAAGTCTCAATCTGTGAAAGTTTTAGGAAGCTGAGAAGGCATGCAGAATATAACCTCATCTAAGCTTGAGGAAGAGTGTACTATGATTAAGGCGCTAAAATGAAAGGAGTACCCATCAACACCAGAAAACTGACTCTTACTGACGTGTGCTTTCAGCAACAGGTGCCATGAATCAGTGTCAAAAAATAATCGGGTGCTAGTGTAAGGACAGCCATTTTAACAACTTTACAAACAGCACAATTGAAATGAACAGTACCGCGAGAGGAACAAAACCCATTTTTGCAAGCTGGCCACTTTATGCCCTAATTCTAATGTAGCCAGCGTCAGCAACTGTCAACAAGAGATCAATTTCTTACCACACATAGGGCTCAAATCCTTACTCATTCAAGTTCCCAAATGTTCTCCTCCTCCCTCCCTTTCCTTTTAATTAAAATAGGAATACTGACCATTAGGGTACGAGAGATGAGACCTCAGGCTCAATGCCCATCTCAGACATATTGTACAACTAACCTGACTGCTCAGAGAATAACAAGAGAATGTGCCTGATGCAGGGAGATCAGCAAAATGAAAATAGCAGCAGCAGTAATGAGGGGTCCCAAAATTATTTATACAAACAAACAAAATCAAACCGAAGAAGGAGTAACACATTCCAGCACACCAGTTCAAATGCATAGACAAAGATGACCAAAATTCTAAAAACTGGCCAGCATATACAACAATTTATCACTAAAGGCATATAAATACGCAACACTAGCAGAATATTCCTAATGCAAATTCAGCCTATGCCAGCAAAGCTGCATACTTTAACCTACAAAGTATTTCACCTAATGAACAGAGGTTCCCTGCAGAAAATTAACCCCTAGAATTAGGAGCATAATTTCACTGGTGTAAGTTAATATAATCAAGTTTTCCAAAGCCTTCCATCAGCCACACAACACTAATGTGCGACTAACTCGATAGCAAAATTATGCTAGCAACAGTCCACATTAAAAACAATCTTTTTTCTTCCTTCCTGGATTAGTTAGAAGACACTTAAAAAAAGGTAACAACCCAACTCCCCAATAATTAAAAAAAAAACAAAACCCCTCACCAGCCACCAACACCCATACTAAACTACACTAAGCTTACCTTAAATATTTATAAATTTCTATGGATGTTAATACTGTTGTCACTATAACTGCATAAACCTACTAATTTGCCCAATGGTAATAAAACAAAAGTCAATGTCAAGACAGAAGTTGACTATGCATATAAACAAGAGCACGCAGGCATTATTATGGTTTGTCCTTCTCATTTCACAGTGATGTGGATATTTTTTCTTGACATCAGCACAGTGATAGTGAGAAGTTTGCTTTTTAAGCAAAAAAAAAAAAAAAAAAAAAAAAAAGTTGAGAAGACCAAAGATGAAGACTTAACCCCTAGAACTATAAACCACTGAGAATGAAGGGATCACTCCGCTCATTATGTAAGAAGTACACAGAAGCGAGGCTACCTAAAGCCCATTCTACTGAACCATTAATTCTGGTACACTATCTTTTAAAATGTACAACTTACTAAAAAAAGCTCTGGGTTAAATACTGGTGACACTGTTCCTTGATGTCAGGAACTGACAAGGAAAAGGTACTCTGACTTAAAAGTTACAATGAAAATAAAACTCAAGCTTTGAAATGCCATACCAAAACCAAACAATCATAAGACATCAACAGGGCAAGTGAGTTACTATGTCTTTTTGCATCGAAGCCCCACCACCCTTTTGCAACGTATCCTGTTTTCATCTGTTTAAACTCTTCTGAAACTCTACTGCTTTCTTTTTCTCTGCCCAAACCTCTCATTTGTTCTCTTATCCCCTCCTTTAGCCTACTGAAAGAGAGGGTTCAAAGTTAAACACAAGTCAACAGCCTCCTGATTCAAATTCAATGCATTTTACCTATTTAAAAAACCAAAACCAAACACACCCCCAAACAACAACAAGCCACCCCACACGGAAAAGCAAGACACTCATGGCAAGCATGGAGGTGGGGAGTAGAACTATATCTAGCTCTATGACTGTGATGATTTCTCTCCAAAAGCGAAAATGAGACTGCATTCACATTAACAACTTTTCAAATAGCTCACCTAGAAAAGGATGCAGGAATGCCCTAGCTTGAATGCAGTTACAGCAGCAGACTTCCTTCTGTCATTCAAGTGAGTTCTGCTGCCAAGCGCCATCAGTGGAGATGCAGCTTTGCCAGTATAAGCTGTGTTTGCATCAGGAATACCTTCATCTTACCATACCACTATAGAAATAATGGGGTACTTCCCCAGTGTGGATGCAGATGACAAATAATACAGCGGTCTCTTCCCAAACTCACACGTGCCTTTGCCAAGAATAAGCAGAGTGAACTTAATAGGAAATCAGGTAGTTCTGAATCTTGCTCGGAAATTTGGAGGTAATTCAAGGCATTACTTGCCTATATCATTTTGTTGAGGAAAGCATAAGGTACAAAGACAACAGTTATTCACAAAAAAAACCCAACCCAACAACAGAAAAAGAACTAAAGCACTAACACAACTGCCAGCAGCAGAAACACTAGAATGAAGACTCTTGGTACCTGTACTAAGACAAAACCCCATCTACACCCCATTCTTTTAGAAAACTGTCAGCAGCATTAACTTCCTACTTCAACAGTAAAAAGAAACGTTTATTTCTCTCCAGCAATCTATTCCACCAAGGAAAGTCTTTCTTTCTTTTACTTACTTTTACTTAAGCGATTACCTTACTACAATCCTAAAATCAGTTCAAACCCTAGAGTCAGGAGCAACTCTATTAAAAAGGCTTGTTCATTGCAAGGCTGATACCAGTTTACAAGTAGTTTTACTCTTACACATATACAACAGTTCATTGCTACAAAGCGTGACCTCTTGCTCGTACACTCTAGTGATGTGTTATAGGATCTAGAAGAAAAGAATCTAGGATTTCTATTCTCAACATCACGATGTCCTTAACTTGGGGAGGGAGCACACGTGATGGGACAGACACAGGGAGGGGAGATGGACGACCATGAAACAGTGTGTTTTTTCTCACCCATTCTTTTTCAGTCTGGTTAAGTCAGTTCCCCTACTATTTTTAGTCGTTAACATTTACAATGGTCCCTTCAATTATAAAATGGGTTAAGTTGCCTTCTGTGCTGAATCTGGCATCTAAAAATAGTGATAAAATTATACTGCCACCCCCCCCCGATAACTTACAAATCCCTTTAGAACAGACAGTTTATCAGAAAGTATTCCACAGTCACAGAGGGAGAGCTCCTTCTTAAACATCCCATCTTTCTAGCTTCCTCACTGCTCACACCTGTCCTAATGCCTGTCTACATCTTGCATTTACCAGAATAAAAGGTTGTTGTTTTTCCCTTCAATTAAGTCATTGGGTTCTCTATGTTCACAGAATATCCCACATTTGACAAAAAGTTGGTTTTTTTTTTTTTAAAAAAGCTTTTTTGCAAAGACATGTAAACCTCCAGCCATTACTTCTCAACATCCAAAAAGTAGCCTCATTATACAATAATGCAGCTAAATTATGTTATTACTAGTGAATTTGCAGCAATGAAGTGTTTGACCTACATAGCTTTCTTGTTACCACAACTCAGAACAAACACATTTAAGTCTTTCAGTAACAGCATTCATTTTGGTAGAATCCAGAAAACACGACTTCCAAAGTGACTGAACCACCAAAATGAGTTTTGTGAGAGAGGTTTGTTATTAACGTGGTCAATACAACATTTCCAAAAGCAAGTCAGCTGAGGAATCTGCAATGGAGATGAATAACAAATCCTCCCTGACAGTTCTTGGCAGGACAAGTTCTTATATTATGGAGCAGAGAGAAAATGAAGACCATCAAGGGAAGAGGAGGATGTCTTTCAAAGGGAGATCATGCAAAAGCAGCAAGAGCAGAAAATATTTACAAGGCAGCACAAATGCAAGAATTTAAGATGTAAAAGTGAGAATTCCCCACTGAATATAAATAAGTTTAGGAAACAAGTTTATTAACACATGAAGAGATTATGGGAAAGTGTCAATACATGAAAGTTTGGATTAACCACGCACTGCTCTGAACAGCTCCTACTCAGCTTCTAAATAAATGCTTTCTCTGCTACAATTTTTGAAGGCTGAATAGCATCAACCTTACAGCTTCATAGTATGGGGTACCGCTAAAGAAAATCCTTTCATCATAAACATCCTGAAATGTAAATGTTTTATTTTGAAACATGCATTTATCACCTATCACTATGTTTTATTGTGAGGTTTCAGCTTCCAGATCGTTTTCTACAGAAAACGTGCAATGGCAAACTAGGAAGCCATTTTACGCTAAACAAAAACAGATATTTATTGATACTGATTGCCCACTGCTCCCTACTCACTTCCACCTATTGAACACCACCATTGCACAAGAACGGCATCAAGCATTTTGATATTCTGAAAGCTTCTCAAAAACTTTACTCGAAAGAGTAAGTTCTGAGAAAGCAAGACAGGTCTTTTTAAAGGAAAAAAAATCTGTTTGAAACGTTCCTATACCGTAGGGCACATACTTGGAGAGCGTATAGCTGTATGTCACATTTCAGATGAAACTATACTTCTCAGTAGACAGTTTTCTGTCAGTAGAGCCCACAGTTTTCCTAGCAGAAAGAATTTTTATTTGTTTAATGGCAGTTCTGGGTCACATTTGCTCTTTGGCTCTGAAAAGACGAAGTTTCACTTTCTTAGAAGTTTAGCCTAGCATGTTTTTGGTATTTGCCAGCTAAACCTTCTCATTAGATACAACATAAAGTAGCTCAGAAAAAAGGTTGAAAAATTCAAGTAATCATAACATAGTTACATTTTTATTTTAAACAGCACCTGGACACACTAAATATTTTGAAGAGCACACAAATCCAAACTATCGCCTAATCAGTCAGTGAAATAATGCAATTTGTTTAGTAAGTTCCACATAATCAAAAGTAAAATTGAAGTCCAGCTAACAATCCTGAACTACAGATACCTGCAAAAGCAGCAGAGTCAGAAAAACTTTGTCAGACTGCAAATGTGCTTTTCAGCTTCAGTCCACATATCTTTTGATGATAGACAAAAGAACAAGAGACTTAAAAAAACCCACAGAAGATTATTTGCTGCTTAGGCAATAAAAATTTCCTAGGATTTTAAAGGTTGGCGTTTTCAATTAAGAGATTAACTAGAAGTTGTGAGATACACAGACTCTTGATGAAAGAAAAGCAAGACCTCAGAATAACGAAAAAGAAATATGATAAATGTATGCTAAAAAGGAATTGTTTTGCAGGTTGTGGAGTAGATGGCACCTGAGAAACTACTGCTTCAGCAGCAATGAAATGGCATTCAAGAATAAACAGCATTAAATTATCTCTTGCCTGGTCTTAACTCTATGTCCTAACTCAGCTCAGTGACATCTTAATAGCACAAATGGCAAGTTATTGGTAAGGGAGATAGATACTTAATTTCTCTGGAAAAATACGTTTTAATACATGGCCTCTGAAAGTAAATGAGGCTGTTCTTTTCCACGCACCTAAAAGCGAGAGACAGAGCAAAATGAACTGACCTTCTGCTACAGCTAAGAGCGAAAGCGATTCCTGACTGCATGGGTAAGCCTGGAGCAAAGCCAGTCTTACAGAGCAGAAAGGGGCAAGAGGGAAAAGGGCAACCCACAGGCAAGTTTGTGTGCACTGACATAATTCTAAGGGTGGCCGGCTGGAGTGAAAGATATCAGCGGGGCCGCGCTTATTAGCTGCAAACTCCCCCATCCCTCAAGGTGTTTACAAAGCGCAGGCATGGAAAGGCTCATGTGATGTTCTTTAAAAGGACGGCCTGAACTGCTGATGAAGGAAAGCTCCATCACGCCCCAGGACCGACCACTAGCTCCCTCCTCCTTCAAGGGAAGCGCCCTCCAACACAGCAGCACGGCCTTCCCCCCCCCCCCCCCCCCCCCGAACTAGCGGCGCCCCCGCCGCCCCCAGCACCTTCCAGAGTAGCGCCCCTCCACTTCTGCCCGCTCCGCCCGCCGGCTCCCCGCCCGCAGCCCCAGATGTCCTCCTCCTCCTCCTCCCCCCGCCGCGGGCCCCACCTCCCCCGCACGCCGCAGCCCGGAGAGGTTTCCCGTTCCGCGGCGGCACCGGCAGCGGGTATCGGGCAGCAGGCCGCGGCCGGGGCTCGGGGCAGCGGCGGGCCGGCAGCGGCGGAGCAGGCCGCCCGCCCGGCATTGTTTCTGCTCGCCGCCCCCGCCCGAGGGCCGGGCCGGGCCCCGCCAGCGCCGCCGCCGCGCACCGCCCGCGCGGCTCCGCCGGGCCTCGCCGGACACTCACCCTGACAGCTCCGGGCCGGCTCCGCGGCGGCAGCGGGCGGGGAGCCGCGGGCCGGGCCGGGCCGGGCCAAGCCCCTCCCCGCCGGCGGGCGGGGCTCGGGGCGCCGCGGCCGCACCTGGGCGGGGAGCCGGCCCGCGCCGGGGCCAGACAAAGGCGGGCAGGGCAGGGCAGCGCCGGGCTCCCGGCCCCGCCGCGCTCCCCCCGCGGCAGCCCCGGGCGCATCGCGCCCCGGTTCCCCCCCCCCCCCCGCAGCCCGCCCCCCGCCGAGCAGCCCTCCCCCGCGGCGCCGGCGCGCAGGCGGCAGCGGGCGCTCCCCGGGCCTCCCGGCGGCCGCGGTGCCTGCCCTGCGGCTGGGCAGGGGCCGCCGGACCGCGGTGGCTGGGGAGCAGCTTGGCCCGCCGGGCCTGCTGTTCTCATGAGTCATCCCCCTGAACACCCATGCCCGTCAGAACAATTCTTCTTGGTAACAGAGGTAGCTGCGGTCACGTTCGAGCATGGAGCAGGCGTTATCCCGGGCCACCATCATCCAGCAATCCCCAATTGAAGAAGGGAGCAGTTCCGAAACCCGACAGGAGGAACAAGGCCTGCCGTGAAGAGCGAGAAACGCAGTACCTTCCAAAGGAGGTATGAATGAACAGCCTGGCACCATACCATCACTGCATTTCATGTTCTGCTGCGAGATGTGTAATGACAGTGCTCCGGTGGAGCTGATTCATCAGCAGTCTCTCCAGCCCATCACCTGACATTTTGAGATGCCTTTTCTACAGTGACAATAGCCACTGAAGAAGCTGGTACGGTGGAAACTGGGTGTCAATAGCTTCCTCCCAAGAACAGCATCAAGCCATATCACGCAAGGCTGGGTTTCTTCAGACATCTTCTTAGCTAGCTGAAGAAAGAAGCCTCTTCTAGGCACTGCAGCACCAGCCACGCTCCCCACTGAATAATCACCCAAGTTACTTTTTCTACCATCTCAACCTACCCCCCGCAACAGGGCGGCACGAACACGCACAACAGCTTCTGCTTTTCAGCGGTTGACATTCGCAGCAACCGAGCTGTCGTAGAGACAACCCCAAGCACCGCGCAACTACTCAGGCCAAGACACTGTTCAAACATACCACAGCAACGCTGCCCGGTGCAAGGCAATGATTAAATTAAACACAAGGGCAGAAGGCTTTCCTGGGTCACGCTTTAGAACTCCGCCTCCGCAAGGTGAGCCACTGGAGCAGCCTACGACAAAGCATCAGCAGCAACACCACATTAGTCTTAGACTATGTTGTCTTGAAACCAACCATTCTGTTAGAGATGCAAATGGCTTTAATGCCATCCTACTCTGGCAGAGACTTCACAAACCATTTACATTAACTAGTTTACAAACAAATTAGCAATGCAAGTTTATACATTTCTTTTAAAAACCAGAAAAGGACATCTGCTGGTACCATGGAACAGAGGAGAGAGAGGAAGGGGGAAAAAAGGGAATAAAATGATCACTGACCATGATTTTGAAAATCCTAATTAAAAGGTTTACAAGTATTTACATCTCTCAAGGGTCCTTCAAGTCAGATGTCCTACACAACAAAATCTTCCAAATTAGATACTTAAGACTGAGATACAGTTATCTCTACTCCACAAAACATTCAGAGCAGTTCCTAATTGTATGTACTGTTCAAGATGCTCGTAAGTGACCTATAAAAAGGGGGAAAACGGATTTGCGGGTAACACAATCAGGGTAGCAAGAAAAAAGAAAAAAGGATTGACTGAAACAGCTTACAACATGCCAAGTGAATTTCACCTGTAAATTTATCATCTAATACACACAGTGATGCAAAAGAGAGAAACAGCTCTTAACATTACTCTGGAAGTCAGGCCTTCTGAGCTGACAATTAAATAGGAACACGACCTTACTGTTTTAACAGACATCGGCATGAGAGCATCAGCTCCACCATGGCAGACCAAGTTTTCAGAACCACAGGCCCAGATTACACAACTGGCCCATATCAGGGAAAGGACAAGAGCCAGCGTGGAAGTTCAGTCCCACCAAATACAAGTCATACGTGTAGGAGAATCAGGAATCACGTTCCATTACCCTGCATTCACTTTTTTATATTAGAATATCAAATGAGAAGTCTCACATCAGTACAGATTTAAAGCAATATGACTAACTCTTAGTTTCCCATGCTTCTGAAATCCAAGTTTCATTTATTTTTGTGCAGGTGTCATATAAATAATTTTTTTCCACAACAGGTCCCCTAGTTCATGTTCCCAGCTTTGTATTCTTGAGAATTACCTTCAATACAACAATTTGTTTAGAACCAGTTCATTGTACTTGAAGGCCATTTTTTGTTGATTCTGCTTTGATATATCACTCTCTCAATGTTGCTTAAGAAGTTTAACTCTATTGCAACTCTTGAAATGTGGGGGGGGAAGAAGGTCCATCTATAAGTTTTAAATGGGGGAAAGCTACCAAAACATCAAAGTTGAAAGAAAGGCCAAGGCTGAGGCAAGAAAGTCAAACCAAATTCTAATTTTTGCACAATCAACTGATCTGATATTGGACACCAAAGAGCCAAAACTATAACGGCAACTTGCACCCAATCATTCTTCTGACTTGACCCTATCGCAAAGATTTAATAATACATTTTTATGAGTAGCCTTTTAGAATAATTCAATATTTGAGACTCTCAGCATTTGGAAATATGCATCTTTACAGTTTCGAATCAATAGATGTGTTAATTGAAAGTCTATAGCAATGCTTTCTCTGATACATGAGTAATAAATAATGATGATCTCCCACAGCTGGTAGCCCAACATCCCAACAACTAGTCATCCCCTTCTTGTCTGCAGAAGGCAACTTTAACAGCACTGCAGTTTAGCAGAAGTACTGGAAGATGCAACACTAAACACAAAATAATAAATCAGTAAAAAAGCAAAACTGCAGAATAATTAGATAGATGATACACACTGATTTGAACACAAATCAGTTAG
The DNA here is from genome assembly GCF_047370975.1 of Nipponia nippon. Taxonomy (NCBI): domain Eukaryota; kingdom Metazoa; phylum Chordata; class Aves; order Pelecaniformes; family Threskiornithidae; genus Nipponia; species Nipponia nippon. The sequence continues at coordinate 27,722,522 of NW_028262291.1, read as the reverse complement.
AAAATTGTAGCAGATGAATCTGCGATTTTTTTTTTATTTTATTTTTAGAACAGAGTCCAGGTCAGCTTAAGCTGCACAGAAGTTTCGTTCCTCAGCCTCTGCTACACAAAATTTTGGGACACACCAACCTGAAAGCTACTGTCTTAAGAAGAAACACAAGACTTTGACTCAGAAACAGAATCAAATGAAACAGAAGGGGGCGGGGGGAGACACATTCCTGTCCAGACCCTCTTCACATACACTAAAGAAGATTCACCAGGAAGCACCTCCCGGTGAGGGGCCCTGGAGACCCAAGCCTAACACCTGCGCCCAACAACAGAGCTGTAGAAATGGAGATGAGCTCATGCCTTTCGCTTTAAGATTAGAATCACCTCAGGGAACATTTTCCTCAGGTCATTTTAGAGGGGAAACCAATCCTGCACGCAGCCTCCTGAAAGGCACGCTCGGGGGACAGAAGATGCCAGGTCCATATTTCCCTCGAGGAGCGTGCGGAAGGGGCCGAGCCCGGCTCCCTCACCAGCCCCCAGGCCCACCCTGCCGGCCGCCTCCCAGGCAAGGCCCCAGCAGCTCCCAACCGCGCCTGGGCCCACAGCGATGACACGAAGGAGGCGACCGCGACGCAGCAGCCCGGGCCGCGGCTCCCTACAGGCCCCGACACCCCCGCTCCGCGAGCGGCCTAAGCGAGCGGCGCCCCGCAAGCCTCTACAGCGCAGCGCCGTACAGGCCGCAGCCTCCCACCGCCAGCGGTCGCGGCCCCCGCAGCCACGGGAGCGGCTCCAGGCGAAGCCCGCGGGCCTGGGTCGCTCCCGCGGAGGGATGTCAGCGCCGCTCAGCACCGTGCCTCCGCCCAGTCCCCAGGTGGGACGGGGGAGGCTCAGGCCCAGCGGCGGAGGGAGGCCTACCCCGCCCTCCTGCGGGTCCGGGGAGCCGCGGCAGGCGGGGGAAGGGACCGGGCCCCCACCGGGGAAGGGACAACGATAGCGACTCTCACCTGAGCCCCCGCGGGTCGGGCGCGGCGAGTGTCCGGCCGCTCCTCGGCAGGGTTTGAAATCACTAACACCGCCCGCACCTCCCAGTGTCCTCAGTGCCCATTGGCCGGCGCCGGCCCCACCCACGCCCGCACCCGCGCGCTTTATTGGTCCGTTTGAATCCGGCAGCGGCGACGCGTGCTCCGCGCCCTCCTGAGGCGGCGGCCGCCGGGCCCCGCGGGGAGACCGCGCCGCGCCCCCGCTGGCTTAACCACCGAGGCGTGCCGGGGAGGGAGCCCGCCGCCCCCGTCCGCCCCGCGCCGCTGCTGCGGGGAGGCTCGGGGCGGGTGCGGCCCCCGGAGCAGCGCCTGGCGCTGGCGCCCTGAGGCAGCCGTGCTGGGCCGCTGGACCGGTCGCCTCCCGCAAAGGGCTAAAGCAGCTCTGAGGTGGCTGCATTCAGCTTTCGGGGACATCCCGTTATGAGGGAAGGGGCTCTCTCTAATACGACTAGTAATGCGAGCAGTAGCTGTGTGCTGTTGGGGTAGAGCGTGTTTGCCCTCCTTTGTTTCTTCACTTCAGCTGAAGCAAAGGGAAAAGGCTTAGGGGTTATCAGAATAGAAGGCAAGGGCCAGGAGAGCGCCATCAGCACAACTGCAATTGATCTTACAATGCCATCTCTCCCCCCCACACTGCGTAAGCATCGTAATCACCTCACTTTTTAAAAAAATTGATGTCTTTGCATTACCTCAGTGAAATCGCTTCTGCGCTGTGTGTCAATGGGGAAATGACAGAAATAAAGCTAAATTGTTTTAAATGTTTTTGGTACTTCTTTCATTAGAAAGGGACAGAACAGGGTACAAGATTAGCACCAGTACTGCAGTGTCAGTTATTCGTGAATGTTTCATTCATTATTCACCCTTTTGCACCATTTGAACTCTTATAAAAAAAATGCACCAGAATCTTCAACAAAACCCTTTACAGACAGAAAAGCAGCTCTTCTTCAGAGCTTTATTTTCCGCTGGGCAGAGGCTTGAGACCACTACAGTCCTAATACTTTCCAAAAAGAGGAACATCCTCTCCTGTTGGCACGTTATAATGGTAACAAAAAGGAAAAAAAGCAAGGTGGGGGCAGGGTGAGAGGTATTATGTGTACGCAGGAATTTGCAAAGTGCATCAGTGTGGATATTTGGCCCTTGATTCAAAGCCTTAGTGGCAGAAGTGTGTGTTATAATCTGATTATCAAAACAACCCAGATCCATTCCTACCTCTTTGCTCCTCTCATATGAAGCAAAGTTGAGGTTCTGTGCAAACAGGTCTGGGAGCTCCTCTTTCAAAGGAGAGTCCAAATATCATGCATGATTCACAACCAAAAGCCAGGCAGAGTGGTTAAGAAAAGCTAAATTTATATTAAATTATCATCAACCCCTAAAATACTGAACACAGTGGTTAAATAACTCCAGAAAGTCCAATGTCTCCAGTGAGTAACGTTAAAACCATTACACAGGAACACACGGAAATCACTGACATTAGCTCGGGACAGGCAGGAGAGAGGTTTGCTTTTTACATAGTAAATCAGTGCTCAAGAGATCATCCTCCAGTGGCCTTTCTACATTCTTAACATCCTAAGTGCAACGAGGGTCTTCTCGTCCCCAGAACGGGGAAGATGATGCACCCCCTAGGCAGCATCTCACTGGGGCTGTCTCTAGGAAAAAGAAACTAATTTCTGCCCACCTCACTGGTAGAGGAGAAGCTGTGGGACATTTTGTTGCTCTTTTTCACCATAACCATTTGAGGAAGGGAGCAGAGAGCGGTTATGATTGGTTGTTAGGCTGGAGTGTGCAGGGTACCTCCTACGAAGCAGCAGAGAATATTTATCGAGGTGGAGATCACAAGCACCGTGAGTTGTTGAAAAGACTGACTGGGTTTTCCTTTCCATTCTGCACTTGCAACTTGGACAGTGATTATTTTGACAGGCTGACTGAACCTCAAGTGACAGGTCTGGGCAGATGTTTCCCTTCATCCCTGTCCCACCTCAGGATTTTGGTGGACACTCACAGAGGCTACTGGGAAAAAAAAAAAAACAAAAAAACAAACCAAAACCAACCCAAAACCCAAAGAAACCCTGCTCTCCTAGAAGTCAGAGACTTCCTCCCCCATCTACCCATCCACTCCCAGCTCTGATGCCCCGGCCCCTGCACGTGGTTTCTGTTCAAGTCAATTCTTCTGCCTATGCTTGAGCCCTCCGGTGTTGTCCCTGCATGAGGCAGCTTAGACAGGCAAGGTCCATGTCAGTGATGCGCACTCCTTCCTCAGTTCCCAGTCGAGTCCACGCCTCAATCCAAAAGTGCCTCTGCCCAACAAAAACAATGCTTCCCAGGCTGGAGTCAATCAAATAAATAATTAAATAAAAATCTAATTTAACAAAAAAAAAAATCCCTCTGGGCGTAGGGAAGAGTCCACATTAGCAAAGGGAAATTTCCAAGCCTTAGCTCCAGTTCACTTTCCACAGGAATATACACCAGTCAGCCCAATGGTGCAGTTACGGACAGAGTTTCAAGCCGCCTAGCCAGGTCAAAGCTGCAACCTTTCCCTTTCTGCAAAGCTACCTCTGCTGTAAAAAGTACAGCCAACCCACTGGCAACTGTCATGTTTTTCAGGGGTAGCAGGACTGTTAGTATGTGAACAAGGTTAGAGCAGAGTAGGACGGATTTTCCTTTTTTTTTACCAGATGGAAAAATATCGCACCGGAGATGCACCCTCCCCACACCTCTAAGCCATACCCCTAGTGTATGCTCTGCTCTCTTTATACCACAGGTGGGAATGTACTTGACCTCTTCCCAGGAGATAAAGAGGTTACAGACTTTGACGTGAGAAATTCCTCACTGGAAAGTTCTGCTTCCAAGTATCTGGCTTAACACTCAATATTTTACCATGATAGTATCCATATGGCTTGAGGGGTTAATATAAATCTCATTTTTGAAGAAGCATCAAGAGATGATTTTCTCTACCTTTTTTCCCTCTGAACAAACAGATGACAACAGAAAATATGAAAAGGTGGCAACAGACCTTGGGAGCATGCAAGCCGCAGCTCCAGATGCCGCTGGGGTGTAACTGCATGGGTAGGATTACACCCCCTAGAGGGTAAAGGCCTTGGAGGCCAGAAAACAACTGAAGCTCATGCAGCTGATGGGAAAAATTACTTTGCAAGGAGAGCTATTTAGTGGTAACAGAAGAGCTTAAAGTGCAATTCTATCTGATAAACAACTATTTAAAATGGCGCTTACAGCTCCCTGATTATTGTCTCCTACTCTAGGTCAAATGGACTCAGCCTAGTAATAAAGCGGTTCCTAACTGTCAGCACTGAGCATTCCCCTGGGAAAGACTTGATCTAGGAATTCTCTCTTTTCCCTTGTTACGGTAATCAAAGGTCCTCAAGGCCAAGAGAATCAGGACCTTGCAGAATTGGGACTGGTGGGGACTTAGGAAATTTTCTTTTTCTTTTTTTATAAATCAGTTATGCAAAGACAAGAGTAGAATTTAGGTCTTGCTGAGATCCATTTCCTCCCATTAGCTCTGTAGAGCTAAGAACAATACCAATCTCTTCTTTTCTCAAGTTCAGCACTCTGACTCCAGTACCCACAGGGAGCAGTTCTGAAAGGGCTATTTGCTGACTCTTATTTTTCCAGAGTAGAAACATGTTTTAATAGGAAAGGGGAGAACAGGAGCAGTGTCCACTGCCAGCAACAGACACTGCTCCAATCTGAGCATTCCTTAAAGTTTTTACTAGCAGATGAGAAAGCAAGCAGTGATGCTCTCACGGAGTGAGTCACAGCAACTGTGGTTACCCTCTTTATGCCCTTAAAAGGTGACCTGATGCTGTGTCAGTGTCCCCTTGAGCCCCGAAGTGTACCTCATCGATTCCAAGACCCCTCTCAAGTCAGAGACCCCCTCAACACAAAGCCTCAAAGAGTGCTGCTAGTGCTGGAATGACTAGGGGAACTTCTGTGACCAGGAGCTAGCAATGAGGCAGCTCTGCTCTCTTCATGGGCATGGACCGTGAGCTGGACAGCACAGGACTTGGACGTTGCCAGAGAACACAGAATCTGAACTAGATTCAGGCCAGAGGAGTCACTGCAAAAGTTAACGTGGCAGCTTCCAGGGAAAGGGAACATATAAATAAACCACAGACAGTGAAAATGAGCCAAAAGGGTCTCTGGGTTCCAACCCACCCATCCTCCCTCTCCAACCACAACAGCACAGCTGCCCAAGCTCCTTGCTGAAAGGCAGTCACAGTCTCTGGGCCCCTCGCAAGAGAGGCTGGTCTCTGTGCCCTTCCTTGCCTAGCAGGCAGAGTCCTGTCTTTTTTGTGCAGAGCAGAGGCTAGGGAGGGTACGAGCATTTCCAAAGTCGCGTGTACTTTAGACCTCGCTCTCCGTGGAGGGCTTGCGTTGGTGTTTCCAGCCTGTGTCTGGGAGTGAGCCACGCCGTTCAGGAGTGGCTGCTGTTGTGTTAACACTGCTGCATTCAGACTGTTCTTCTTGTAGCAGCTGCTCAGTTTCGGTGTCATCCAGTGAACCAGAACTAGCCTGGATAGAGACAGTGTCTGTCTTCATGCAGACGTGGTCCCGGAGGATCCCTCCTCGGGAGCTCCGAATCTGCTTAAGGTCATCCCACTCGGAATCATCACTGGATAAAAGGCATATCCCCTCCACAATCCTGATCTTCTCCTTGGTGTAGCTGTGGTCAGGACCAGTCTAGGGAGCAGACAGATGAATGAAAAAAACAATACATCTATGGAAAAAGAGGCGAAAAGCAAAGCAGAGCTGGAATGTAGACAGTAAAGCAGACAAAAGACTGGACCTCCATGTAAACAGCCACTGGCTTTGACTGTCACAATGGCAGAACCCATTCTAAGTTTCCCTTCAGTTCTTCACCACCCCTAGACGAATCCTCCCTGCAAGAGCTCTCCTTCCAAACTCCAGGAGCCTTCAAATCATGGAAGGGGAATGAGGATGAGCTGGCTCTTCTAATTCAACTATATATATTCCCTGACAGCAGGGAGTTAAGAACAACACTGAGCCTAAAAGAGAAGGGGGGAAAAAAACCAAACAAACCAACCAACCAAAACACAAAATGGGAAGCAGGAACAGCCAGAAGACTTCATGGTAAAAGTAGGCAGGGAATCAATTCTAGGGCTGCGATATCTTTACATCTAAGTCATTCTAGATTTGCCTCTCAGGAAAGCACAGCTGGAATACCACTGTTGAGTCTGAGTCTCACAGTGATACAGGGGAAGGAGATTATAGGGAAACAACGGAAACGATCAGAGGCTAAAGGGAGCACACTGAGATTAAAGTAGTGAAATCTATCTAACTTGGCTCGCTGACAAATAAGGAGCATTAGAACGTCTGATCTAACCCTGAGGAGAAAGTGGAGGGGGCAGGGAAATATACATCTGGGTATATCTAGGAGCAGCAGAATTAAGAGAAAAGTAGAAAGGATTTAGATTCCCAGATAAATAATCCTGGCTTATCCTTAGTAGATAAGGCTAAAATGACAGGAAAGTTTGGGAAATCTATTGGATAGTACCTTTGAAAAACAAAGCCAGGGAAAACTCTCCTCTGCATAAGTCTTGCTGTGATCCCTGCTGGAAGAACTAAGTGCTCTAACAGATTATCACAAATAGTCCTACAGAAATTATCTTTTTCAAGTCTCACATACTGAGTATGAGTAGCCAAAGCCAAGACCAAAGGATCTGCCATAGAAAATTACTTATACTTTCTTGACAGACAGTAGAGCTGGTTTAAGGACATAAAAGCAGGGGAAAAAACAAGAAAGAGCAATTAGTATGGGACAGTGCTTGAGCCACACAACAGAGCTTGAGTGAGGGAGGCAGGATCAAACACATAGAGTAGTGATACCTGACGCGAGGATGTGGACGGAAATCAGAAGAGGGAAGATGAGAAGCTATCTGAGTGATAAGAAAGCTTCTGAGGAGAAAACAGAAGAGAAACTAAGTGCTGCAAGATATAGTATTTAACCCTCTCCACCCTGTGGCACACAGGGCGGACCTCCGCAGGGCCTTTAAAATGCTCCATTCATCATTAAATGGGCTCCCGTTCTCTCTCTATCACACCCCTTCCAGGCAGTGCACAGCCAGGAGCCACATTCTTGTTACCAAACCCCTTCTGGCTGCCTGGTTCCCCTGGTGACTATGCAAAGCAACCTTGGTGCAACAGTCACTAGCCAGGACTGTGTCCAGGGAAGACAATTCCCTTTGACTCCTGTACTTCAAGGGCCAGCACCCAATGCAAATGAAATACAAGACACTGTGGGAGTGTGGAAGAAGCAGAGAGCTAAAGACAGGTCTAATTCACTACAGCTCACTGGAGAGGAAGTGCTGCTCGCTGATCTCCATAGGAGTCTGAGCAATTCACTGAAGCTGTCTTCCTATGTCCTAGGAGTAAATGCTGACCAGTTGCAACATTTTCACATACTAAGGCCTGTTATACTCAACAGTAGCTTCAGCTGGGCTCCCATGTCCTTCGTAGCAGCTCTTACCTCTTTCTTGTAGCACAACTGGTTGTACATCGTTGGTTTGGGAATCGCTTCAATCTTCACCTCCTGGGTAGATGTCCGATATGAGGGATTACTATAGGTTAGGTTCCCCAAGCCAGGGTCCGTGAACTTGGACTTATTATGCCTAGAGAGAGAGAGAGCTGTCAGAAAAGACGTAGGGCCCTATTGCCAGGATCCAAAGTTCCTGAGTGCTCAGCAAGTGGAAAGCTCCAGCAATCTTCACTGTCCCTCAAAGAGAGAGAATGCTGGCTTCACCTGGCTCTTCAGCTACCAGTACATTCACTAGCTATCAGTCCAGCAAGGCACAGCCATGTAACCACAAAAGCTATACCGGCAGTAGCTGGTGAAGCTATCTGGCAGAAAGCACGTGAGCTCACACATGTACTGAGATATGAACTATCTCATGTCCCTGTCCATAACTCTTAAGCTCTCTGCAGAAAATTTAGCCAATAAGGCTTCAAATAATAGAGTTGCGTGCCCAACACTTCAAAGGCACAGGACTCAAACCTTACAAATAAAATCATCAAACACTGCTTCCAGTGGAGAACAAAGGGATTGTAAATGAGAATAAAGATGAAGAGCTTTCAGGAGCTTTCTTCTACAAGCCTAGATTTTACTATTAGCCAGGAGACAGGGAAAAAGATCACTTACCTATATATAATTAAAGCAGCAATAAGCAGCAAAATAAACAAGATGCTGAGAAGACCTCCAATAATGTAGCTGACATGCAGTCCCTCTCCTGAAAGTGAACAGCAAGGGTAATTTATGCACTCTCCTTAACTCCTACCGGATAATACTGACCTCAGTCTAACACTGAATATAGAGGTTTTACACTATACACAAGTACGTAAAGTGTCAGCACACCAAGGTTTAGCAGAGGGGTTTGTTTGGCTTCATATGAAACCAAACATATGACAACCCTTCCTCCCATCCAGGCCCCAGCAAACCAAGGAGCATCATGATCTTTGTAATGGGGTTGGATGAGTTAGACCCCCTTGCTGACAGGTTACTCCTACAGTGCGAAACAATTACCCTAGTCAACTGTCCTCAACTAAACACAAACGGGACAGTGAAGAGTATCATTAATGGGAAGAGCCCAATGGAGGAGGTATGGGATGAAAGAAAACAGAACTATTCTTCAGACCAAAGTGTCGTTTGGGAAAGTCCCCATATAGGCTAATGAACGTGTATGACTGATGTTCATCCTTTGAAACACTTTGCTCTGCTCAGAGGGCATTTGAGTAATTCAAGTCTGAGTTTCAGAAATTTGAGTTTCAAACACTATGGACTGGAATGCCCTGGGCACATCTGGAGGAACAACCCTGGTGGAGAAGAGTTAAAGAAAAGGAACTCACCCATGGTTGCCAACACTGCCTCATTGGCATGGGTACACAAGCCTCGCCTAGCATCTTTGTCAGAGCAGCTGAATGACAGAAGGACAGTTAGTTACTGAAAGTAGCATCAACGTATCAAAAGTATCAAAAGACAGGATGGGACAGGCTAGCACTGCAATCCCTTCCATTTCCAGTTCAACAACAGGAGCCTTCCTTTCTCTTCTTCAGTATCCTTCTGCACCCAGAGGAGAGAGGACCATATACATATATATAGGGGGGGTGTGTTTATATCAATTATAGGTCTGCAATGTCTTTATATCTGAGTTGTTCTAGATTCACCTCTTAGGTACATAGGTGCATACATATATGTATCTATCAGGACACAAATTTCAGCATCAGTGCTGAAGCAAAAATCAGAACATTCCAGAATCAGCACAAAGATCTTTCTGTGCAATACATCATACCGAACAAAGTGGAAGTTTTGCCTTGTAAATAACCCAGCCATATATTATAGAACATACTTTTTTGCTGGGCAGGATAGCAGGCTGTAGGGAATTAGCAGAAGAAAGTCTCTTAACTACCTGCATTGTAACTTAAATATTAGGCTGCAAAGGTTCTGTTCTGCCCCAAACAAGCTATCCCTTTGTGGCAAGGGCAGAACCGCTTCCTCAGGTGTCTAGGTCAGGTCTGAGATGTCTCAGTGAACTAAAGCAACAGACTTCCCTCTCTTCCTCTCAGAAATAAGTTCTCAAAATTAGGAGTTCAAAAATCAAATGAATGACATGGTCTCAGGAGGCTTTTAACACTTCAGCACAGTCAGCCAATACACGTTTCAATAGACAGAAAGATCTCTGCACCTCTTTCTTGCCAGCTCAACAGTGTTCTGCATTCTTTGTCAAAATGGTTTTCCCCATGAACGAATGTGAAGTCTGGAGCTGGAATAGCCTCTTTTGGCTAGGGAGAGGTACAGCTGGATGATGACAACCAGAGGGGGGCTTGCATGTTGCACCTTGCACAAGCTGTGACTTTCACACCCCAATTCCAACAGAACAAGAGCACTTACTTTCCTTCCGCTGATTCCAGAGATGTGAGAGGTTTGGTTGTTGAAGTATCTACTCTGCCACGTGGTGTCTGACTTCTCTCACTTACACTGGTGGGTTCAGGACCAGGGGGCACCACACCAGGAACTAGAACAACAGAGAAAAATAAGCAGGACCCCAACTTTGTGGGACAGGTGAACAAGTCTGGTAAGCTATAGAGAGTTTCTGAAATGGCCTATATGAGCAGCTTTCCCATCTCAAACCCAGTCTGTCAGTAGAAAGGACAGAAGAAGGCTCTACTGCTCACAACCGCTTTACTTCCAGTATGTGACTCTGCATAAGTTTTTATACACTGAAGTGCTTCAGATGCTCTGGTTGCCACTGCATAAGTAGTGGCAGTGGCTTACTTATGGAAGCTACTAACCAAGCGACACTCAGTAAACTCACTAGTAGAACAGGGCCGCCCATCTGGTTCATCCGGACACGCGCAGACAAAATCAGAAGCCCTGGCAAAGCAGAGGTGAGTGCAGCCTCCATTGTTCACTCCGCAAGCATTAGTACCTGGAAGGAACAAGCAATTTTCTAGATATGTTGCAGATGACCAGGTAGGAGCTCAGAGCAACAACCTTTTTTCCTGCTCAGCCAGAGATACTTCCTAGAAATCCAGCAAGTAACTATGCTCCGGCACATGTCCTTCATCTGACTGCTAAGAAAGTGATGACAGTAGCCAGACACTGGTAGGATTAGTGCAGTCTTGAAAGGAAGGCACTGGAAATCATTAGACAGGAGCCCACTCAACACAGCTGCACAGATTAAAAAACAAAAAGCTCACATTCTTCTGTTTTAACACAATGTCAGATGAACAACACAGAAAGTGATATTTGCTAATCAAAGCTGTAATAGAACACCATTAAGATGTACTTGTCTGAAATGTCACAGGCAGACAAGGAATGTGGCCAGGGAAGATGCAGTAACAGTTTTGAGTATAAGAAAGGATGCCAACCTCGCTTGAACAACCTTGCTACAGCAGCGCAGTGGTTCCAGAGTTCTTTTTGTCTACAATTAGCATTTGCCTGAATCAAGGTCCTCCTATTTACCTGTCTGTCTCTGAGGGGAAACCACAATGATATCCATCAGTCCCTCAACATTAGCTAGGACTGTCTCTTTGTTCCGCCCAGAGTATTTGTCCACTCTCTGGATAGATTTGGTTTGCCAGTCAGTCCAGTATATCCACCTATCCTGCTGCTCAGGGAGACAGCAAAGAAAAATCACAGCCATTAGCATGTTTATCCATGTAGACACAGGATACCCATAAAAACCACATCCCAGTGGCAGAAGGCCCCAAACGAAGGCCTTTTGGACCCCTTCCCCTCTTATCATAAAGAGGATTATTGTCTACACCCCACAGGAGTTCAGACAAACTTCCTTTGTTAGCTCCACGGAAGAGTTAAGTACTATCCCCTCAGTCACCTTGGTTTCCCCAGACTATAACACTTCCCTGTCCCCAGGCTTCACTGTCCAAACTCATCAACACACCAGGGAGAACGGTGGCAGCAGGGAAGACTTTTTACCTGTGTCAGAGCAAAGGGATGCGACACCTGGCTGACCAACACTTGCCGTAGCTTCCCATTGAGATCACAACTCTCTATGCGATCAAGATGCGCATCCACCCAGTAAATCCTGGAGGAACAGGGAAAGAGGTGAGCTTCTGTCTTTACAATCCCTCTTTACTTTCTAGTCATTTGCTAGCCAAGATGGATAAGACAACAAAAACCCACCCAAACCCAAACCCACAACGTTACTCCAATAAACCAAGCTAAGAAGGCTAAAAAAACCCATTACATCCCTTAACCCTATGCAAGTATAAGAAAACCTTTCACTGACCTCCTGGTGTCATAATCCAAAGTCAATCCATTGGGCCATCCTAGGTCAGTGTTAATCAGGATTTTACGTTCAGAGCCATCCAAGTTTGCCCGTTCTATTTTAGCAATGTGACCCCAATCTGTCCAGAAGAGGTACCTGAAGAGATAAAAGGCAAGTATAAGAAGAAAAGAACATTTCATTTAGGCTAATGAGAGTTTTAGTTATGAATTAAACTGCAAGATTCTTCAGGTTCAAAAAAGGTCACGTGGTCTGTAGCTTGCTTCTCCCAGCTATCTGCCCAACCTTCAAATTCACTGTCTGCCTGATTACATGTCACTCAGAGTCAGCCCCTTACTGGTACCTGCAGATTCACATGGCACATCTCTTCTTCCTCCCACAACTTCCTCTTCCAATCTGCCTCTGTACAGCCCTTCTCCTTGCCCCACCAATACCCCATACCTACCCCTTCTTGGGAAAGACAGCAATGGCTCGGGGCTCATCCAGGCTGTTATTGATCAGCACTTTCCTGGAGCTTCCATCCAGCCTAGCCACTTCTATGGTATTGCGTCCCGTGTCTGTCCAGTAGAGGTTCCTGGCAACCCAGTCCACTGCCAGGCCATCTGTAGTCTTCAGACCCTGACCAATAACAGTTTCCATGTTGCTGCCATTCAGATCAGACCGCCTGGATGGAAATCAATGACAAATGGCAGTGAGAAATGGGTCGCTCCCAGAAAGTCTTCACACCTCCATGCGTGATCCCCATCAACCACAGGGCCACTTCATACTGCTACCTCCCTAATACCTTTTTCCCCATAGTCTCTAGCAGGTTAAACACACCTTCAGCATTTAGTTCAGTGATACACATGATGCTGTGTACCAAAGACAAGGCGTCAGTAGTGATCTATTGCCAGCACCTCAGTCTCCCCAACTTATTGGCACACTCCACAGCTCACTGTCACAAAACCAGTACAAGTAGCTGGGCAACTTGAGCACTGGCCAAGCAGATGACTGGCACCCACCTGATGACATCAAGAAATACATCTGTGTAGTAAATCTTGCCATCCACACTGTCATAGTCCAGAGATATGACGTTGTTCAGCTCAGGGACAGGTATGTGCACATCTGTGTGGTCACTGGTGTCCAGCGAGATACGACGGATGGAAGCACGGCTAGAGAAAAGTAGGTAGGTCTCCGGAGACGAGTCGCACGTCTGCTCGTCTCTCTTCAGCTGGATGCCAGTGGGGCAGGCACAGGAGAAGCCAGTGGGGTGAGGCAAGCAAAGGTGGGAGCAGCCACCATTACGAACTCTACATTTATTGAAGCCTTTAGAAATAGGGAAAGTATAGTTTAAGGATCAGTGTGGTCCCACAGACCAAAGCTTTATTTTAAAGGCTACATACACACCCAACTTGCTAGCAGCTGCATTCATCCTTACCATCCCAGCCTTGCTGGGAATCTACAGCCCTTCATACAGCGACTGCCTCCCTCCTTTCCAAGATTCATGGTGGGTATGGGCATGGTTGGGGCAAGAAGAACAGGAAGGCACAGAGGAAAAGGGAGCATTAGGAGCAAAATCTTGACCTGCATTCCTTGCTAGTCATAGTTTTCCCATGAAAAAAGGAACAGCCAAATGCTGATAGATTCACACAACTGCAGTTTAACTTTATTATTGCTGCAAATGGTAACACTTAACAGAAAGATCCAACCCGTGGGGAAGCAGCGTGACAATGCACCAGAGGCCAGGCTGACAAAGAAGCTTCTGTTTCAACTTAGCTGCACAAAGTGGCAAGTAAATAAAAGCATCAGAGAAGCCTGCTGAAAGTGCCTGACATATTAGGGTCATCTCTTTTTTTATTTTTAAAGTTGAAAAAAAAACAGCGTATCTTCATTAGGAGAGGATAAGCCCAGAAGACAGGTGCAGGGAGTGGGAAGAAGACAACAGGGATATGATGGCTAGAGTTTTGGTTAGCTTTAAGTTATATTATAAAGTTATACTGTCAAGAGTGATGTTCTGCTGCTAGTAGCCACAGGAGAGGCAGCATAGAGTTTTCTGTAGAAGTACGTACTGGGGAAATTCCACCGAAATGAAGCCACAGCACAAAGCAACAACTCCCACTGAAGAGCAAGGAGGCAAGATGGTGCCATATAGGATCCCCAAAGAGTAACATAAGGAATCTGACTCTGGCACAGAATAGTTGGAGAGCATGATATATTAAGAGCAACTGAAGAAGCAGAGATTTTGTAGAGCAAAGTGGCAGACAGGAAGATGAAGCCTGCAATGGCTGGGAAAAAATTACTAGAACTTGACACAAGGTTTCAGCAACTAGCTTAAGAGGAATTAGTGCCTTCTGGAGTTAAAAAAGGGAAACTGTCCAATGCCAGTGGACTCTGGTGAAGCCTAATAGGGCATGACTCATTCAGTCCTCCTAAGAAAGTGTCTCTGATGTGCGTGAGAATGAGGCTGTCGGTGCAATCCAGTGAAGGAAATGGGATGAAGGAGGTCAAAAGGCATGCAGTAATAAGAAAACACCAGACCTATGGCGGTGGGTAAACATGGAGAAGCGTAAAAATAGTTAAACAAGAGGGAAGAAGAAAAGAAAAGCTGATTTTTTAGAAGTTACTCTATCACTCATGCTTTACACTAAAGAACTCTTTTCAATGATAGCTCCAAAGGGCTCCCCTAGTCACCACAGACACCTGCTGATTTGGGAGCAGCCTAGCAACTCACCCAGGGGACGTGCCCTATCAACAGCTTGAATGTCCATGAGGCCAGGCAGGTTTGCCCTCACCAAGATGACATTGGCACCAGTGTCCTTGTCAGCCCTGTGAATGCTGCGAGTTTGCCAGTCAGTCCAGTAGATGTAAGAGTCCAGCAAAGTGAGGCCATAGGGATGTTGCACTGGAGACAGCAGGGTGCGACGGTTAGCACCATTGAGATCAGCAGCCTCAATACGCTGAAGAAAGAAGTAAACATCAGCCCCACAGTCAAAACACCGATCCTCTTGCTAGCAATCACTATATCAAGTGGGAAACAGAGCCTAAGCAAGTGATGTTATTCAAGTTCACCCTCCCCATAGCCCATACTCTCAGAAAAGCTTATGTTCCCCTTGCTCTTTTGATAGTTTGCTCAAGAGCTTCAAAACAGCCTCCAGGCTACCAAAGACCCAATGACAAACAATGCTGAAGGACAGAATCGGACCTCAGTGTGTGCATCAGCCCAGAGCAGCTGGGACCCAGCCTTATCCACTGCCAGTCCATTAGGCCAGCCCAGGTTGTTGCTGATCAACACCGCACGTCCAGAGCCATCCATCCCAGAGCGTTCCAGCTTGGCATTCTCACCCCAGTCCGTCCAGTACATATACCTGGGGAAAAGCCAGCAAGTATTATGGAAACAGAGGTCAGAAGTCCGGTTCTAACCCCTAGATAGCCTCTTGACAACACTAACCCCATCTCATGGTATAAAGCTATTGCTCGAGGGCTGTCCAGGTTCTGCCAGACCAAGACTTTCCTCATGGAGCCATCAAGGTTGCCCACTTCAATTCGGTTTGTTCCTGTATCTGTCCAATATATCTTCCTGCCAATAGCATCCACAGCCAGCCCATCTGTAGTCAACAAACCTGAGAAAACAGAAGGTTTATTGGTCACTGCTCATCCTCCCATCTTAGTCACCAACTTCTGGTATTCCCCTTGTGCACCTCATCAGGCAGTTGCTTTAGGCTTTGCTTGCCCTTCTATCGAAAATTTAAAGATTATTCTACCACGGTATCAGAGAATCTCTCTTCTCATTCCGCATGGAAGCAAGAGGCTCCCAGGCCAAAATCTCTCTTACCTGTAGTGATAATGTCCTCAAATTGTGAGCCATCAAGGGCAGCCCGGCTGATTTTCCGCAGTGTGCTGTCTGACCAGTAAACCTTTCCTGGGTGGAAGAAGAAAGAGAAACTTAACAAAAGCCCACAATAAAACCAAACCAAAACAAACCCCAACAACCAAACACAAAAATCCTTAAAAAACAGATCCAGGTCTCTGACTACCAGCTACACCATTCAAAACAGACCTGACTGCACAGGAGTAACAGCAGCACAAAACTATTAAGGTAGAGTGATAAAACAGTACAAATTATCTTGTTCCAATCCTCCCCAAAATATGTAGGAGCACTGGCACTCTGACCTTTACACAAGGCCAAAGAACACATAACACTATCAGCCAGTAATATAGAGTCCCACATCTGATTTCTCAGAAATGTCCCAGAGGACAGCAATCAGATCATCTACCTTACTGTACAATAGTGGGTTTACATCCAGCACAGCATCAGACGTTTAGTATACACAAACAGCCAGAGTCTCAGCTCTACTGCTGTAAAAGGCTTCAGCAGGAGGAAAGCTTTCTTAAATCCAAAATGCACAGGAACCTCAGTCAATATAGCAGGAAGCTTTTTCCACATAGTTGGCATTCTCTGTTTTCCTATAAGGACATTCCTTTCCTGACTGGAAAGGAATATTTGCAGCACATAATAGAA
The DNA here is from genome assembly GCF_047370975.1 of Nipponia nippon. Lineage (NCBI taxonomy): Eukaryota > Metazoa > Chordata > Aves > Pelecaniformes > Threskiornithidae > Nipponia > Nipponia nippon. Next base: position 27,706,222 of record NW_028262291.1, on the reverse strand, counting down.
AAAAAAAACCTACCCAAAATCACAACCTACAGCCTGGGTCTTTACTCAGACATTTAGCTATGAAGTCACTTGTTGCCTTTCAAACAGACAGCCGGATACACTAAGAAGTTCAGACCTTCATGAGGATCCACTCCAATTGCAATGGTGTTCTTCATGGTGACATTGACTGAGACGACAACATCTGCAAAGTAGGGAATATCCAGAGAGACCATCCGGATGTCAGTCCTTCTGGCAAAGATCAGAAAGCTGGTCATTCCTGCAGAGAGTTGAAAATGGACAGATATCAGCGAGGAACAAGTTCAGTCAACTGTAGGCATCATTTATTGAACATCTGGAGGTGGAAAAGGGGAACTCTCAGGCAGATCTTGGCTTATGGGGAGTCTGGGTACAAAAGCTTTACTGAGCATTATTGAATGCTTCTTTACATTCAAGTTGAAAAGGATGCACTCATAGAAGGGTTACTTCTGCTAACAGGTGTGGGAAATGGGAATTAGGAGTCAGTTTTTTCCTGCTAAGGAGAAAAAGTGGATGTACCATGGCCTGAAGCCGAGTGCCTTCCACAGTTCTCAAAAACAGGGTCCATGGGAGGAGTGTGTACAGGCCTATTAAAGAATAGAGCACCTTGTAGTTAAAAAAGAATCCACCTCAAGATTCGGACAAAAGTATGGGGAAAAATGTGACATTTGGTTTAGTTGCCCAACGTAATTTCAAGAAAAAATTCTTCTGCATCAATCCAATTATCAGGAAGTTTCTTCATAGTAATTCCCACTCAGATTGAAGGTACAGGCATCAAATAGGTTTTTCAAGGGGTAAAGCAGATAAGCACATAAAAGTGAATTTTGTTCTCTAACAAAGTAGGAGCCAAATATAACCGTGATACCAAACTGCAGTAAGGATCCTACAGAGAGGACTCACCAGGGGAGCAAGTCTTGCCATCAGATTGCAGGTTGATCCCAGTAGGGCAGGTACAGCTGTAACCTTTTGGAAGAGGTGCCAAAAGGCACAGGTGACTGCAGCCTCCATTGCTAACTTCACATGCTGTATGTACTATAGGAAAGAGGATGAGAAAGCCATAAGCCAGTAGCACAGGCACAAAAAAGGGGTGCAACAGCTATAGAAATGCATTCTAGAATTCCCTTAAATACTAAGCCGAGAGTTATTCTCGTGCTGTCATATTCCACCCAGAGTCTTAAGGCATTGAGGGCTGACAGATAGGTCAGCTCCTTGCAGGAGAGCTGTGCCACATACCAGAGCCTGAGCAAGCTCTCAGCTCAGTGTGGCTTGGGGCGAGCTCTGTACCTGGTGGCCTGTGCCGGTGGAAAACATGAATATCCATAAGATTCTCCAGATTGTCCTGCAGCGTTTCCCGAGCCTGCCCAGTCCTTCTATCTGCGCTCTGGATGCTTTTGGCCTGCCAGTCTGTCCAGTAGATTCTCTCGCCATAAAGAGTAAGTCCAAAGGGGTGAGGCAGATTGCTCCCAATCAGCACCTGGTCAGATTACCCCCAGCCCCCCCAAAAAACATTACTAAGAAGTCACTAAGGGGAAGAGGCTTCCCTTGCCCCCTCTCAACATCAAAATGTACAGTCACAGCAAAAGGAGAGCGATGGGGCAACGTTAGCCCTCAGAAGGAGGTTCCCTCATACATAGTTTGCAACTGAAAGGGAGCTTTTCTCTCCCAGTGAAAGCAGCTCAGCATGTCTTGATTTGGAGATTTCACTTTCAACTGGAAAGAGAGGCAGGGGCCATCAGCACTCTGTGCTCTAGGACTTACACCTCAGGCTCCCAGACTCCCTCCTCAAAGATGGCTTCCTTACCTTCCTGTTGCTTCCATCCAGACTGGCATACTCGATGGTCTTCATGCCTGCGTCTGCCCAGTACAAGCACTGTGATTCATAGTCAATGGCCAAGCCATTAGGCCATGTCAGGTTGGAGGAAATGATCACCAAGCGGTTTGAGGCATCCATACCAGCACGCTCAATTTTTGGGCTGGCTCCCCAGTCAGTCCAGTACATGAACCTGAACACAAGCCCAGACAGAAGTGAATGCCCACACTCCTTCACTGTCACTATGGCCAGGCAGTGTTACAGAGAAGCAAGAGAGCCTGGTGCCTTGAGGCCCTAGCAGGAAGCAGCATTAGACTAATATTGTATTCATGTCCAGCCCTGGGTTCTTGTAGTGTACGTAAGGTCATACTCAAATTTATATACCTTCTACTGCCCATGTGCTGGCCTAATTACAACATGGAGGAAGAAGTTCAAGATAATAGTTCAAAGTCTAAAAATTAACCAATTATTTACCAGTCTCCAACACTGGCCCTTTATACTCTTGCTGCATTGGTCTTCCAGTAATCCACTCAAGGAAAGAATAGCACACTTCTATTCAAGACCTTCAGTCATCTAAAGCAATGGCTGGCAAGCTTTTTCCTATCCATCCCATCCCCAGCTCCTCAAGGTCTTAGATTCAGAAGCAAAATCTGTTATTGAAATCACTTGTTTCTGTTACTCTACTCAGGTTTGCTTTCCATGGCACAGTCGATCCCTCAATACTCTGACACAGTGCTTTGAAGCCAAGAAGCCACTAATGTTACAGCTTGCTTGAGATCAGCAGTAATTTACCTGAGGAGACCCTTCTGACTGAACTCTGGTTGTTAAGCAGAGAGCTTGAATATAAATTCAACACAGATGTGAAATAAAGAAATAGAAAAGATCTAGATGGTCTCATTGTCAACATTTTTTGTACATCTTTAGTTATTATGTCCCAAGGATAAATAAATTAAAACACCAGCCAGCTCCTGCAAGCTCTACAGCACAACAGGCAATTATGCCTGCTTATCTTGTTCCACTAGCATCCAAAATCAGGTCTTTAATTTTAGCATTTCACAGGATATAGAACAATGGCATCAGAGAGAAAGACAATTGCACAAAACCAAAGAACCTGAACATCTTTAGACATGCAAGAATTGCCATGTCATCCCAAAAGAAAGAATCTCTCACCCTCCGACAGGGTCCACCACAATATCTCTAGGTCTGTCTAGGTTCTCCCAGATGAGAACAGTTCTCATGGTTCCATCTGTGTTGGAGACCTCTATCCGATCTGTTCCTACAAAAGTCAAGAGAGAATGAGAGAAATGTCAAGGACCTCTGGAATCGCAAGAGCTAAGGCAAAAAACATCCATACAACAATGCATTCCTCCTCTCCGTCTGTCTCTGTTGATAGCTGAAAGACAGGCAAGAAACGTGCCTCAAAGCATCACCTTCCATTAGATCTCTCAAGTCACCTCTGTGGCTGTCATTGGTGCTGAGTCCTGTATGAACGCAAACCAGCTCTTTCCTAAGCCCCCAAGGTATCTCCATAGGCATGAGTGAACAGCTAGAAGAGAATCACCTTCCTTACATCTCGCTGAACTATGACTCGCCAGCAGGGAACATCCTCCAAATACTACTTGCTGCATCCCAAGCCACGCTGTTTGAAGATATGTAAACACACACAATCACCAGCTCTGCAGCAAGAGAACAGTGGTGCTTGACTTCTACTATAAACCTCTCCATAAAATTAGTACTGGGGATACTGCAAAGAGAATTAAACTTCCACCTCTACTCCCACTTTGTTAGAAGCACATGAGATGAAACTCCATTTTTCGCTAGAAACAGACTAATTTGCAATGAGACAGACAGAACTATCCAGCTGTTTTTCAGTTTTCATGGCTAATAAGGAAGAGAGAAGGCCTAGGTAAAGCAGAGGATCTCAGTACCTGCATCAGTCCAGTATAGCTTGTTGGTGACCCAGTCAATTGCCAGTCCAGCTGGACTTTCCAGGCTGGTGTCCACCACAACCTAAATAAAAACAAACAAACAAAATCCTTAGTGCGATTAGACCTTAGGGAGAAAGCACTTGCTCAATTCACTACCCATTCAAAAACAACGTTAAGTTTCAAAAGGCAAAAGCCCAAGCAGAGGAATGCCATATGAGAGAGAGCATTAAGGACTTAGAAGTTCAAATAAGTCTTACATTTGGAGAAACATCTATTTTTCATGTCTGTTCAAACTGCAACTCCAAACTTTGAACTCTATTCTCCTGATTTATGGCAACATTAGCCTACGGTCACATGCAAAAAGCATTCCCAAGGAGCATGGCTCTTGTTCAAAATGTAGTACGTAACAGAGGATTTAATACTTCTTCCTTTCAGATTTTAGGGCCACAACAAAGGAATTGACCACAGCTTATAAATCAACGTGCTTTGTGCCCCAATTCAAGGTTTTCCATACAAGCGGGAACGTACACCAAACTTGTGTATGATCTCAGGGCTCTTCTGAGCCAGAACTAGGCAAACTAATGAAAAACAAATCTAGCATGAACTGCAGCTCCTTAGAAGGCCAGTGTATCCCAGCAGCTTCAAATCTGATGCTCAAGGAATCTCCTGGCTAGATGACCTCCACACATAGTTAACACTGTACCTCCTGGCTCGATCCATCCCACTTTGCTCGGCTGATTGAGTCGGTGCTAACATCTGTCCAGTAGACATAGTCATCCTTTGAGTCCCAGTCTAGAGCCACAGCGCTGCGAACATCAGCAAGGGGGATGACATCATCTGACAGGTCATCTGTGTCAAAGCTGATCCGACGGATGTCCATCCTTCGGGCAAAAAGCAGGAACTTGTCAAGACCTGATCAAAGGTCGAAAGGTCTTCTTTTAATTTCTCTAAGTTCAACAACACAGTGATAGACACAGACAATTCCCTGCTATATCCAACCTTAACCACTTACATCATCTCTCACTGGCAGGTCACAGCATAGGATTTTATTGGTAGCAAAATATCACCAAGGGGGGTGGGTGGGCAGGGGGGAAGAGAGCAGTAGGGAGCTGTTTCTTGGGGGTAACCTATGCCGAGGGAACAAAGTCAACCATATTCTTCAAAGAATGGCATAGACCTCCCTCCAAATGAAATAGCGATACCATCTCTTGAGAATCTAGGAGACAGCAGGCCTAATTCTTCTACATGGTTGCAAACCAAGAGAAACTGTGGCAATCAAGACGACTGAATTTTTTGTTCAGCACTGACACAGCTCCTATGGGAGTTTTAGGGAAACAATCAGCTGTGACAGGTAGCATGGCACCAAGAGCAGCCCTGAAATAAGGACCCAAGGATGGAGCTTCTCTGTATCCCCACCCATCAAGCCTAGTGAGGGCAATGGGAACGCAGAACAGGGGAATGCATCAAAAAGGTGAAGCATTCTCTGGCAGAGTCCTTAATACTACTAACTCAGTCTATCCAGCTGCGTCTCCTTGGAAGCAACTGCTGCTGCTTACTCCCATTGCCAACCCTCTGCCACCCGCTGAACATCTGAGCATGCAGGCTGTGGTCCCACCTCACTTACTCTGGGCGCAGGCATGGCTGCTGGTCTTGCGGAAGCCTGTGGGGCAGGCGCAGGTGTAATCCTTGCTGCTCGGCAGGCAGAGGTGAGTACAGCCCCCGTTGTTGGCCCCACAACGGTTTCTCCCTGCTCAAGTAGCCAAAGACAAAAACAACCACACATAAAGCAAAAAGTAAAGAAAAGAGGAAAAACACCAGTCAAGGTGTCAAGATGCACATGGGTAAGATAACTTGTCCACCCAGAAGTTAACTGAGAATAAGGAAACACATAAACTAAAGCACTAACTCCATTTGTAGGGCTCAATTTTAAATATAGCATTTAACTCAATCCACTTGAGCAGATTATGGCAATTGAAGAGGAATAAGGAAGGTGTCAGGCATTACTAGTGCCTACTTATGATTTTTTTCCCCCTCCCGAAACAGCTCTTGCGTTAACAAACCACAAGCATTTCTTACTGAAAAGCCTCCACTCCCGGGGTCAGCAGGGGGAGCTGTGGCAACACCTAACACCAGGTTACCGGGGCTGAGGGACCTCAACTGAACTGACAGATGGAGCAAGTTCTGCGGCAGCTCTCGACAGAGTTGGAGGTGGTGGATGCATCGATATGCTGGGTTCAGGCCTGCCATCTCCCTGCTTTACAAGGTGGTGGGCGGCAGCAGGTCTTCTAGTGGCTCAAATGGGTCTCTACCCTCTCTGCAGTTACCTGCTGGCTGGCGCTGAGGATGCAGTGTGTGGATGTCCATAGGGAAGTGGAGTTTGTTGCGGATGATCTCCTGGTTCTTGCCTGTGAATTTGTTGGCACTGTTGATGCTCTTGGTGTGCCAGTCTGTCCAGTACAAACTGTCCTCAAACACAGTGATAGCAAATGGATGCGGGAGGCCTGTAATAGACATCCAATACAGAGATATAATCAGGTCCAACAGGACTCAGGCTAGCAGGGAGATGAGACAAGGGAAAGCTCTTTCCACTGCCCCTTAGACCTTGCCACAGTCAACCCATTCAAATCCACCTTACACTAATATAACAGACAATTCCTTCCTCTCTCCTGTCCACTGAAGACTGGGTAGCAAACCCCATCCCTCAGCAGTGACAGAATTCATCCCGCAGTGAAAGAACAGGAGACAAGCATAGAAGCAGGAGCCAGTGGCTCTGAAACTCAGAGTAGCACTGTGCTACTCTATCTTCTTTACTGCAGAGAACACTCCCCGTACATAGCCCTGTTACTTACCTTGGCTAATAACAGCCTTCCTGTTCCGCCCATCAAGGTCAGCCCTCTCAATGACATGATGTTTGGCATCCACCCAGTACATTCGATGTCCTGCATAGTCAATGGTCAGTCCATTGGGCCAGAAGAGGTGCGTATCCGCAATGATGCGCCGATTAGAGCCATCCATGTTGGAATACTCAATGCGGGGAGTGTTGCCCCAGTCGGTCCAGTAGATAGTGCTGGAGGAGGCAGGAGAGACAGGCTAGAAAACTCATGTCCCACATACTACACCCAGCATCACTCCCTATCAGGGCAAAACAGTATCAGTCCTGTGACCTTGAGCATAAGACTGGGTCACAGCCATGAGAGAAGTGACAGCCAACAAGGTAACACTCAGCACTTTCAGGCTGGTAAAACCCAAAGGGCCCAGAATAGGATTAAGGCTCTGAAGGCCCCCAGCATTGCCAGGTTCCCCAAACTGGTAGTACCAAATGAAGGCTTGCGCCCAGAGACAGCCTTTGTGACGAAGGATGGGGTTTTCAGTGTTCACCTGGAAGCACTTGCATGGAGGGCACACTGGGGCCCTAAGTTTTCACTCACCCCTCCATAGGATGTAGGGCAATTGCTCGGGGCTTCTCCAGGTTCTGCCACAAAAGCACTTTCCTGTGAGTGCCATCCAGGTTTGCTACTTCAATTCGAGATGTCCCAGAGTCTGTCCAGTATAATTTGTCGTGGATCCAGTCAATAGCAAGTCCACCTGTCTCCAGGGGAGAATTAAGCACAGAATGAAACCAGGAGCAGAATCTGCTCAGAAAAATAGTTCCCTTTCCCTCTCAGCCTCAGAAGAGGCCCAGTCCAGTCCTCCTGTCTCCTTCCCCATCAGCCAAGATTAACTCCAGGGGGACACTGATCTCACACCCATTCCATCCAACCCACCCCCTCGCTCGGGGAGATGCACTCCATTTTGAATGCTGGGTACCCACTTTTCTCCACTCACCCACCCCTATGCTCGCACCATGGTCAGTTCCCAAGCTTTTGCCTTTTTTGTGGTGACGCACCTGGGCTCTCCAGCCCTGTGGAAACCACTTCTTCCACATTGCTACCATTCAGATTGGCCCTCATGATGCGGTCAAGAGTGACATCAGACCAAAACACCAGCTCCTTGCTGTGGTGGAAGTCAAGGGCAATGGCGTTTTCCAGGTTGTTCAGGAGCAGCGTATACTCTGAGCGATGAGGCAACACTTGTCGGATATCAATTCGATTGGCAAAGAGCAGCACTGGCTCTGGCCCTGAGAATATATGGGAAGACAGCATTAGAGTACTTTGACGGGGTTCTGCCTCCCATTCCCTCTGCACCAAGTCCCAGTACATAGTTTTGCAGTACTGTCAGCAAGAAATCAACTCCCAAGTGCAAAACACTTCGGAGAGCTGTTTTCACATCCTCAATACACAGTCCTAACTCAACGATGAGCAGTTTTAAACCTTTTGGCCAACATTCACTCAGCAAGAAGTGATCATTCAAGGTCCCATCTAAGCCTGCCCCACCTCAGCCTCTGAAACCACACCACTAGGAAGCCACTTGGCAGCTGGACTACAGTTTCCTTGTTTCCTTTTCCTATATCCATCTCCCAGCCATACAAACACACATGCTCTACCACATCTTCTACCACAGACAAGACACAGTTAAAATCTGCCTCAGCCAGATATAAACTCAGCAGGTACTTCCACTGCAGAGAAAGGAAAAAAAAAACCAACCAAAACCCCATATCAACATCCTAGGAGAATTCCTAATGAAATCTTAATTCTTCAAATGGAATTTCTAATTCCTCAGCTCCTACATTAGAGGAGCTACGGAATGAAGTTGAACAAGTGTATAGATGCCCTTAAAAAACAGCAGATGTCCATACAGCAGCCACTCACAGCATTCAGGACTGGTGACCAGCATGAAGGGTCAAATCACAAGGAGGTGTGATACAACCTCACTGACTGGAAAGGTTAAGACACTTGTTGAGCAGAGACAGAGGCAGGAGGCTGTTTGTGTCCCAGGGTCTGGGTCACCAGGAATGACAAGAGACTAGGAAAAGGCAGCAAGGGCTGTCCTGCTGGCAGGGAAAGGAAACAGTGAAGTATCTCTCCATGGTCAAAATCACACAAATTTTTCACAGGCTTTCACCAACAACCTGGGCATATCCAATAAAAAACCAGGTACTTCCTTTTCCTCACATGTTGACTTAGTGAACAGCATAATGCTGCCAATGAAGCATTAGAGAAAACTATGAGAACTGGACCAACACACACCCCGCACCCGCCCCGCCCCCCCCCCCCAATAAGGCTGAACTCCTCTTTACCTAGAGCTTTGCAGCTACGCTTGTCAGGTCGCAGCTCATAGCCTTGCTCACACCAGCACTGGAAGCCTCCTTCACTGTTGGTACAGCCTTGGCTGCAGTAACCTTCCTCAGCACATTCATTCACATCTGCATGTTATAGACAAAGGGAGAAAGTTACCATTGGATCATCAACAAGCCAGGCAATCTCACCGATAGCTTGCTTCTGCCTTCATGCTCTGATTTGCACTCTATCATAGCCATCAACTTCAAGCACATCAAAGCAGCAGGGAGGAGGCTACTGCTCCAAAAACCCACCTTGGCATGATCGACCATCTTCCAGGAGCCTGTAACCTGTGTGGCAGGTGCACTGCACCATCCCTCGTACCATCTGGCACTTCTGAGCACAGCCGCCATTGTTGACATTGCAGTTCTCCTCCCCTGTTCGTGGACCTGCGAAAGGAACACATGAAGATAACTGAGCTGAAACCACAAGGCAGCTGCTTGTGTCCTCAGCTGTTAGGCAGCAGTCGCCTTTCAGAACAGGCTGAGCAAGAGCGGGAGGACACAGGCTGTGCTGGAAGCTGCCTCTTTGCAGTCAGAACTCTCCCCTGCAGGCCACAACCAAAAGGGGACAATGAAGCTCAGAATAGTATGTTTTTAGGATTCACTATCTCTGCAGACAAACTTTGATACCTGAGATCATAATCTTCTCCTCATTATTCCTTGTCTGCAGTATGTAATTGGCAAAACCACCAAGGTCATTTTCCTCAATCTTCAACTCTCTCCCATTATCACAACCCAGGCTTTCTTCCTTACACACATCCTTCAGCAACACCAGATAGACGCCCACACATCACAGTGCCTCCATTTATGTTTAAGACTGAACTTGGAGAACTTACGGCAGTTTTGATGCGGGCTCTCATCACTGCCATCTCCACAATCATTTGCTCCATTGCACAGCTTCCTCTGGCCAATACAACGCCCGTTCCCACACAGGAACTGGTCTGGGGCACACTGAGGGGTCCCTGCAATAGAAGAAGGGGAAAGTAAGCACACCACAGCTTACCGATGGAACAAGAGTCATGGTGAAGAAAAGGATACAGAACATTTTCTAATATTTGTTACAAACTTTACATATGAGCACAAATCCATGACTTCCTCTTTCCTTGAATTCAGCTCATCTTGCACTTACTGCTCCACATATCTTTATGCTGATTTGGAGGCCTGCAAACTCTCCTCCAGACTGAGTCCAATGTTGCTTTATTGGGAAGTTCAGCTATTTAGTTTCTCTCAAAATGACTGGAAGGTCCTGGCTTAGTTCCCTTTGGTTCCAGATTCCACAACCCTACTCAGCATGTGCAAGACAGCAGTCTGTTCCTCACTTTAATCATCTAATAGGTCATCCCAGCATGGCTATGGATCTTTAATCTGCCTAGGAATGAGCGTCTTGTCCAGCCCTAACTGCACTGTGACGGACTTGGAATGAGATTTACATGCATCCTTGAAATCTGACCTCAGGCAACAGGATTTCACACATGAGCTACATGCTTCAACTTCTGCTGTTGGCAGGGAGACTCTACAGAATTCTTGTAAGTAAAGTAATACTGTTTGTAGGGACTTTGCCAATCTGATTGTTTCTTCAGCAATAACTGCACTGTCCTGTTGCCTCTTATTTCTTGCACCTCTTAAGCTGACTTGGTTAGTGGTTTCCAAATCACCACCCTCTGATAATCCTAGGAAGACAACAGGACAATACAGTTATCAGCAAAAAAACAATTAGATTGGCAGACTGCCTGTAAGCAGTATGGAAAAGGGTAGTTGTGCGATTAACAACAAGTACAAATAAGAACTAACAGACACACCAACTGGGAACATAAAACCAAATCACATGCAGATTCACTTTTCAGAGCACAAGAATGCTTTAAATGAAGGATTCTGAAACTTGGACTGCATTTGTTGTATTGAACGTAAAGATCCTTACATCAGCTGATCTCCTAGTATTCTAGGAATCTTCCCTCTATGGCCAATAAAAATATAATTCTGTTCTAAACCCAAGAGGTGACACAGGATTTTAACTCTTGCTACAGACACTGAGACAGCACACTATTTCGCTTAGATGAGCCAGTACACATTCTGCTTGGAAGTCCTGAGTTAATTTTTACCTGATGACTATCACCATAGACCTAATGCAGAACTGCACAACTAACCTTACAGTAACAAGAGCTGTACTCAACCACCTTGGGTTTGGTTTGAGGTGGAGAGGTTGAATTTCAGTGCCTCTGGAAGTTTGACTTGGCTTCTGGGTGGCAACTGTTCTTTCAATACCTCTAAATACTTTTGTTATCAGAATGAGGAAACAGGGTTACCAGCTTGTCTTTAAGTACAATTGCTTTTTCCAAGATCACCACCATCTCCTACACACTGGTGCTCATGACAGCTGACCAATCTAGAGCAGCCCCTCTCAAATGGCACTTTGTAAAGTGTGCCTCTCCAGGTCCTCTGAGATCAGCTGTCCTTGTAGAACACCCACTCTCCCCTCCTCAACAGGACTAAACAAGGGGTACAGTTTCACAAATCCCTTTTGTCACCCCTAAACCCACTGTTTAAAATACACTGATCCAGAAAGGTCAGTACGTACAGCTGGGCTCCACTCACTGGGATGAATTTCATGGGCCAGTACGCACTATTCCTCAACAAGGCCTACAGACATCCTGAAGGATTTAAGGAAAATAGAAGATCTGAGACATTCCTTGAATCCTACCATAACAATAGGGTCTGTTGAAACCATCCTCTTCCCCGTAACCACTATTATATAAGAGAATAGCTATATGCGAAATGATTACCAGAAAGAGGCTCTTGAGCAAATATTTAAGGAGGAAGCTGACACCCTTAACCTCTAAAACAAAGGCTTTATCCTTCACTTCCACAAAATGCCCTTTTTGATTCCACTGCCTGCTAGAATTGCTTGGCAATTTCACAGGCAACATGAGAAGTATCCAGAACTATCTAGAAGGCATGAGTTAGACATAGTCCATTTGTCTCAGAGCTCTGTGGTAATTCATAGCGTAGGGACAGGATAGGAAGATATAGGGATCTGATATTTGACCAGAAAATACCACCACTTAAGTTAGTTTAAGCATAGAGACCTGCACCTGTTTCCAAGCATATAAGATAGCCTATAGATCCCATTCTTTGGGAAGGACGGAAACTCTAGGCTGAACTCAGTGAAGCAATCCAAAAGAGACTTCACTACCTATATTACCTCCAGGATGGAAAAATTAGTGATAAGCAGCAAGGCAGGAGGCCAAACCTGTGTTCTCACAGTTCTCCTCATCACTGTTGTCAGAGCAGTCATCTTCCCCATCACAACGCCAGGACAGACGGACACAACGCCCTGATTTACAGCGGAACTGGTCAGCTGTGCACATAGATGTAGCTGAGGGACCAAAAAAAGAATATTAGATGAGCAAGAAGGATCAGAAGAGACCCAATTCCAAAGCTAACAGTCCCAAACACTCTTTTGCATCAGCAGAAACTGAACACTTCCACCAGTTCCCAGCACTCACTGCAGTTCCTCTCATCTGACTGGTCATCACAGTCAAAGTCTCCATCACACCTCCAGCCAGCGTTGATGCACAAGCCACTGTTGCACATGAACTCTCCAGAGCGACAAGGCTGGTGAGATGCTGCAGAGATGAAAGAATATAAAGAGCAAACTCAGACCAATGTAACATCCCCAAAGCCCCCCAGTACCACCCTTACATTCCACTATTGTGGAACTTGGTCCTGAATAGACTTCTCCTGGAAACTGCTTTAATTCCTGTACGCAGAAGTGTACTGACTACACAGTTCCCATCGTTATTCTCACTTCCCCTGAGTTTAAAAAAAAATAAAAAAAAAAATAAAAAGAGAGAGAGAGGGAGCGCTTATGTGTGAACAATTAGATTGCTGTCTACACTGCAACCCCTCTCCAGCCAATGCAAAATCCATTTAGGTTTGCAACTCACATGCTCGGATCAGTATATCACCCTGCACTAACTTACAACAGTCAGATTCATCAGACCAGTCCCCACAGTCATCGTCCCCATCACAGTGGTAGATGTCCAAGATGCAGCGTCCATATGCACACTGGAACTCCTCCAAGCTGCAGGTGGCAGCTGGAACATCTGATGCTAACAAGGAAATCAAAGAAAAAATGCCTGAGGTGACAGGGCACAATCCAGTTTAGATGCAACCGTCTCCAGTCTAATAACAAACTAGCAAGTATTCAATGGAAAGGGGCTGGAAATTACTAGCCATTGCTGCATATCTCTGCATGATTTGTATTACTGAGAGGAACTTGAATGTTGTTTGTGCTTCACTGAGGGGCAGGTTACACGTATATATAAAGACACCCGTGCAGACAATCCAATAAAAATAGAAAAAATAAAAATAAAATAAAATAAATTACATAGGATGTTAGTCTATAAACACTAACTTTTCAAGAGCCAATAAGTTCTAGAGAAGGAAACAGCTATGAAGAAGGAAAGGTTGATGCAAAAGCAACAAAAAGGATCCAAGAGTGTCACCCTCCATCTTATGCTTGAAACACTATGTCTTTGTGCCCTCCAGAAAGTGTTTAATTTGTTTATTAAACCTGAAGAAGGTAGATACAAAAAACAGATGGAAAAATACAGATACCCTTTGGGGTAGCTCTATATTAAGGATTGAGGCATGTCAGAATGCAGCGTTAAAGTATGGAATGATTCCTTTAAAATTTTAACAAAAATAAGTACTTGAAGATCAAAGGAAGCAAGCAAGCAGCAAGGTGCCCAGGTCTGCACCTGAGCTTTGAGGATTTCCCCCCTCTCTTTCTTCTCAAGTTGTCACTAAAACAAACTGTGCCTTATCAGTAAGGAGCACTGCCAGACAGATGACCCTGGGGAAAGCCCAAGAATCTTATAGCCAAGGATTTGCCTGCTGTTCTCTGTTCAACGATACACTATGTGGGAAGGGACATTTTGAGTCCCACATGACAGAATCTGACACCTCTTCTCCTATTGTCCAGAGACTGAACTGCATGTTTCAGGCATGTGAGTCTTCCAACTGAGGAGCTCTGAAAACAAATCCATTAAACAAAATGGAAAAGAAAGACTAACAGTTTGGGAAGTGAACGCCACCTGCCTCTCCAACCTGAAGTACTGGCCACAGCCTGCAGGCATGCCATAAGAGCTTTAGTCCAGTGCCTGGGTACTGTGTGTTAACATGTGCCTCACCAAAGGAACCTGAAAGGAGCGTTTGGGTCTCCTTGAGGAGAAAATGAAGTCAGTGACTTAAATTCTCATGTAGTGTGATTCAATTATAACACACACCCCCCCAAAAGAAACACACACACAAAAAGAAAACACACACACAAAAAGAACAGTATAGTCCCACATTATCCTAGATGAATGACAAGCAGGATTGGAGATAAGGAAAAGATTACAACCACATGGAGACAGGTAAGAGAAAGGGAGGTAGCCAAACTGAGCTTCTCAGTGAGTTACTTGAAATGCCTTATAGAGACAACAGCCAGCCAGAACTGGAGAATCATTCCAGCTCAGAGAAGCAGGGGCACCAGTTCTGGGTGCCCCTCTGCTCCCATAAGAGGCAAGGTTGAAACACCTCCCCTCCCTTCCCGAGGGACTATTCATGGCCTGCAGGGAAGCGACAGGCAAGGGAGCAAGAAAGGGAGAGGCGGAAAGGAGAGGGAGAAAGGCTGGCTTCCTCTTAGAGCCCTTTCCTGGCTTAGAAATGTTTGCAGCCCCTGGCTCCCTGCCAACTCTCATTATCTGGAGAGATAAAAGACAACTCCCCCATGCATCCACTCCCCCTGCCCTTCAGGAGCTGGTGGCCCTGATCCCCTTCCCAGAGCCTTTTGAAGTTTCCTGCTATCTAGAACAAATTCTGCAAAATGCCTTTGAGAGCAGGGTGGGGGAAGGGACCACTGCAACTTCCACAGACACCAACAGCACTCATAGACACCGGAGAGAGGCAGTGGGGGTTAGGAAGGGACATAACAGGCTCCTGTCCCACTTGCTACAAGCCTGTGAAGGTGGAGGAGAAAACTGTTGCAGGCTCTCACGGCCCCCCTTCCCCAACAGTCACATCAGCTTCCAGCTAACTTGTCCTATCGGCCCTTTTCAGACAATGCTCTGCATAAAGCATCCAAGTGAAGAGGGGTTGGGCAGGCAGGCAGCCCCTGCAGTGTGCCAGCTGGGGACACGCAGTCCCTGAGGATGCTGTCAGTGGGCAGAGGCCCCCCCAAGATTTCCAGCAGGAATCAGGCAAGAGGAAAAAGAAGGGAATAGTTTTCTCCCCCTCCCCCCCGCCCTCCAACTCCTACAGTTTCATATAGAGCTATATTCAGTAAAGCATAAGCCTTCTGCTCTGACTCAAGGTCACACAGCCATGGGAAGGAACAGAGAAGCAGCCAGGCACAAACGAAGTATGCCTGTGAGGTAACACAAGAGATAAACCATTCTCTTGTGCCCTCTGGGGTAGGCAACAGAAGGCAGCATAGCTGCCAGCACAGGCAGGACTAACTTGTTTTTGATCTCTGCTGCAGAAAACATGCCAAACCCCAAGAAAGGAGCAGGTCCGAAGGGCTATTTCCTGTGGTTACAAAGCAAGCAGAGCACTTACGGCAATTCTCTTCATCCGAGCCATCCTTGCAGTCTGTGTCACCATCACAGAACCAGTGCTCAGCTATGCAGCTACCATCACTGCAACGAAACTCCTTCTCTGAGCACTTTCTCATATCTGCAGAGACAGCAACGCAAACAAAGCCTTGGTTTTTCTCAGAGTACCCAGGAAACAACTGCACCACGCTCCTGAAGCTCCTAGGGCACCCACAAACAAGATTGCTCATTAAACCATACATACCCATGTCATGCAGTGCCTGAGCAAAACCATCATTGTTCATTTAACTGACACAGAGTGCTGGATTCAAAAGGAATCCACAGGACTTCACAATGGCATGTCAAGGAATAACAGGTCTCAAGTGATTTTTGCCTGTCAAGTAAGCCACACAGCCTGAGATCCCAAGAAGAATAGCCTGAGATCCCTGGGAACAGAATATCCCATAAGCCCAGCCCAGGCAAGCCAGCTGTGAGCCCTCACCATGCTCAGGGGATCCTAGAACTGCCCAGGTTAGAGTCTGTGCAACCCCTTTTAAAGCACTGTCAGGGCAGTATTTGCAGGGCCACATTTCTCACCACACTGTTCATCACTGTTGTCGCCACAGTCATTGTCACCATCACAGTGCCACAGGCTGCGGATGCAGTATCCGTTCTGACATGAGAACTCATCTTCCTCACACTCCCGTGGAGCTGCAGGGACACAACGGAGATAAGGTGAAGGCAAGGCAAGAAGGTTTACCTTGCAGAACACCAAACCTGTGACATGTTACAAATCAAGCAACATCATCCTCCAAAGACACTGAGATGCTGGAGAGCTGATTTCCCTTCCCCTAACAATACCAGGAGGGCCACTGAGATTTCTTCAGTGTCTCTCTTCCACTCCATCCACAAGTCAACAGTACAGCAGGCTCTAAAACTTGAGAACATTGGTTGGAGGAAGTACCTGGAACAGAGAGATGGAGCCACCCACCCTGTGCTGGTATTCTAGCACAGCCCCAAGCCAGGCTCAAGAGATCCCTGCACAGAAAAAAGGCAATTCAGGCCTCTTTTTAAAGGAATTAATAGGGTCTATCATTGTCTAACAAATAATTGCTGGTAGAATTATATCTCCGCCTTCTTTTCACAACAATGCCAAAGCTATCTTCAAAGGAAAGGAAATGTTCACTGAAAAGACATAGAGAAAATTTAAACTTCCTCTTCTGAATGCTTCAGTATTTGCAGCTTCATTCCAGCCTCTTTGCCAGTCTTCCAAGGAAGCTTGTCTGCAGACCAGTGAGGAAAGGAAAGGGACTGCAAAATTAGTGCCTGAGGACCTCAATCCAACAGAATACCCTCCTATGGTTACGTGCTAGTCTGAACAACTCCCTAGAACTCTTATTCACAGAACCTTCCTTCCTCCTTTCATTAGCCTCCAAATCTTTTGATTTCTGCACTATTGTCTTAGAGAGGAGGGCATTCCAACTTTTTCTGAAAAACAGAACACCAAACAGACCCAGACCCAGAAACCCAGAAAGAGACCCAGATTTTCTTTCGTGAAAATCTTTGAATAGACTGGAAAACTGAGCTTAGTCCTGCAATCCAGAGCATCACACAGGATGTCAAACCCCTGAACCTTGCTTCCCAGCCCTTTGCCCAAAAGGGTAGGCAAAGGTCAGGGGCATACTGATCAAAAAGTTAATTCATTTCTACACAAGTATCGGATGTGGAATACTTCACAGCCTAGAGCTTTATTTCTGCATTCTTGAGATGTGGTTCCTCCATCAGAGCCACTCTGGAACCCCATGCACGCAACTTTCGTAGAATTCAAGGCCTGTAGAGTGATGCTTATTAAGCAGCTGCAACCATCTCAATGACAGCAGAACAGTTCTGCTCCTAAATGCAGCCTGATGCCAGCCCTAGCAACCAGTGCGGTTTCAGAGAAGCTGAAGGTCCAGTGCTACATAACACGCTGGTTCCCTGGCATGTGCTGCCAAGTACGGACCTGACGATTTGCTGTGGAGAAGGAAAGTTGTATCCCTGAACACCTTTTGCTATAGAAGCCAACCACAAGTAACCCTTGTCCTCAACACAAAGGGGAAAGGATGGGCCTGAACTCCAAAGACTCAAGCAAAATTCCCTCCGTTTTAATAATCTGTAGAAGCACAACGGCAGTGCTCACAGCCAGCAGCCCGCCATGGCAGCCCTTTTTGAAGATGGTGCCTCACATGGAAGCAGACAGTCAGCTTTCAGGGTAACCTGTCTCTGTGTGGGCAGCATCCCTACAGCACCTCCCTCTCCTTAGGGAGCTGTATTTGAAGGAAGAGGATGCTGGGGACAGCCCGGCACAGCAGAAAAGTCAGACAGCGGAACCTGAGGCCACAGGAAGTCAGCCAGACAGGCAGTTCAGGAGGATTTGGCAGAGGTTAGGTGTTTCCATGAACAGGGGAGGCCACAAAGAGCTCAGCTCAGGGAAGTGCTTCATGGGACATTAACTAGAAAGGATGCAGGGCATAAACGGTTCTCCAGCTGGATGGAGAAGCATCCCCTCCCCCAGGACATGCAGCTGAACAGCAAGCCAGGTGCCAAGGCACCAGGGATTATGGACATCAGGTACACACCTCTGTCAGAAGCAGGATATAGCTTATTACAAGCCAAAGGTCTGATTCAGTGGATAAACTCTTACATTCCTGTAATAAAAAGGGTCAACTTTCCCTGGCCATGGCAGGTAGGCACTTCACCCACCCTCTCCCCTCAGAGAGGTGACTTACGGCAATCCTGTTCATCAGAATCATCCTCACAGTCGTTGTCTCCATCGCAGACCCACGACCGGCGGATACACTTCCCGTTGTCACAGTGGAAGTCCAAGGGGGAGCAAGTGGGCAGCACTGCAACAGCAAAGAAACACCTCATGGAGCTGCAGCCAGCTTCCTTCCTGAAAGCGAAGTTCCTTCTCTCCTGAGGGAGGAGGGCTACACCTCTTAGAAACAAAAGACATAAAGTTTCAAGTCACAAGGAAGAGCTGTCCCTCAGATAGGAGGGCCAGGGTAGGCCTGTAGCTTGGCAAACTCTCCTCCCCAGAGAAGCACTGACCTTTCCACAGTAAAGTAGCCAACACAATTCCCCCACTGAGTTCCTTTTTTCTTCTTTCATCCCTGAGCCTGCTGTCCTCCTATAACTGCACTTGTTTTATAACAAGCAAAATTATCAACGTCTTTCCTGCAAGCTTCCCAGTGCAGTCCGTCCTGTTTCTATTGCACCGTGAGTTCTTCAGAGTGAGAACTATCAGAAGCAATGTTTTTGGGAACAGGATTTTGCAAGGTACATGCTACAGCGTGTGTTCCAGCAGGAGGACTCTGCCAGCATTTTTGTCTAACAAACCTGCAAGGAGAAGCTTAGAGGCAGGAATCAACTGCTGGGGATAATTCACTATACCTCAGGTGTGGGCAGTAGAGTCCAAACCCTGCTAGAGGTCTCCAGAAGGGACAGAGGAAGGGAGCAGATGTGGGATGATGCTTGCCTACACAGGAGTCTGCTGGCAATGGAGTGCAACCACAAATGCACAGTGTTTGAAGGGGCCTGGAGCCACAAAGCTGGAATTCAAGGGGAAGCACCAGCTCTCTCCTTCCCCCCCCCCCAGATGAGAGGAACACTCAACCCTGGGGAGGTTCATGCTTTTAAGTGCTGCCAGCTGTGGCAGGGAAGGGGCTGCACAAGGCTGTTCCTGACAGGTGTGTTCTCCAAAGAACAACATTCGCTCAGCGACACAAAGGGGTAAGGGCTGGAGAGGATAGTGCCTGAAACCCTTTCATCCCAGCCCAGCTTGCCGACAGCATCTCCCATCTGTCACCAGGCGGGCCAGCCCTCTTCTGCTATGCTGCTACTTCTTCCCCTGCCAACGCTATCCTGAAGGTGGGAGCGCGAGGGGAGGGTGGCGGCTAAAAGAGGAAGGTGAAGGCAGCAGCCACACACACAAGGAGGAGGATTTAATAAGGAGAACGAATAGTCACATTTTCTGCTTTTCCAGCTTCCTCAACCCTCCGTTTCCCCTTGGCCCAGGACTGCTGCCAATGCCCTGTGAAAGCAGCACGGATTACACTATACAGAATCATTCACTGCTCTCTATAGCAAGTCCTCCAACATTTCTCACCAAGGGCCTGTCCTAAAAGCCTCCCTCCCTAAGAATACACTAGTGCAGTTAAATTCGGACTTGCTCTAACATCTCTTTTCCTACCACAAGTTCAGATCATTTCCTCAGCCGTTCCTGCAGTATGGCAGGTGTAGGCGTCTCTGTATCTGAGATAACATCACTGCAGACATTACTGCTCTCAATGCTGAACCCTGAACTAGGTGACAAAATACAGAATCTGGCACTGGCCCTTGGGAAAAGGTTCTTTCCCTCGTGTCCAGGATGCCCCATGCAGATATATATCCAAGTGAGATCCAGCTACCTCTACGGCCCAGAGAGGTATGAAGGAGAGGGAAGCATACAAATCTGTATTTTCACCCCACAGGTTTGACAGAACCCTGGTCTTCCGACAACTGACCCGTTTCCTTATGTTGCACTTTCCCTGAGCGCCTCTGTGCTGCTCCATCAAAACCGAAAGGGAGCTTCCCCTTCTTGCCCAGGGCAGACAGAAGGGGAAAACACTCCAGTCCTCAAACCCTGCTTTCAAACAAAACCAAGACAGACTTTTTGGATTCAGAGGGTCAGTTGCACAGATCAGCCCTCTCTCTCCCCCCCAAGCACAACTTCTATATATTGCACACTGAGCAAACCTTCCCCAGCCTCAGCTGCAGTTTCAGGACTAAGACCATCCCCCCAGCATATGCTTTTCTGTCTGCTCTCCCGGGTGCCAGCGTGACTAATCACCAAAGGGCTGCACAGGAGCCACCTGGAAAGGAATTTGCATGCTGACTCTCCAGGGGAGAATTCTTCAGGCTCCCAGAGGGGTAGGCCATTAGCACTGGTTCAGAGCCGACACCATTATCCCACTGAACTGCTGCATCCCTTCTTGAGGTAACGACACAAAATGAAATTCCACCCCTACAGGGAGCAGTTCAGTACTCCCCCTAAATATAAAACTTGAGCTTCAAGCACAGGGGAGGGGGAGCAGGGGGAAGAGGGTGAAACACAAACTGCCACATACAAAGGAGGACCTAATTCCCACCCCAGCAGACAGCAAGTGTGTGCCAGCCCAGACAACACCAGGGGGGAGATAAATCCCCTTCTACAGGATCTCTCCTTTAAAGGAGGAAGAAAAAAACACAAACCCACTTAAGAAAAAAAAAAATAATGAATGAAGGCTGATGGCTCACAGAGCAGAGGAACTGCCAATGGGATCAGGGCAGGGATCCATGTAAACTCCTAACTTGAATCTAATAATGGTCAGAAACAGATCCTTCAAAGAAAAATGCAAGAGATTCTGGGAGCAGCTTTCACACAGGGGCAGTCTCTTCCTCACCCCTGTCTTCCCAGTTCTGCCCTCCCAATCCACGATCCCTTCTCCCCATTAAAAAGCAAACTGCCTACATAGAAACGTTCCTGTGTTTCCTTTTATTCATTGTAAACACATCAGGCTTCAGTTCCACCGCACAGCCCTTTGCTCTAGGGTTGTTATTATTCAGCCCTTCTGTTGGCCATTTATTACTTCATATTTTGATGACTTTTATTCCTATGGAGTTAAACCTAAGGGCACACCACTAGCCCAGAGTTAATGTTTAGTATTGTTGTAAATACATCCAAAGTGTTTGGAAATTTGAAGTTAAGAGGAAATTCAAAAGTTAAGAGGTCACACTTAGGACATTCAAAGAACCTCCACTATATTTTGTCCTGACATCATGGAACAGCTATACAATTTGGTAAGTGTATTGCTTTAACTCTTGTAACGCGTTTTAAAAGCCACACTTCCATGGTCAGAAGAAGAGTACATGAAATACAAATTAAGCAGTAGGAACTCCTTTCACTACCAGAGATGGAGCAATACCTCTCTGGACAAGCTCGATTAGCATCTAGAAGACTGAAAACAGAACCCCTATATTCTCTTCCCAGCTTTATACTGATGCTTGCATGACCATGGGACAGTTCTGTCTCTTTAGCCCCACTTCCTCAACCTGTAAAATGAAGGATATTTATTACTTCCTAAGAAAGCTGCAAGTCCTTCATAGGCACTTCTTCCACTGATGACAAAGTAATCAGAGATTGCATTAACATGCTTTCACCACTACTCATAGCAGGATTAGGTAACGCAACAGTAAACACAGTTAAGCCTCATCCCTCCTTTCCTACTCAATTCCAGCTTGATCTCTCCGTATCTGTGCAAAGAAACAATATTTTCCTGAAAGAGATGAGCAAAGGCAAGTCCTAGGACGGAGTTGAAGACAAATGCCCAGACAGACAGGGACTAACCCGTCTCCCCAGGCAGAGCAGAGAGGCAGGATGGGGAACAAGCCCAGGGAAGGGGAGCCGGTGGGAAGAGCTAGGCTGGGCAGTGACACATCTGTCACATCTGTCAACTGACAGTGAGCAACACAAAAAGGTCTTTGAACTTCTAACCATTTCCCTGAGCTCATCCCTCTGCATGGTCACACTGGACATCATCCAAGGTTTCAGCAAAGCTACGTCTATCATAAGCCTGCTATTCCTCCCCCTCTCCCAACTCCTATTACACAGGGCACTCTTTTATGGCCGAGCAGAAGGGGAAGGGGGAGGGCGAGGGAAAAGGGAAGTTTATAAGGTGAAACACAGACTGAATCACGTCCCACTGTCCTTTGAACACTTTATCCCTGTTGCCTGTAGTGAGCAGGTTCCTTTGTACCCAAGACAGCAAGCGACTGATGTTCAGAGCTCTGGAGCACAGCAGTTTAAAGAATACTGCCTGTTTAATTAGACAAACTCGTGGGCATGTGAAGAATGAGAAGCCGATTTAAAAAATAAATACAAACTAAAAAAAATTCATGCTACCGACATTAGAGATAACTGCAACCTGACCCCCAGCTGTGTCCACTCTCATGTATGTTTATGAGCACATACATACACACAAACATAGATCTGTTTGCTGAGATCTGTAGCACAGCGGGCAATAAGTCCAGAAACAAGAATAAAGGACGTTAGTCCACTCTCAGGAAGAAATAGGAGACACTGCATTTTACTAACTACATTTTGGAAAATCTAGCTCCAGAATAACGTAACATGTTTCCAATCACACTGCTGAGCTGTATTTAAGGATGTTGCTGGTCAAAAGAAAAAAAAAAAAAAAAAGAGAGGAGGAAAAAAATTTTAAGAGTATCAGCACCCAATCTTTCACAGCCCTTTGATCACAAGTGCTCTGCCCGAGGGGGCACTGCATTAATTCTGATGCCTTTTAGAGGAAACACACATACTCCAAGCCCAATAAAATGACAAAGTATGGTTGCAGATATGGAACTGGTGTCTTTTCAAGAGCGACTTAAACTCTTGTCAAGAGTTCCTAATTAGTAAAACTTGAAGTTCAGAAGTGAAGCTTCACCTGAGCTCTTGCATCTGAGCTCAAGACTGGTGATTAAGTGAAGGGCAGAGGGAAGATGATCCTTTTAAAGTTTGCATTAATTTTGGCAAAAGACCTGTGAGATTTTTATCTTTACATCACCTCAAAAAACCTTGTGGGACTGATAAGCAGGCTGTACCGATAGCCCTGTTCCTGGCAAGGAAGAGACCCTCTCCTGGGCTTGAATGAGTTGCAGCTTAACAGGAACTGCCTAAATTTCCCAATGAGATGGGAACAACAGACCACTTTCAGTAAGGTTTAAGGTAAAAGGAGTAAATTCTTCTTCGGTCCATTTAAATGAAAAAGTATTGTACAACAGTGCATGGAGCTAAGCAAGCAAGTCTGTGTCCCAAGGAGCTACACATTCACAAGCTGATTAGGTATGATACAGATCCAAAATTCCGAGTAAGAAGGCTCTGCTGGGGGATGGTTACGAGGGGATTTGGTGTATCTTAGGAGAAACAGAACTATTTATCAGTCCTCAGGCCAAGTTTACTCAGTTGTCCTTTCACCCTTGCCACAGGAAGTAAGACTCATTCACACCACACTGGACTTCAAAGCACATGCAGGAGGGCAGAATGAAAACCATTCCTCCGCTTGCATGCGGCTTTCGTTAGGGACGGTCTAAAGTAGTCTCTGTTGGCACAAGGCAGGAAGGCAGCTGAGCTACTCTGTGCATGTGTAGCAAGGGCTTCCAAGCCAGACACTGTCAGCAAGCCAGAGAGCTGACACCAGAGAAAGTCTATGAAGCTGGCATGACAGCTGGGAGGTTGCTTATTACTATTATTACTACAGCACTCTGGCTAGTAAACATGATCCAGAGCAGGAAGCAAACATGTCACGGAATAATTGGCTCCCATCACAGCAGGGCTTCAGATCTGCAAGAGAAACAGCTCCTGTCACAGCCAGGTAAGCAGAGGCAGGGCTCTCCCAAAAACGACGGGAAAATACCTATGAGAGGCAGACATTCCAAGGACACCGATACAAGTGGAAAATGTCTGGGGTGTGCAGAAAGGGTAACAGTCAAGGAAAAACTTAGTGGAACTGACTCAAAAAGTGGGAATTTGTTTTACAGTTTGTAACAGAACATTAAAAAAAAAAAATCAAACCCCAAAACACACCACATTTTAAGAATTTATCTCAAAACTGAAAAACCTCTCTCAAAAGGAAGAAATGTTCCCTGTGTCTGCTCTGGTTTTTCATAGCTTGCCTTTTTTTTTTTTTAAAAAAACCCACACAGTGTGTTTCAAGCTATCTGTCATTCTTTAACTGAAATGATAGATTATCAGTTCAAGGCTAGAAAATTGCATTAATATAGAATTTAGTAAACTCCAATCAGCTACTCAAGCATATGCAGTGCTATATAGACACAGACACAAGACGGAACCTTGACTTGCTAAAGTAATTTTCACCTTTCCCCCCACCCCATGTTTCACTCTCTTGCTTCATTAGGAGTCCAGCAGTCCAATGTCTTCCCATTCTCCTCTCCCTTTCCCAAGGAAGTAGACAGAACTCTCTCAGGAACTTATTCTTGTCGTTGTATTGGCTTATAGTATATATATGAGCTGATACACTGAAGAAAAAGTAGACCTTAAAACAAGCATGGTTGCAGCTTTATTTCTCTGGAAAGTTAGGACACTCACAGGAGAAAGAAGAAAATCCTCTAACTCTGTAAAACTAGCTTGCAGCAGACCAGTGGAAATGTGGGATTCCTTGCAATCGCTTCTGTTCACTCTTCTGATCAGAGACATCTACTTGATGATATTAGAATTCCTGTCTTTAAAACTCAAGAGCTGTACTTCCATACATCGCTGGAAAAGAATCGCAACAGCTTTAGCATCTCAGAAGAGTACATATAAGTAGTTGCACAGACTTAGGTTCCTGAGTCAGAACAAACCACTGGGCTCAGCCCAGCATGAAGACTAGCCCCATGGTTTTTGAGGAATCTCACTGATTTTTTAACTAGGCCTATAACATATCTGGGGCTTGTAGGATGACTTCATCAGGACAACCCAAACCTACAGCTCAGTATTTGTATTAAAAAGAAATTCACCAATTTCAGACCTGGTATAAGTCAATAAATAAAAAATAAATCGAGTGCAAAACAGAGAAGTTGTCCAAAATTTCACTCCAACCAGAACACTGTATGCATGTCGCAGACAGACGGCCAGGGAAGGAAAGAAAATCTGTGAACTGACCATTCTCATGTACTATGTGCAAGCATCAGTGCTGATTTGTGAGAAGCTTAAATGGATTTAAAGTTTGAGTTGCTGTTCCAAGGAGCTCACACCCCACCCCTAGTCTTACACTCCTGCTGCCTTCTTTATGCTTGGCACAATCAGCAAATAGATCAAATGGAAAGTTAACCCCACAAATGAGTACACCTTCACAAGGCTCCCATATGCCAAGCAAGAGAGGGATTTAGCAAGCAATCTGCTCTAGCAAAAAGTTTCAGTAGCATAATAGCTAAGCAAGATAGGAAATAGCCCAACTACCACGAACCTACACTGTAGAGTTGATCTAGTTCTTACAAGCTAACAATAATATCACATACCTGGACTTATAATGAACAGCTACTCAAGAGCAAGATTCAGCAGGCTTAATGGAATAAATGTTCCTACAGCCCCTCCACTACAACCTTGCATGTGTGTGCTGAAGCCATGCACTTAACATTTCTATAGAGACCTTAGCCCCACTGCTTAACTTTTATTTTTGCTTTCTTCTTTCCACTAAATAGCACTCAGATTTCTGGCTGTCAGCTGAAAAAGTTCTCCTCTTTGTATTTATTGTATTACAATGCAATATTTAAAAAGGCAGCTCAGATTCTAGTACTTCCCCTTGAGTCGCTTTTCTACTCTGTATAAATGCAGCTCTTTATTTCCCCTCCCATCTTGTCAAATCTACTGTCCTTCTCTATACATGCTAGCTTACCTCTCTCACTAAATTGCAGACACCTACAGCACAAGTCGTATTCTGAATGAGATGTTTAAATGTTCCCATCTTACACGTGCTCTTTTCTAGACAGCTCCCTTTGCTTCAGTCTTATTCCTCCCTTTGTCTTGTTAGAAAGTGTGAATTAAAGAAGGCAAAAGTCAAACCCAGTTCCTACATTCTCTTCCTCACTTGGTTGTCTGCCTCTACTTTATATACTTCCCAACCTCCAGGGCCTCAGAGGATCAGCAGATTGATCCGTTCACTACGGCTCCCTAGTTTGCACAGCTTCCATTCAAATCCATATGGGCCAGATTTCCTCAATATATTAGGGATACACCACAACCACAGCTTTACTGCGCAAGACCAAAAGGTTCCTCTCGCCCAGGCCACAGAGAGAGACACAATGCAACAGCAGATACCAAGAGAAGAGAAGAGTGTAAGAACATAGCATGCAAGTAAACGTTCTTCCTCAGAAGACAAAAGCTGCCTCTATTTGTGATACAAAGACTTCCCGAACAAGAGGTGGCATATTCATCTTTAACAGCCCTCACTGGATTTTACATCCATAAACTTGTCAGATTGCTTTCTGAGAATGTTTGAAATTTCAGAATCAATGTTCTGTGGCAAGGAGATCCACAGCTTAAGTATATGTTGTATGAACAAGCAACTCTTGTTAGCTTTGAACCACCTCCTGCTAGTTCCTACGGAAGGTCTTATCCCTCCTGCCCCCAATCCTACCATGCCTGCTTAGCTTAAAAACCTTTGGTGCTGGGTTTTGTTGAAGTACAAAGTAGACCTTATCAACAAGTACCTCTTGTCTAAATCGTTACTGACTCTTTCACAGCGTTCCAATAGATTTGTGAAGCATGGCTTCCCCTTACAAACACCCCACCCCCAAAAAACCCAAAACAACGCACCAAAAAAAATCCCCCCAAAATAAAAAAAAAAAAAAAAAACACAACACAACCCCCCAACTTCCTCTCCCCACCCCACAAAAACCCACCAAAAAAAAAAAAAAAATCTTTGTCTGTGCTCAGTAAGAAGCCAGCAAAACCAGTTATTGGATATGCCTTACCTCCCCAAGCCCCTTATTCCTGCTCAACTTCTCCTTTTTCAGCCTGTACAGTTGAGTACAGCCTCCTCTCTCCTGCTCTTTTGAGATTTTAATACTATTTCTTCAGTTCCCAGATCCTCATCTCCTCTTTCTTGCGTATGGTAAGTTCTCAAATTCACACTTTTCTTCACTGGATGTGAAAATGCAGGTTTTCCTTCCACTTACTTTGATTTCTCCAGTTAAGGTCACTTCCTTGCCCAATAACCTTTTCACTAACCATCCTTAAACCAAACACTGATCACCTCCGTTTGCAGGTAATCTATTTTTCAAAACCCCACTTTTCACCCGAGGTCTTCCATGTTGCTCACTATTTGCAAAATTGTAAGAAACAAGAGGTGAGAAGGAAACAAATTTTCATGAAGCTGGGTTGAGATCTCCCACACTTAAGGAAGAAGAGATTCTCCAAAACAGTATTTCAAAGATGAGGAAAGCTCCTATCCTTACAGCAGTCAATAGTGGAACCAGAGAAGGCTAAAGAAACATCCAACAGAGGAAGATAAATTCCTCAGTCATGTTCATTGATAGGAGCCTTAAATCTTCAGCTCTAGGGAAACTTTCAGGAAAGGAGTTCCATGAAATTGGGCCTTTTTTCCACCCTTCAATTCTACCACGGTCTGTGGAATCCAAAGACATGAGGCAAGAAAGCAACTTACTCGTGGCTCCAAGGGAGAGTTTTTCTCTATTCATCTGTATCATGCTAAACCCACTAAGAGTGGCACTTCTCATCAGTTCTCACCTCGCTGGGCTCAGCTACACAGATGCTGACACTACGCAGATAGACAGTAGCTGCAAGGTAACTTCTCTCAGCAGATGCCAAGACCGATGAATGTTGATTACAGTGCTTACCTTTCCCTCCCTTCCTAGGACAGCCAGGACAGAAACTAGAATGTTACTGAAGGGGGCAGATGCCCTCAATACACTTCCTCACACTGCTTATTTATTTTCCATTAATATTTATAGCAAAACCATATACTTTAGTGCACAGATAGTGCTTTTGTAAGGGTGGGGAAAAAAAAAAAAAAAAAAAGAGGTACTTCTCTCTGTCCCTCCTCTCCCTCTAAAACATTCACCTCCAACAGCCATCTAAAACCAGCTGCAAAAGGCAGAGTTGGGCTTTCACTGTGCTTTATGTCAGTGGACACTGGCTCTGTTAGACTCGGAGTACTGAAGTCAGTCAAAAGTATGTCATCTACAGTCTTAAACATTTGTCATGCAAAAACTAGGATGTGCCTGTAAAACAGAGAAGGATCTGCAGAGAAAGAGTTAAGACATTCAGTTTTCACAAACACAAGTCCAGAATGGTATTCTTACTGCAGCCATCTTCATCACTGTGGTCCCCACAGTCGTTGTCTCCATCACATTGCCACTGAGCAGGGATGCATGTGCATTCACCAAAAGCACTGACAGCACATGTAAAATGATTACGTCCACAGGAGCATTCAGTGCTGCTTGTAACACCTGTAAAGGAACAAACAAAGAAAAGATATTTGAAGAGATCCGTCTATTTTAGGATAAATGCATTAAATACAAAGTGACATCACAATTTTTCTCCATGTACACACTATATGTATGAACACATATTCTACTGAAAAGGAAAACATTCACCCCCCTCACACGGTTTGAAACAGGAGATCAAGTACTATGCACAGTTTCCTGGAATGAGACTATTTGAAGGCAACAGCAAATAGCAACCTGCCAAAAAGAGACTTGGGAATCAGCTAGCTGAAAAATAACTCAGCACGAGTCACAATCGAATTCAAGGAATCCCAGGTATCCGAACACCCTTTTTATTTTACAAACTCAGTCTTCTCCCAGAGCACAGTGCTGCTGCTGCTCCACTTCATTCTGACACCACAACAGAAGGGATAGCAAAGATTCTACTTCAGAGAGTTATCTGGGGTCTTCACCAGACCCTGAACTTTCTAGATGCAAACCTTTTACAGGTCACTGCTTTAGATGTTTCAGACTCCAGTGAAAGAAAAAAAAAAAATCCTTTCTTATTTATCTGTAGAGATTAAACTGTGACATTATCCTGTGCATAACTGACATTTATGAAAGCAAGAGAAGAGGATTTTCAACTCTACAAACTGATCAAAAAAAAAAAAATGCAGTCCAAATGTCAATACATAATCTGATAAGAAAATTTTTTTCCAGCCTTAAAGTTAGCTTAAGGAGCTCTCAACCCTCTTCTCCCCTCTCCCAGCTACAGAACAATACTCTGCACAACTCTTGACTCTCACCCCTGAGCAAATGCAACTATTTATGATATTACCCCACACATTCTCTTAATAAATCTCTGCCTTGAGAGAGAACAGGCTATAGCCCACCTCTCAAAAAGGAAAAGGTCATGCCTGAACGTCTGTCTGACCTTATCTAGACAATCTATATAATCAATACCACTGTTGAATAAATTATTATTCTATCAATCAACAGCCCCCTCAGGCTAGTCTGTGACTGAATTCTTTTTGCATGGTTCCTTCTTTCTGCAATTCAAAGAAACCTAAAGCTCTCAGATTAAACAATAGATCGTATGGAAAGAAGTACAGAGGGATACCTGCCCCAAGTAGTAGTTATATACATCCTGAACTATCTGCAGACTTTTTGATCTCATTTGTTACATCTAGTGTATTTGTGATGAGCCATAAGCTGTAGCAACCTAAGCAAAAAAAAAAAAAAAAAAAAAAAAAAAAGAGCCTCATAATTTCCTTATTTTCCATTCTAATTGAGAAAAGTAGTATCTGCAAAATTTGATGTAACTATTCTGCAACTCTCTCAACACCAGAATTCCCTCCACAGAAAACACATCCACTTGTGCAAGTTAAGCTAAGATTTAAGTTTAGAGGGGATACACTTCTTCCTTGAAGAACAACTCCACGGTAAGTTTCTTCCGCAACAAAACTGGCTGAGGAGGTTTCTGCCTGCCTCTGCTGCCTGCTCCCACTAGGTATACCGCAGGTTGCAAGGCCTCACTACAAAGTATTTTCCAAGCACATCCATAAGCTGCTGAACTGGGCCAACCAAACTGGTTGCAGGATCTTGCTTCACAGACTGCCATGAGTGTAACCACCTTTTATTCTTTTCCCCATCTCCGCTACAAGTTGTCTTTAAAATACTTAGTAGAAAACATACATCTCAAGGTATTACTGTATATACTAGACAAAGCGGCCACCATCAGGTATAACAAGGGATACAGGTAGGAAGAACATAAGGTGAATAAGGAACAGAAGGAAGGAAAGGCAAATGCAAGAGGGCAGAGTGGTCACATCCTCAAAGGACTTACCAGGTATGGCCAGGGCAAAGGCTGACTCAAAAAGACAGCAAGTGGGTGATGTAGAGTCAGAAGGCCAAAAAAGCAGCACAGACATCCCTAAGGAAAAGCAATGCATCATCTATGCAACGTATCCGACTATTAGAAACACAAGGAAATTTGGAAGAACCACAAACCTCCCCAAAAATCAAACAGGTTCCTTCAAACTGGCAGCACAGGAAATTCAGGACAAACCACCTTTTGCTGTTGCCTATCACTATTCAGAAAGGCAGAACTAGCTGTATATTGTATCCAAGGTAGCTGCTGTTTCAATCACCTTTTCCAAAGCAATTTTTCTGCCATTATCCTCAACAGTACCCCAAAGCACTTATCCCAGCTACTTTAAGCTCCAATACCCCTTCCTGTTGGAGTACACCAAGATGATAATCATCCTCATTACCCCTAGAAAAAGAGAAATACGAAAAGTACTAGTGACTGGCTCTATCTTGCCCAGGCTCCACCATGTCTTAGGGTAGCTTCTCAAACAGGAAAGGATCAAACACCCAGGCAACCAATTCTTAAACCAGGGGAATATACTTAATAATAATTTATTTCTGGATAAGCACAGATAAGAGAGTTGGGGGAAAAAAGTAAAAGTGAGTTATTTTAGCTCCTGAATAGCAGCATGGAGGTACAGCTCTGCAACAGCAGAGAAAGAATTAGTGCAGCTGTCCCAATCTGCAAACTGCAACTTAATCTGCTGTATTGTCAAACACACAGTTATCTTCAAAAGTTGCTACTAATATCAGGTTATACACACACACACACACACACATACATTAAATCTGTTCTTCCCGCCTCATTAAAGTTGCTATGTTCAATCATCTCTGGTTTGTGTTTTTACCATGCTATAGAAACTGTTGGAAGCTGAAGGGTACGTTACGACCCAGATACCAACACTCTCTCATATGCACTAGCCTATATCTGTAGTACTATTATGCAAGCATGCTTTGCTTAACTAATCCAAATTATGACCTTTGTGAGTCTAATGCTTTGTGATTTGTGACCTTTCAGGTAACTAACCTTCTAGTCATTATAATGATGCATTTTATAAACCATGATTTACCCTAGTCTTACACTTGGACCAGTAAAGCACATTACTGTTCAGAGAGCACACTAATTCCAACCTACAAACAGTATCAGAAGAACCAATCCTGTAAGACCAGTCTTTATCCAGTAAAATACACAGATTGAATGAAACCTGGGACCCCTTGCAGACAGCAGGAATCTTCTCAATGATTTCAACGTGGATAGTATTTCACCTTTGGTGTCCCTTGATTATTTCCCAGTGCTCAGAGCTCCAGTGACATTACCCTGTAACTGTATCTGTAACAGTAGAGGGCCAGGAAGGATAAGGATGAGAAGCATGTTTTCTCAAATTCCCTCAAAGACAAGCGGAAGTAGTGCATTTGGTGCAAGAAGCCTCAATGGAAGGCTTACTCTTTAACTCTCATTAAACACAGGGAGCGTGAGACAGAAGACTAACCAAGCGCACGTTAGGGTGGAACATAAGCCTCCAGTGTCACGTTTCAATCCCAGTTAGTCGGGGTCCAGGAACAGGACGGAAGTCAGCACTTGCTGTTCAGGCAACTGGACCGACAATCAAAGCAGACATATCTACTTACACTTCCGCACATTCTTCTGGAGCAGGAACAATGAGAGGTACCTCTGGGCTTAGCCATGACAAACGGTTTTCCTAAAACTTCTCATCACACTGCAGGCTGGGACATTTTACCAACTCTCTATGTTCAAAAATCATTTCACTTATGCAGGAGGCAGAAACCCAACATATTTTAACAATGCAATATATACAAAACAATACACAAAAGCTAAACAGAGGCACTGCCAGGTGCTGAGCTGACATCACTCAACTTTCCTGGCCTCTCTCAATACCTCATGTCACCACCACGTAAGTTTCCTACTCTCTCACTTGCCCATGGGTACAAGCAACCAAAAAATCATCTTCACTGTCTGTAGTTTGGGTCTCGCCAGATGCGATAGCAGCAGGATCCAGTAACCAAACAGGAAGTCAGTCTAAACACAGGCCTCATACTTAACATCTGCCATCACCTTAAATTTAGCGTGCTATGCTCAGTTTCTTCAGATTCCTTCCAAATACCCTCCCATCTTCAAGCTTATCTGACAAATGAAATGTCTCCTGAGGGAGGGTGGGTTCCCCCCCCACACACACATTCCCTTAAAAAGATAGTTAGGATCTTTGTAATTTTATGTCTAAAGTTGGCAGAACAGTTATGTCATTTCTGGCTGAAAAGCAAAAGTCAATAACCATCCTATTATTTCTGCACATCTTTTTTTTTGGGGGGTGGGCAGGGTTGCTTAAAGAATAAGTTGTTACTCTGCTTCCCTCCCCCGCCCCCTTGGCAACTCTTCATTAGGCCAAATAATATAGCCCATAAAGAAAAACCTAATATACAAAGCTCCATTTTGTTGACGAGGTCACTTGCAACCCTCAGAGCTATTACATAACAGCCCTGTATTTGCCACAGATTCACAGAAACACTGACATTACAAAGGAAGCTTAAGTAGACAGAATAATTACCAAACTGAACTCTGTAGCCTTTGTTTTGTTAGGGACAGCAGATTTCTAGGGGAGAGTGAAAACACTGTTTCTTTTAAGTCTTGATGGCATGCTTTTTTTCCAAAAGGAGAGATGCTAATTCTATCTTCAGTAAAAATAATGACAGATGGCAGCTCTTACCACTATTTTGTGGCAATTCAACCTTCTACAGGCTGTTGCCTCAACATGGGATCATATAACAGCCCAGGTTGGAAAGGACCTCAAAAGATCACCTGGTCCAACCTTTTGCGGGAAAGGGAGCCTACATGAGATTATCTAGCACCCTGTCCAGTTGCATCTCGAAAACCTACAGTGATAGGGACTCTACCAGGTCCCTGGGGAGGTAGTTCCAGTGAATGATTGCTCTCACTGTAAAAGATTTCTTTCTTATGTTGAGATGAACATGTTCCTACTCTTCAGGGTCCATCAGCTCTGTCAGGCCCTGGCAGCATTCTAGCAATAGAAGGATTTTCTCACAGTCCCCCAATATGGATGAAGTTTCCTCAAATGGATGTTGACCAGGAATACTGCGTGAACAACTGCCAAAGATCCTGGCATCTATGGTCAACACCGTGCTGCCTTTCCACATTTTCTTTCTTCCCACGTATCAAGAACTCACTACGTAAGAGACTGTTCCACTCCACGCCACCCTGTTAGTTGCATCTTTTCCCCTTCATCCTAACACAGAAATTCTTACTGTTGTTTTTTGAAGTAGTAGTATTAAATTCACAGCTATCAGTTTGCTTGTGCCATCCTGCAATTCTGCATGACCTGTAACACAGGGTAGCATAGCTAACCATGGTTAAGTATCCAGTTAGTTCTCCTACACTGCAAGGAAAATAGCATCAACAGGTTTAGAAACCCCAGAACTATGAATATATTTGGCATGATTTACAGTTGCAGACTTTTCAGTTCAGAATCAGAAGCCTCTGGATAGAACAATCACTCTTTTGGTCCAGGACTGAGTAACACATGGATCCTTCCCCTCCATGAACTCTGCATTTCATGGCCTACAGAAGGCCTTCGATGGAAGGCAGAGATCTTTCTGCAACCTCATTACTACAAGAGACACAACCAAAAAGATGACAGTACCAGCTTTTATAATTTTAATCCTACCATATTAAAAAATCCCTGGCAGAGGACAGAAGGTATAAGTGGATATTGAACAGGTATGAAAATACAGTACAAATATTTGACAGTTACAGTGACAAAGAGGAAAAAATCCAGGACTGTTTAGAAGAACTGGAATATGAATAATGGAATTAAAGGGAAAACGAGAGAAAAAAAGTCCTAATAGTAATGGGCATAAGGCTGTGATTTTTTTTCCCCAGAGAAAGTGTGGAAGGCTATCAACAGAAGCATTTTTGAACAAATTTGGACTAAGCATCAGAATATTTTGTCCTGGCTTCAACAGATGCACTTCATTTCTTATTTCTGTATTTTAACAACCTATGAGCATCTGATTGTTTATTTGGGGTTAAAATTAGTGAATTCTGTAGCATAGCCTTTAATAGCCTCTTTAACACCTTGCACACCTGTTGTTAGAAGGCCTGTCTCAGATAACCATTTTCTCTCTTTCTCCACTTCCAAACCAGGCTCACTTTTGCATTCCCATCACATACACACCTTGATGCGGGCAGACCTTGGACATTTTAGATGGCCTCGAATGTAGTTCAGTTGATACATTTTCCTTCTTTATCCAGCATTTCCCTGAGTGTTTCTATAGCAAAGCAGCTCAGCTTTCTTTGCTTGCCTATCTTGAGGGAAAATGAAAATTTTGGATTCCTTTCTCTTACCCAAATAGCAGTTTCCACTGAAGGAAAGTACAGTTAATCCAGCTTTAGAAGAGGGATTTGCTGACCATTGCTTAAGCCCAGAGCTCTGCTGGCAGACACAGCAAAGGCAACATTACAGCAGAACAGTCTGATGTCAGAAGGGGCACCACACGCTGATAAAAGCCAACAGTTTTCTCTTTTTTTTCTGCTCCCATTATGGAAGTATCTGAAGCAGCTCTAACTGGGTACCCACACGTCTCCAAGTATTTGATGCCTGCCTAGAGTAAAATTAACCTCACTAGGAAGAGCAACCCAAAAGTTTTCAAAGCTTTAGACAGAACTGTTTCAGTTTTGTTTGAGGAAGAATGTGATAGTGGTAAGGTTAAATAAAGGGGGGGAAAAAAAAAAAAAAGGAAAGAAAAAACCCAAACCAACAAAACCACACCAACCAGAGAAGAGAGGTCAAAGACATTACATCTTTTTGGTGGTTCAGTATTGTGCCTACTTTGGCAGTCTCCAAGTGAGGATGAAAGTTTCCAAGGCTTAGAGATTCCCCTCTCAATTTGCAAAAGCAGCGATACCTCAGTCCTGAACCAGCTGGTTCTCCATTAAAACATGCGGCTGAACAAAGTTCTAGGAAGAGGCAAATTATCAAGCACACCTCATATTAAACTGCACAACTATGCAGGTTAGACCTGAAAAATGTTACACTTGATATGACCAAAAGGAAGAGGAAGCATAAGGAAGAGAAATTCCACAGGGTGTCTGCTAGCTAGGACCTTAAGAAAATAAGGGGTGCAACAAAAGTGCAAACTGAGTTAGTGTTCAGTGCGATGGGTGTATGCATGAGGTAGAGTGAGACTGGACCAGAAGCCATATTTTCAGAAACAGCCCATGGGTTAATAGATACAAGGCCTTTAAAAACGGGTTTGAGTCTCTGAGGCCCAATTCTGATCCCACAGAAGTAAAGACTACCAACCCCACTGAAAACCTCACCCTGCACCCAGGGGATAGGAAAGCATTTATAGAAACAGCTATTGAAAAAGAAATACTAAAGAAGGATTTGATTTGAACATAAAGAGACTCAAGGATCAAGAAGCAATTGTTACAGTTCCTTCTCCCAAATCCTTCAAGTCATGAACGAACACCTTGCAATAAATAACGTGACTACAACCGAGGTTTCTAGATACTCGTCCTAACTCTATCCGTATCTTCCACAGCGTTTGACAAAATTACTTCTCCCCCTCTAGAAGTGGGGACACTGCTATTAAGTCAGCACAGCATATTAAGGTTTAATGTTTAACGTGTGTTTCTATATATCCAGAGTCTTTGAACAGAAGGTGCAGCTGAAGGGACAACATTATTGCCATGAAATCCTAGTCAAAACTAATTCAAATTGGCTGGGCTACCAGCACACACAGATCAAAAAATCAGCTGAAGGAACATAAAAAAAAAAGACAATGAGAAATGGCAGCAAGTCAAGCTGTAGGGGGTAGAGATGGCTAGTAGGTATCATAGGGATCAGCATTAGCTCCAGTCCCATTAAATAACTTCATTAATGATCTGGACAAGAGAATAAGTATCATGTTAAAGGAGCCTGCAAAAGATACCAAAATAGGAAATATTCTTCTACAACCACCACAGAGGAAAAAGAAATAATATAGAAGGGACCTTAGAAGATTAGAATTATGGGCAGGAAATTAAGATTCAATCTTCAAAAAAAAATTTTTTTAAAAGCTAGTGCATCTGGTGGAAAATAATTTGAAACAGTTACTCAAACGAAAAGAAAAATCTGGGATGCAGCAATGCCTGGAGAAATCAAGGAGCAATAATAAAAGACAAGCTAGCCATTGGTTCATGTTATGACACAATATGGCAGCCAAAAAACTACTTTAGGCTAAATATGCATAAGTGTCACATCATGGAGGAAGAAACTTTCTCCCTGTGCAGAACTGGGGTATAAGATTGAGTTCCACACTGAGGCTGATACAGGGAAACTAAACAACATATTCTAACCACAGCAATAAAATGTTTATCAAAGGTATGTTATGGCACACTGCTCCCTCAAGACTTCAAACAGATTCTGTTTGAAGCCTGAACCAATGTCGTATTTTTTTTCCCCTGCTAACTATTTAGTTCTCAAAATCAGACAAAAGGCAATGACTATCAATTCTGTGCAATTGTTTTTTTCTAAATGGGACTTTTATTATCCCCCATTTCCTGAGCAACCCTTCAGGTGCCTATGGAAATAGCTTATGGTGGACAACCCATTAAGTCCCAGTATAGAAATAGGAACCTTTCAACCACCAAAGCTCATTAAACACATCAAAATCTCAGCCCAAAGTCCCCATCCAAAGGCAGGCAAGAAGTATCAGGTAGACAACAACTGTTTCCAAGCGACTGAGGAGTTCTATCAGGCAAGGTCAGACAGGACAAAGTCGTGTCCGAGTGACTTTTTCCCCCGGCCCTCTCTTCAGATTCCTATGCAGCTCCTTCCTGGTAACACCAGAGCTATTCTGTAAGAACCTAGTAAAACATCTCAACTCTAGTTTCCAGACCTTTTGGATGGAATGTGACCATACTGTGATGCTTTTTGCATATTTACTTGCCATTAAATGGCAAATGTCCCACTTCCCCTAACTACAAGGTTTCCTCAAACATTTGCAGCTAGCAGAGCAGTGAAAAATGCAGGTATTATTCTGTAGCTCTGCATGCCTGCCAATCACTGCTGCCATCCAAGAAACCAAGCACCGTATCAGCCTGCTTCAGGTGTCATGTCCAACGTCAATAGAAACAGACATCTTTTAGAAAGGGCTTTGAGCCTTTCAAAAGATCACAATTTAAGATGACGGTTCTCCCATTCTCCCTACAATTCTGTTCAAAAACATTAGATAGTGGGAGCATCTGTTTTCACCTTCACAGACTCTTGGTAAAACAAAGACCACAGAAAGTCGTGAGCTGCAGTATACCATCTCTGCCATTCTGCTTTTCACCTCCAAGGCCCCTACTGGAAGAGATTCAGCCTCCTAAATCATATTAACCTATGTATTTACATTTTCTCTGTGGACGAATTCATTTTTCCTACATGTAAACTTGGATTCCAAGGAGCAAGAGTGGTATGCTTCCCACCTTGTGAATTTTTCCTCCTGTTACTGTTAAAAGCATCTCTTCAGCTTTGGCATTTCGTTATCTGTAAATTTTCTCTCTTAAGCAGAGAGCATTTAATCTGTCTTGTATTATGAAGCGCAGAGTGATACCTGAAGGATCCCATCAAGAAATATGCTTTGCTGATTTTAGCCTGGAGGGGCATTTCCTTACGTAGCTACAAGCTCCTGTGCAACTGCATGTCAATAGAGAACTACAATGAAGAATCCAAGGGATATAACAGATATAAGGGATATCTCAGATATAAAGTGCTCATCCACAGCACTAAATTACTTGTCATGCAGGACCATTCCACCCAAGCACGTTAAAGAGAAATAAAATACCACTCAGACAGAATAATAAAAGGTTGCTGCTGCATAACATCATTCAGAATTATCACAGTCTGCTCTAGAACAGTGTGGGAATGTTTAGCTGGACCACCAGGGCCTGGCAGGCAGAACTACGTGACTCAAACCCTTTCAGAATACACACATGCTAGACAAACACTTTAAAATACTACCTCAAGCCTACATCATGCTTTGCAAGAATTAGTCACCTCAGCAACATGAGACACATAACTTTCCATTTCTTTCACTGTATTTTTTTTTTTAAAACCACACACTAACAACCTCTATCCTTTCCTGTCCCATAAGGGTTGTGAACAATTTACTGCTCATTTATCATGAATGATACAGTACTGTAGACTTTAAATTTAGAAAATAATGTCACAACAGCAGAAATGTTTCCAGAAGACCTTCATGATACCAGACAATTGCTAAGTGCCAGCTAGAGAAGCAACCTGCTGTTTTAAATAGATAACCCATAGGAAAAATGTACTTTTGATGTATTTCACCTACTCTAGTCACCAAAGAGTTTCACTAGCATGACAGCTCTTGAGAACAAAGCTCACTGAGCAGTCAGAAATCCTTCTACTATACCAAAGTTCATGGAGATAAGCGACATTGATCAGGACTAGTGAAACACTGGAGTTTGTTTTCCCAGTCACAGTACAGAAAATATTGGTATTTTAAGTTCCATAAGCTTTCCTCTAACTTTTCCATTACTTCATAGACAGATGGATTTCTCTCATCCTTCTCTTCTGCAAATAAATTAAAATGAGGAAACAAAGGGGAAGAGGTACAGAGACATAAGAGCACCACTGACATTTGCTGGAGAATACAAGGAATGGTCCAAAAGGAAAAGCCTAAGCAGCTTTGATTCATATACATCTTAGAGGATATTTCTATGACAGCAGTTGATGTATAAATTTGGGGCAGCTATGAGAACTATAGCCATGTTTTTAAAATTTTGGACAACCAAAGTACATCTACTCTCCTAAAGGCAAAGCACCACTTTAATCAAATGCTGCCACTTACAGCCTTCAGAAGGAAGAATTTGGGCAAAGGAGGCTCTCACCAAGTCCCTAGGAACAGACTCTTGCTGCTATAGTGTTTTCTGAAAGGTTTGCTTCAATCGGTGCTGTCCCTCAAGTGTACCGTAGATCTACTCAAGTTAGCTTTAAACTAGCTAACTTGGGTTTTAGTGGCAGTAGATCACAAAAGCACAGAGCTGCAATCCACCTGCAAAAGTCAGCAAAAGCAGCAAAGTAAATACTTGAAGCAATTATCCTACAGTGAGCCTTACATCACCTCAGCTACAGGAGCACCCAAGGTTTACTACAGTCACAGCAAGGATATGCTCCGTCACTTCTGGGAAACGACCTGGAAGAATCAGAACTTCAGAGCTATTTTGGAAATTCTGAAGCTTTGCAGTCCTCCCGCTTCACTGAGTGGAGATGAATGCAAGCAGCCTACAACACCTAATAAAAAACAGCCTGGCATCTGTCACTCATAACAGCAATATGAGAAAACAAAGGTTTAATTAGCATTCATGTATTCCTCCCTCTTCTACTTCACTTCCCTTAGTTTAAGTAACCCAAGTATTAACTTTTAAGGCAAACAAATTTTCAGTACTTTTCCAACATTCATTTTGTTTCTGCTCCCATTCCTGTCATGTCCTCTTCCAAGCTGCAAGCGTCTTTGGGATTTCACTGAATCCCTTGCTTAACAGCTGAGAAAGACATAGCTGTCATCTCACTGTGCATGGACTAACTCAACCTGACTCGAGCTAAAAAATGAGCAAAGAAAAGCCCAATCGGTTTTCAGTTTCACATAGGATAGCTATACATCTTCCTGTCTGCATATACTCTCGAACAGTAATGGCCTCCAACTCTGGCAGATGCTACTGAAGAACCAGTCACAGGTCACAGCATTAAGGAAAACTGAAATTAATGGCAATTTATTTTAATTTACTGTCTGTAAACTGCACCTGTTTAACTGCAGTGTCACAAGAAGCTAAGCTGTCTCAGGGTGCGGGGAAAGGAAAACAGAGTGGTCAAAAGAGGACAGCTAAGAGGAGGAAGCACTACTGCCATCTTTGCTTGAAAAGTAGCGCTCAGAGGCTTTAGGGAACCAAGAAAAACTACAAGTGGTATTTTTCAATCTGAGTTGCAAGGTAAATGTACTTAGGAACATTCAGAACACAAAAGGATCCTATCCAGCCACCTCCTTACCATAGATTCTCCAAGAAATTGGCTCCATTCTCTTTAGATTCAGAAGCTTCTTGAGCTTTTAGCTTCCTCTCCCACACCACTTATGATCTTTGCTAATTACCGCATCAGTGCTTGTCCAGTGCTCTCTGGATTTACAAAGTACCCGTAACCTTGCTCACAACACATTCAGAAGCCATTTTTGACCTGGCCTTCAAGGTTTCACCCTGCATTGGCTCTCTGAAATATGCTAAGTTTGTCCCACAGGAAATTATCAGCCAGCCTCTTCCATCTTTCAGATACTCCAGACACTGGACCAGCTGTAAGGACATTCTGCCCTTCAGAACATATGCCCAACTTTTCTCCAAAACTACAATGCAGAACATTCTTTTGGTCATTTAACCTATTCAAGACAAAAGCCAAGTTCCTCTGCCTTGATCAGTCCCAGAACACATCAACATGGATAGTCATACACTTCTTTTCAGGAGATAAAAATGCAAGTGTTGTAAAGTCCTCCTTTTCAGGGAACCTAATGTTCTAGCTGGACTGCCGTTGTCCAGGCACATAGTGCATGGAGACGAGTTCTGCCTCCAAAAAAGCCCATTTTGGCTTTTGTGGGCTTCAGTTAGATTCTTCCCATCATTATGGCACGGTACAGAAAAGGCCAGGTTCCTGGACAAGACAGAGACTGTTCTTCTACAGGCTCATTTTAAGAAGTTTATTTTGGTCTTCTATAAAGAGGCCATCATGTTAGCGGTGGAGCATCTGAGCTTTGTAGCTTTCCAGCTCTCTACCACAGAAGAGACTGGGATGCCAACCACAACAGCT
Source organism: Nipponia nippon (assembly GCF_047370975.1). Taxonomy (NCBI): domain Eukaryota; kingdom Metazoa; phylum Chordata; class Aves; order Pelecaniformes; family Threskiornithidae; genus Nipponia; species Nipponia nippon. Next base: position 27,664,925 of record NW_028262291.1, on the reverse strand, counting down.
CTGCTTAGCAGAGGAGTTCTCCAGGGAAGGGGGTAGGATACGCAGTGTGGTTTTGCGGCAATAAGGAGGCAGAAGCTCGGTTTTGCCATCCCACAGGCAGGAGGACTTCAAAAGCACAAACCACAAGATAAACGGAGCTATCTTGGGACAAAGAGAGTTGTTCTGTATGTCGTTTTCTAAAAAATAACCCCACACATGATATTATGTTGCCCTCAGAGGATAAGCAGCAAAGGGGCAATTATTAACTGTCCAGACTGAGCTGGAAGAACAGGGTTGGGCCTGGCAAAGAGAGAGGTACCACACAACCACAGAGACATCACGGCAACTGTGCTGCCTACCAGAGAACTGGATTAACTTAAAAGTAAAAAAGAAACCTTTACCAGTAACATTTTTTTTAATATACACACACACATATATACACGCACACATGTGTACTCAAAAACACAAGCTTAACACAAACATGTTTTATGGGCTCAGATGGGATAAGTTCTTTCCAATAGACTTGCCAACAGGAAAAACAACAACCATCAGTGTTGGGGTTACTGCATGGCAGCCACACTGTACATCAGCCCCTATTCAGCCCACCCACATTTGTTTGCTTTCTAGGCAGCTCACAAAGCACCAACCTACACCTCTCACAGCACCTGGACTTCAGACTCCTTTGCAACACTTAGAAAGTGGTCACAAAACTCTTCCTTTGCTTCAACTGGAAGTCTCAGATGCTGCCTTTACAAACCCGCAAACTCCACAGTTCATTCGTACTCACACCCCAGAAAAATTAACCACAATAGTGAAAAGCACCAGAGGATGCCTTACAGCCAATTTCATACTGTTCACACTGGGTTTCACTTTCACCTTCAGTGAAATAATAGCAACAGCACTGAGGCAGGGGGAGGAAGATGCACAAAAAGTAAAATGGCCTAATTATGGAACCATACCTTTGTAGGTACGTGTGTGGCCTCCACTACTAGTGTCAGAGTGCCTTTTTCTACCAATAACACCTCTTAAAAGCTGGGAAGTATTATCATCAATTCAGAAGCAGAAAACGGAAGCCCAACAGCACAGATCTGTGAGTATTTGGGTGCCTAAGTCATTTAAAATCAGTGGAAAATTAGACATTGAACTATCGTTACACATCTGGCCAAAGAGATTTAGACCTGACTCTCAGTATTACAAAGTACTCATACCTCCCACCACAGGCACTCTTCATGCTTGGAAACCTGAGCCCTAAGTGACTTCCCAAAGAGCTTGTGGCCAAACTGAGAAATTAATGCAGATCCTACCCGGTCCCAGTCCACTTCTTAACCAGGGCACAATTTGCCCTGCCCTACCTAGCTCCTTACCCCAGAGAGCTCGTTAAAACAAACTTGCAGGAAATCAAAGTCACAATTGCACAAACGTGGAAGGATTTACACATGCTGCTTGGGAAGTCAAAATAACATCTCCTGCTCCACTTCACCAGTCTGTTCCCCAACCCAAATTAAGTTGGATCGAAGTCCTGCTTCCCAAAAAAAAGGTCAGAGCCAGGCTCCTGAGACCCTCCTGGGGGTCCAAAGTTCCTGTATTAGCTTTACAATTATTAAAAGACCAACATTAAAGTAAGTCCAGCCCTGAGGCCACTGTGGATCTAATAAACACTGGAATTGGATTTCTTCTCAGTGAAGAGGCTGCCCGCCTGATGGCACAAAGCCAACATTTAAATGCTACTGTTGCTCAGAGCCCTAAATTAGTTTTGGATCTGGGGAGTTTGCCTTGAGCTACAGCCAAAAGAAACATAGGAACTGGAGGGAAATTTGTTAAACGTTAACAGAGCTGCAGGAAAGGACTACAGCAGGACTAGTAGGTGGCAGGGAGAAAGGAGGGGAAGCCACAAACAAACAGAAGAAACAGAAACAAGAAGCAAGACATGGGAAGCGAGCAACAAAGACGAAGATTTTTGTGTGGAAGTGACTCCGCCGTCCAACCCCTGCACTTAGCTGCTTGAACAGCAGACTTTTAAGGTCCCATTTGGTCACAGGTTTTTTTGCAACTACAGTGATTCTTACCTACCCTTCTCTCTCCACAGTCAAAATACAGAATGAGAATCTGAGGAAACTCTGCTATTCCTGACTCCTTGGCTATGTCAATGCTGAGTTACCATGAAACCTGATGCTCATCTTTGGTCAGCTAAGAACAGACCTATTTCCCATCTCCCTGGCTGGGATCTCAACAGATCCCATGTTCTCGGAGGGAGCGATACACAGCTGCCTGCAGGAGCAGCTCTTGCAGCAGGGTCTCTTTTCATGAAGAGGATGCAGTGAAAACAGTGCAAGACCCTGTCTGTTCGTGCTGTTCTCCATTTTACTGATGAATTGTAGGGACTTAGCACAATGCCCTTCTTCCCTTGAATACTCAAACACTTGATCTAATACAAATGTCTATGCAGAGATAGTTTAAAGATATTCCCATTTTTACCTTTTTTTCCTCTCCTTTTCCCAATAGGAAGGAACTGAACATGAAGACTCTCCCACTTGACAGTTGCTTCCTGTGAAGCCAAGCCAGTGAGGGCACAACCTGGTGGCATTGGTAGCTTCTGATGGAAGTAACCAGAGATATAGGACAAGAAAAAGGAAGATCAGCAACTTTCATTTCGGCAAGCTCCTACTGCCTCCACAATTGCTTCTCACTTGGAGAGATGAACTGGAAAGAATGAGCAGCTTTAGCTAGCAAAAAACAATCCCTCCGTCATCTTCCCAGGGCCCGCAAAGGACCTCTGTTTGCTCCAACTGTATCTCTGCTCTTTCCACCTCTCTAAGGAAACATTCCCGAGCCAGTGGGAGCACATGTGCACAGGGTGCTATAGAACAGGATAAAACAATTGGAGGGCATACTTATTAGAGATCTTACGTGCCATCCTTTACTGTGTCACACTTGAAGCTGAACACTGCTGGGGAGCAAGAGCATTTACCCCCCCCCCCAATCTCCTCACACCGCAAGACAGAGACCCCTTTCAAAGCTTGAAGGGTCTATTTGAATAAATCATCTGTGCTTCTCAACAGAAGAAGCAAACTAAAAGCAAGATGTTAAAGAAGCAAGACAGTGAGCAGAGGGCATTCAACCATGTCCAGACACTCAATCAGCTGAGGAAAAAATGGGTTAAAGAAAACCAGAAGTATCACAACACGGACTTTTTTTTTTTCCTGCACATTTGAAATTAAACCAATATATAATAAAAATGAGAGTTTTCACTCATAGAAAGGGGTTTCTAAGCATCTTGAAATTCCATCCTATCACTGCTGAGATCACGTATGTCCAAGTTGTCCATCCGCTTTCAGTCTCCACATCAGTCCACAAGTTCAGCTGAACTACAGCTTTCTTCTCACACAGATTACAGCATTCTTTTAAATACTTACCCAGTTTTTTATGTTATATCCACCACAGGGGTATTCACGTTTCTACCAAGTTCGTTTGCAACAATTCACAAGGAGTCTGTGGAACTTTACAGGTTTCTTCACAGATTTTTTCCTACTGTCATATTCAGGATTGCACAGAACGAGAGACAGATATGGACAAGGGCTGCTAAATTCTGCAAAACTATTAAAATATAGCCAGCAACGTTTGAGCAAATCCCCATACAACCTCTCCACGAACAAAACATCCCTAAACCTTATTTTCATTCTTCAGGCACTTGTCTTTCATGAGCTACAGTCTGTTTACAGGTCTCCTGCTGTGCACACAACTCCTTCCCCAAATGACAGAAGTCCTCTCTCACACAAACATGTAAACACAGACTGGGCAATGCTGACTCTGGTGAGCATCCCCCTCCCCCATGAGCCTTGTAAAGGGTTAAGGCCCAGTTATCACATGCTGGTAGGCTGACAGCTTTATGTCTGTAATGTCTATGTGGGTTTCAGATTCTCCCTTTAATCGGGTTCCATTGCAATTAATCAGTGGGTTTCTTTATAAGAAAAAAAAAATAATAATAAAAAACGGCGAGCACTCTATTCAGCCCAATTCAATCCGTCCAGCCAAATCTCATGACCAGCTGGAATGCCCCTTTCCTAGCCTGCCCAGCAGGATGCCCAAGAATGGCGTGTGAACGTTTCTCTCTGCTCCTGCTCCAGCGTTAAAATGAACAATAGTCCCTGCCAGTGTCATTCTTCAGCAATTCATCTCTTCCTGTCGCCAGATTCTTTCGTTCCTTCTTGCCCCTTCCACCTTTTTTGTAGGAAAAACAACAGCAGATCGGCAGCAATATAATAAAATAAAATTGTATTTACTTGGGAGATTTGGGGGAAGGGGCAAGAAGGGGGTTGGGGAGAGGAACAGCCCCCATCCCCCTCCTGCAATGAAGACACAGAAGGGGAGCGTTCTCAGGCCCCAGCTGACCTGCTCCGCTCCACGCCTGGTTTCCCTGCTGCAAGGAGCATCGAATTTGCCAGGGGGGCTGCAGGGGGGACAGGGCCCTTTTCTTCTGGAGGATGTTGGAATTGTAATTACAGCGAGGCAGTTTCCGGGGGGAAATTAACATGGATCTCAACTCATGTTCCCCGTGTTTTTCATGTACAGACCTGTGGCCTTTACTCGACACTCATTCACCAGGGAATGGGTCAAAAGAGGCTGCAAGCGCAGTGTTAGGAGAGACTTGGATCTCCTCTTCCTGAAGGAGCAGAAGTAGGAGAGAGATGCTGTAGGACAACTCCAAGGAAAAAATATTATAGTATATACATATCTATACACACACATACACACACCCCCATATTCCCCAATAGAGCAGGAAATGTGTCAGTGTAAGAAATTAGGGACCATTGAACGGTCCATGAGGAACAGGTTAACCACAGAGGCAGCAGTAAACAGCATGCTAAGAGACACACCACGATTCCCCAACACCAGCTCTCTCCATTGAAGGGAAATGAGGGACCAGGTCTAGTGTTACAGAACCTGGAGGATTTTAGTACATTTACTTTTACAGGTGTGAATTTAAAAGGGTTGCTTCCTGGTATGCAGAACTGAGCAACAGTCTGTCAAAGATACTACCTTATTCAGCATGCTTCAGAAGAAAATAAATCCAGCTGCTATTGATTACACAGGACATTTAAAATCTACTATAAGCGAGTTAAAAAAAGCTTTAACAAAATCCCAGAATTAAATTCACCTGCACAGCCTTTAACAGGCCCCTTTTGCGCTTTATGACACCACACAATTCCCACATTACCTGCAGCACAAAGTCCTGAACTGAATGTAAAAGTATTATATGGTATTCATCACCGTAACAGTCAAGCAGTCCATAAACACAGATTCATTTGTCTTCACATCTTACTGCTGTGAATGGTTTCATCAGCTCCATTTTATAGATCTGACAGCCAGAGTCCCAAGCCAGAAACCTCTGTTCCTAGGTGTCCAACCTGAAGAGCCAAGGAATGGTTTGCAGAAGTGTTGGATGCTCGTAAAACACAACAGAAGGAAAGGGGAGCAACGCAGGTGGTATGAAAGTAAAACACTGTGCCAAACAGGTCAGCCTCAGGCCTCTCAAACTTGCAAGTCCCTTTTTTCTAAGAAAAAGGACAAGTAACAGAAAAGAACTTGAAAGACACAAGTTGCTTTGTGGGCAAGTCACTACGGAGAAGTGGGAGTCGGGAACAAGAGGGACAGGCTAGGTGTAGGAAAAGAGAGCACAAGGCAGTGTCTCCCATCTCACACCTGCTACCCGCAGCCCTCCTTCCACCTGCCTACTTTCACTCATCCCTTTTCTGTCTCTTGACAAGCTTCCCTACTTACCAATTATCTTCTGCTATTCTCTCCTCCTAAACTCTTCCTTCCCCGCCCCCCCCCCAAAATGCCCAGAAATTCAAACCTGATCCAAAGCAGGTGCAAACACAGTCACCTTTCTCTCTATTCCCACTGAGCACACATACCCAAGTTTAAGCCAGGTGCAAGCTGATTGCAAAAGAGCAGCTGAGTGATCCAGATGAAAAAGAGTTAGCGAAACATTAACCCTTCAAAATTACCTGGAAGAATCTGAACAGGCAGACAGGCTGTATTATTCAGTATTTGGCCTCACACACCTGCACTGTTTTTGCGCACTTGCTTTACGGCCTTGTGGGATGACAGACTCAGCTCCATAGGGGACTCCATGTTATTTCTTGCATTGCAACACAATCTTCAATGCTGCACACACAAATAGCCTACTGCGGATGCCTTCTCCTCTTCCTCACTGCCTGTAGGCCAGCAAAGGAGCGCTCAGGCCAGAGGGGAGCATCTCAGAAGTCGTTATCTAGACTACAGTTCCTCTGCAACCCTTCTCTTGGGGGAATTTGAATAATTGGAGCAGAGCTCCTGTTCAATTGAAGCCTGCCACTGGATAGTCAATGTCCATTGCAGAGAGAGTCAAAGAGGCTTCTGCTGTCAGGCTTTTTAACTCCTACCAGCACATACAAGTATCAATTTGCAAATATTTACAACTCCACCACGCATGGGTGAATTTCAGAGAAATTAAAGACTCTTTAAGCCCCTTCTGCTTTTTAGTTTTTCTGGAGCATGAGAGGCTTAAACATTCTCGAGCTTTTCTGTACTATGGCAAAATTTTATACGTGGCAAGGGGGAAGCATTTTCCCTCTATCTTTATTCTCCAAACTCACTGAATCATTTCTAACTGAAGTTTCACAGACAGATTTAAGCAGAAACTCTTCTCTCTCTCCCTCAAGTTTCAGCCTGTAAAGTTAGAAATTGGTCAGACTTTAATCAACTGAAAAGAAAGAGAAAATCAGGCAGGGATTGGGGTAGGCTTGGCCCCTATGGCACCACTCCTTTCCTACACATTATCCTCTTCCGCTTCAGAGGTATTGGGAACCTTCTCTTGAATTTCTAATTCATTAACACAGTCAAGCTGAACTCAAAGCAACTGTTCTCAACTTGCACTTGAAGACTTAGGCTTCTATTTTAGTTCTCAGGAGAAACTGCTCCCAAAAGCTCATCTGTTTTTCCAGCCATATTAGATGGTCTAACTAAAGTTGTTCTCCCTCCCTACAAACTTTGCCTCACTTGTAGTTGTGATGCTCTAAGGATAGAATGCTTCTGCAAACATATCATGAACAATATAGAAGGAAAGGGCAGTCACCAGATGCCAGTGAGGATGAGGATACTTCAAAATCTCCATAGTTATGTACATTCTTTTGACTCAGGTCTGTATTTGGCATATTAGTAATTTCTTCCTACAAAGAAGGACTCTTCTTCTACCTTCATCTCCAAATGAGAGGCAAGGATGTCCCTTATTTAAAAGCATTGGCTATACCCATGCCAAGACCTTTATTGCAAGCTTTATCATAGCACAGCAGTCTTGCCTTCCCTGCACATTCTCCCACATGCTGACACAGAGTAAGCCTTTACTTACCTAATTCTGATTGCTTGGAAACTGTATTCAATTTGGAAATTTTGCTGGAATTTAACTGACTGGAAACGGAAGATGAGCCAGGCCTTGGACAGAGAGTTCAGGAAGTCCAGCCTCCCTACGTGCAGCCCCTAGTTATGCTCAGCTTAAAGCCTCAGACCTTAGAGCAACAGTACTCGCTGCTCTGGGAAAATACTGACACAGGTAAGCATCTCCTGCCTAAATTTAATTTCTGATGTCATACATCTGGAATAAGGATGATGCTTCTGTCATCATTCCTATATAACAAGAGCATCAGGTCTAAGAAGACATTTGAATCTTTAATACACAGCAAATAATGCATGCAACACAGCTTAGCCAATGTATGAATTTAGCCCCAAACTGTGGACATGCCAATCTTGCTGCCAGCCCCTGCAGGGACAGAAAGGACTGTTTAAAGGAGGTGGCCTGGTTGCTTTTTCCCTATAAAGTGAGGGAGCAGTGATCCCTTCTTGACACAATCAAGCAGTTTCATGCTGTTTAGGTATCTCCACTGCAGCTTCAGAAATGGGGGACAGAATCAGCACATAGATATGAGCTTACCTGACTATCCCAGGACTACAGCAATGGGCTCAAGGAACTCCCAAGACCAAAACCTATCTGACAGTCAAGTTGCAATAGTTTGCTTTGAAGAGGTATCACTTCTCTGATTTCTTCCACATCTGGAGCTGGGACCCAGATGAAATAAACTAGAAATTGAGAGATAATTCACACGTAGTAGAGGGAACATGAAGTCAAGCATAAAAACATACAGAACAGTTCAGCAGAAATAAGCTAGACATACTTCACGCAAGAAAAGGCCGTGCTTTCAGCCTACACCAACACTTTGGATAAAACCACCCAGAAAGAGCTTGTCAGCTAATGTCTCCTACTAAAAGAAAAACAAAAAAAAGGAGACTGGCTGAGCCCAAACCATTACGTGTTGTCTGCCTAAATCTTCCTCCTCCCTCAGATCCAACACTGATGCCCCCCAAACCCACTCTACCTTTACCGTGGATGCTGAATCCTGACAAAGCCTCCCTTTAGAAGCCTAGACCACAGAAGCCAGAGGTAAATCCCTCCACCCATCTCTATTTTCCCCTCCCTCGCATACACAAATTTTCTTTCCCCCCTCCACATCCCAAACCCATCTCACCCTCCTCCCCTCAAAAGCGATTAAGGAAAAGCTGTAGAAATATTTGCCCAAAGCTGGAGCCTGTTGCTGGGCCCAGCTGTATTGTTGGTAGGAATACACACAGCAAACTTGCACTGTGAGGAGCCCTGCGGGACTCCAGGCGCTTCGGGGAGGCTTTGTGAGCCCAGCTCTGCATGCACTAGCCAGACTATTGTGAAAGGGAAACAGAAAAACCATTACAAACCCCAATGCTTCCCCTCTCCCATCTCACCCGCCTCCCCAAGTGCCCCCCTTCCACCAGCCGCCACCTTCCCCAAGACAAATCGAGAGGGGAGGGGGCTGCTGCTGAAGAGAATGAAAAGGTTTCCTCAGTTAGATTTAAGGCAACAAGTCAGAGCTGCAAGGAATCCTTTATCCGCCAGGGAAGCCTCCCACTGCTCCAGAGCTGGGCCGAGCGGGGATCCTGGGGGCCAGCTTTCTGAAGGCTGCCATTGATTTGTCACTGGTGATAAGTGAGGCCAGGGCCGTTCCCACCATCGCCTGCAGAGGGGACGACTCTCCCACAACGCCCGGCAGGGGAGAGGGGCGGCAAACATGAGGAAATGCAGGACCCAATGGGTTGAAAAATCCCAAACGGCTCTTTTTCTCTAATGAGCAGCAACAAAAAGGAGCGACTGTGGTGAGACCAAGGCAGGGGAGAAGGACAACAGTGCGCAGGGGCGGCGCGGCCACTCGCTGGCGTGCAAGCCTTCCCTGGGCGAGAAAGAGCGGGGGAAAATTCTTCAGCCCTCGCCTCCAAAGGGCCTCCTAGTGCCAACTCAGTCGAACAATATTCCTTCCAAAACTCCCCAGCCGTTCCTTTGCCAATAGCAGGAGGTTTTTAAACCTGCTCTATTTACATAGAGACGCTCTTCTCTTAAGCAGATGCCTCTGGAAACTTGTTCTTCTGCTTTTTGGGAGGGGAAATCTTTTCTCACAGTACTAAATAAATGAAAGAGGCTAATGAAGCACCATGTCTAAAAGGTGAATTCCCAAAGCAACAGGAGATCTTAAAGGAGCACCAGAGCTCCCCCAGGGAACATACAAATAGAGCAGCAGCTGCCTGGGCAAGACCAGATGCAGATGGGTGAAGTGAAAACAAGACAAAAGGGGGGGGAAAAAAAAGACCGGGGGGGGGAAGAAAGAAAAAAAAAATCAGTAAAAGAAGTAAAGATCTTTGGCCTTTCTGATGTAACTAATTAGGAAAGACCATCAGAACTGATTCAACTTGCATTATAAAATGTCTCTCTTGTGCTCCAAGACGCTGAGGAGGTTTGGGAACACATAGGACACCTTTCCTTCCTTTCCCTGCCCTCAGCAAAACCCCTGAGCTAGCTTCCACCCTGGCCAGGCTAAGGCTGAGGCACACAGGCCTTGTAACACGGCCTGAAGAGATTCGAGTCTCCAGAGGCAAAAGAGCATCACGCCTGCAGCCTCCTTCCAGTTCAATCAGACTAGACCCAGCAATCCAGAGGATCTTATCTGGCAAGATACTACCTCAGGACAGTTGTGCGCAGCTCCTAAAGCACCAGTTTATAATCCAGCACGCTAAAATAAATGGAAGTTGCCAGGCTGTAAACTGTGACATTCAGCAATATTTTACCTCATATTCAGCCATTCAGAGGCACAGGGTGGATCACTGGGAGCAGTAATTATTTCAGATAGCCTAGTTAAAATTTCTTGCTATACAAGAGAGCACAGCCCTCATGGACCCTTAAGCTGGGGATGAGCACAATATCAGAACCCTAACAGATAAAATCCAGTCCAAAAATTTCACGAGTTTAAACAACAAAAAAAAAAACAACCAACCACCCCAAACCTCTCATTTGTCTTTGAGAACCAGCCAGCAGCCAGTTAGCTCAGAACACAAATTTAACATGCTTCTCCCCAGAAATATCACTCTACAGCCAAGCAGCCACATCCTAAACCAGCCAGTTTTTGAGCAGTCCTAAAGTACAACCCAATTAAAATTGGAGACTTCTACCTCCTAACAAGGGAGGACTAAATATCTCCTGAGCTTGATGAACTAACTGCTTGGACCACTGCTACTACTTGGGAACCTGGAAACAGGCTTATGTCCAGCAAGACTCCAACTTGCACACCTGATTAATCTCAATAGCTACATGAGAAGCAGAATTAACAAAACCAGTTTAGATAGATTCATCTTTAATAGTCAATTTTTGTGCATGTGTTGCCAAATGGAGGGAGGGGATTCTTTCATGTCTAACAAAATGCAAACTCATGAGGAATCTTCACCCACAGCCAAGTTGCTTCTGTGGTGCCTTCCCTTTATTGTGCCGCCTATTTTCATGAAGCTTTTATTCTCTGGGACCAGTCTTTTGGGTGAGAAGATATGCACACATATTGAAATAACCATTACTTCCATACAAAAGCAGGCTAAAGATGCCTGCAGATTTTTCTCATGAGAAAAGCATGTATTAATAATATTATTAAAAACTGCTTCTGATACTACTTCCTGGACCAAGTTCCAGGATCTGAAGTGCATATCTAAAATAAAAGACACATTCCTCACAAAGCCCACAAATCATTTCATCAGACACGTCATTCAGCCCTGGAAGAAGAATTTTTGACACTTTTTTAAAGCCTTTTAAACTATTCTGCCTACAGAGGAAAAGTTCACTCTACATGCAAGTGTACTACTGCCTTTTGCTAGAACCATGATCTCAGTGCCAAAAACCATGACAAGATAGTGTGGTGTCTGCTGTTCAGTCTTACAGATGCATTTACTGCGATGACTCAAGAGCCATTTTCCTTCTGTTATTCCACTGTACTTTGGGGAGTAGGGTGCAACAGACAAATGAAGCTGAATCAAGCTTTTGAGGCAATTTGTGGGCATTACAAGAAGTGATGTTATTCAGCCAAGTTTAGATTACTTCCTCTGATCAAAGAATGACCCAAGCCCATCAGTGCTATAAATGCTTCCTAAGATGACTGGATAGCAGTAAAGACGTGGCACAAAACAGGGCTACTCATCTAGTTACTTCTATTCATAGCAGAATTTTATCTTCAGTAATTACAATCTACCTTGAGAAGTTTGTGGGAGTTTCTTTTTCAGTTGGACACAGACTTTTTTCCTCTCTTTCCACTCCTAAGTGGAAGAGTTATGTAGTAATCCATTTTAATGGTTGTGCAGTAAAACAACTTTTTTCAGTCAGAAAAAAAAAAAAAAAAGGATTTCTGTGGTGGGGGAAAAAGGCCTTAGTGTGCAGTTTGTATCTTGACTAAATTTGCTAAATATTTCTGGTACCATACACTGCCATTCCCAGACACTAGAAGAACATAACATTTATTCCTACAGATCATTCTGTAAGTAAGAACATCTGGTACATTTGGACCTTCAGCCAACAAGCCTTGATGAGTCAAGATCGGATCTATTGAAGTCACAGTATGCCACTAAGCTACACGCCATTACGGTCATGATAGCATACATCTCAACCTCAGAGGTTGAACTCAGTTTGCTTTCCCATTTCCTGGTCCTTTATTCCAAGGTTGAATGTGGTCCATTAATTCCAGATTCTGAGAAGTGTGCTTAGAGGTTCATTCCCCTTCCTCCATTTTTTATTGTACACTATCAAACAATGTAGAATTACAAATAGCAACAGCATTCTGGAAATCATTCCCACGTCCCTCCTTATAACTGCACAAACACTTGGCAAACTGAAATACATGCAAGATGATTTAGGTATCAAGTCCTCAGAAAAGCATGACTGTTTTCCATGGGGAAGATATAACCTTCTGCCCTTCGTGCTATAACCTAGTTTCTTGATTTCTTTGCCAGATATCCTCCCAAAACAAACCCTCTTTGTGCACGATAAGCAAAGGATAGGAAGCAGCCTTATTTGACTATGCTTAAGTGATAACACAGCTCTCAGGTCCTCCAGAAACACACTGATACTTGCTCAAAATGGGAAAGAAACTTCAGGACTGTGGTTTCATATTCATCAGTAGTGCTAGCTTAGAGAGCTCCCAGCCCTCCTTCCCCTACTCCCAGTCCCATGACCCCCATGAGCTGGCACACCTTTCTGCAACCTGGTGTAAAAAAGATCAGGAAAAGTGGTCCAGTGGGTGGTGAGCAGTGAAAAGATGTAAATTTGAAGGATCTTCCAACTCCTCCTCACCCAGCCCAGTTTGATTCCTCCCTTTGCTTCACTGCTTGCAGAACCATGGCCTCACAGCCAGACAGAAGAAGTTGGGGTCATTTCCTGTTTAAGGCTTTACAGACATATTTACTACAGTGGCTCAAGAGTTATTTTCTTCTTACAGTCTGTTTACTGAGTGTTTGTACATTTAGAAGTAGGATACGCATGCTACTGTGCTGCAAATTCTTATGAAAAGGAATAAACACGGTAAATTAGATCATTCTACACTTGAGTACAGTAAATGTTTAAAAATGTAACATTCTACTCTGGGAAAAAGCCACTGACTCCAGTATGCAGAAAAAACCAGCTCTTAAGCAACCAGTCAGCATGGTTCAGTTCTTTACCCTTGCAAGAAAAAATTCTGTAGACTCCAAAATCAAGTTGTCAACTATCCTTAGAGAAAGAAGAAAATAAGAAAAAAAAAAAAAAAAAAAAAGACCTAGCCATTAGCGCACCTGGCCCAACAATCATAGGGAACCTTTATGTCACAGCTTGCAAAGAGGATACTCCCAAGTTAAGTTCTGTACAGATGATCTCCAAGGGTTATGGGGAAAAACACTCAAGCTATTGAGTAAATATGGCCACTGAAGCCAATTACGTATTTACATAATACTACCCAGCAATTTAGCTTGTTGCTACAAAGCAGCAAAAAGGAATATTCAATAATTACTATTTAAAGTTGGCCACAGCTAAACTATCCCAAGTCAGGAATCCAGGGTTTAACACTTGGATTCCTAACCAAGTCCAAGTTATGCTTCTGTTCTCAAATTTCTTGACCTTTGTGGTTACATGGTTAAATATCCATTTGTGATCCATCCTAAGAGCTGCTACAGTCAGGATGAAGGGGAAAGGGTGGAAGAGTCACAGAGGCAGAAGAGATCTTTGCGTACTAGGTTCAGATAGGATACCTCCCATTAGACTAATGCTAACCATTTATTGAACACACTGGCAGATAACAGGAACATGCACTATCTAGGACAAACACAGCAACTAGATCCTCTTAGAAGGGCATTACAGCTGAGAAGAATTTTCACTCTCCCAGTATCAGACCCCAGACACAACAAATGCATCTATTTAATTGTGATAATGTTGCATGCAGCATGTCGGGGGGGGGGGGGGGGATTAGAGAAAGGCAGCTTCAACAAAGATATTTTGGGGATGGAGAGGACAGGACAAGGAGTATCAACATACAGACTCAAAGGCAAAGCATTTAAGTGGAGCCTCTACTTACTATGCTAATCAGTATTTTATTGTGTTTTTTTCTCTTGTTATTTGATACATCTGTCAATTTGTTGCATGTAGAAATTATGAAGTCTTCAGAGTAGGGATTGTCCTTATTGTATGCACACACTGCATCTAACACTGTGAAGCTCTGGTTTCCATCAGAGTGAATCTTTACGTGATCCAATTGACAATTCATGTGTGAGATTCAGCCCATCTAGATCTTCCCCTTCAGCCTGCCACATATTCATTCAGGGAGAACAGGAATAGCCATTTAGGCAGCTTATGTTTCCAAACAGCTAGCTGTCTTCCTTTGACTAACCAGACACTTGGCATCGGTGCTGCCATTTCTGCATCAGCTCTGGAGGAGGGTGAGATTGTGCCTCCTTTTGTGTGCGTGCCCAGGCCAGGCTTGTCAAACCACAACACACCACTGCATCAGCGGAGAGGGGTGGGGAGAGCAAGCAAAACTCGGATCCAGATTCTGCAAATAAGGGTCAAAAAAACAACTCTTTGCTAGACATCAGTCATTTAAAAGGCAAGATTAAGGAAGAAGAGTCAAGCCACTAGCAAGGGGATAAAGCTTTTCATATTTAGATCGACAATTTCTCTGGCAACAACTCAGAACATAAGTCTGTGTTAGCCCAAGTAAAACAAGATAGTAGATGTTTGCTTCCAGTCTTAATGAATAAAAGTTTCCACCACAAAATGCATCACCAATTAATGTACTGCACCAGTTGCAACATCTATAGGTTGATCTTTGACCACACTGTGACACCAATACGTCACTAAGACTGTCATACAAGTACAATACAAGAAAGAGGCCTATGCTTACACGAGCCATAGAAACTGAATCTTGGGCTTGAATTCTCACCTTCCCTTGTTTCCCGCGAAAATCTTTCCAAATTACTGTTAAGGAAGCGAAGTAGCAGCAAGCCAGTGCCAAAAAAAAACGGTTGGTCTTGCCTCCCTCCATCCTTCCATCAGGTCTATACTGATCAGCTCACTGAAGAGCAATTGTCTTCAGCTTGCCAATAACACCCTACCCGTGGTGTCACTGGTTTCACCATCCTGCAGGTCAGTTCTGCGCCAGATCAACAAGCTGAACTGATTCATCCAGCTGACATACACACAGACCTATCAAAGGGACAAGGGGGCGAGACCACTCTTGTGGGGCAACGCACAGTAACACTAGATTAGGCATAACATGAAAGCACACCCTGTGGGTCAAGGAAGCCCTGCAGCTAGAGGCCGAGCCGCATATATTGCGGGCAGAGAACAATCCTCAGCAGTGACAACATCCTAGCACCCCCACCAAAAAAATTTCTCTGAGAGAGATATCAAGTTTACTGAAAGCAAAAGGCAGCAGGAACAAAAAGTTCTCTCATTCTGATATTCCAAAACATGGGCTTTATGTTACCCTAAAACTGTATTTTGAAGACAATGTTTCCCATAAAGCGAAATTATACTAAACCCTACTCCGAATCAGTAACGTGCCCTTCTAAGTCATTTGCAGTTACATTCCTAATGTCACCTGAAACAAGCCACTGACTGCGTTCCAGGCAAGCCACATCTTCACTGTCCAGCCCACTGTTTAATCGTTCTAAGTAGTATGTTCAATTTACAAAGTTTAAACAGGAGGAGAGGAGTAAGTTGATAGAGATGAAGGAATAGAGGACAGGGAAAACGCATGCAATTCATGATCCATAAGTCATTTCTTCTAGTGCCCTTGCAAGAGACATGGATCTGCAGGAAGGCAAGTAGGTGATAATTAGGGACAGTTGGAACATTGTTTATTTCCTACTAGCAAAGGCAGCAGTTCAGGCCTCCAAGGATAAATCAAATTTCTTAACCAGATGGAAGACATTTCATTTTCAAACATCAACCATACAACAACGAACCACAGAAAGGAAGGAGCCAATTCACAACAGCAACAAGAAAACAAAATTACTAGAGATTTTAGAGACAAGTTCTCCTCAAAATCTGCACTTACAAAGAGCCTTATGTTGCATCAGAACTTGCACCACATCCCACCATAGTCAATTCAAAGACACTTTTATTGGCAAAACAAGCTCTGCAAGTGTTAGCCACATGCAAGAGACAGCACACTTGAGCTTCTCCCAGAAGTAGATTCAATAGATGAAGTGCCTGCCTCCACAGAGGTTTCAACAGAGAAGGCTACATGGCATGGAGTTCAACGATAAAAATGAAAATATTCCAAGGAATAAAGTTTTATTTCTAGTAAAATAAGTGTTTTCTTGCTCTCTTTAATCTTCTTTTATATTTTACTCACAGGATTAGAAGATTTCCTTCTCAATCTCTCCTTTTACTTCTCTTTCCCAGGCATTTACTGTTTGATTTATGGTGTTCTCCCTGTATCCAACTCAAAGTTGCACATGCCAATTCAGTATTTGGTAAGAGCCTGACTTGATTTTGCACATTTAATTTGGTATTATCTGCCAGCATAACAACTTTGCGCAATAACTTGTGGCAGTCTAGTTGGCTAGGTTTGGACTTTTTTTTTTTGTTACAGAAACTTGTGTTCTGGTTTAGATTCAGCCTAGTTTCTCAAACAGATGGATTTTGGATTATTTACTTCATTAGACTCAAAAGAAGTGCCAAATCCCAGAAACAATGTTTTCATAGGAATGGGCAGCGTTTTCATTTGGTTTCAGTCTATGGTTCTCTAGTACTTTTAGGTGGAGACAGTTTTTGCTGCTTTGGTTGAGATAGCATTGAAACCAAGTCTTTTTATGCAAAGAGCAGCAATGGAAATCCTTCCATCACTGCATAGATTTCATTGATTTAGTTCTATCATGTCTTTGCACATCCGAAAATAAAAAAGTTAACTTCCCTTCGGTTACATGTAAGTACAGAGCTCTGGAATTCATTCTTGTGGGAGTCAAATGTTTATTTTGCCATCAAATAGTATAGCAGGAAATCTCAGCATTGTAATTCAGTTCTCATGGTTTGAGTACTTGAAATGTGTCTTACTTGCTAGGGCTGCTACATAGCCAGCACAAGCCACACTGGCACAGAGCCTTGGGCATGCAAGGGCTCCTGAGGCTGGTTAATGCAGGGCTGTAGAGGGACCTTGTTGCATGCCCACCTCAGCCCAGCCCCATCCTGCAACCGAGTAATTCTCTCCTTATGGAGTTCCTGTCATTTCTCTCCCGTGAGCCACTCCCCTTCTGCTTGTCTCTAAAGGGCACAGAGCCATACAGCACATACCTTAAAGACTTTGGTATGCAGCCCGCAAGGTCAGAAAAGCTGGCTCCCTAGGCATATCTGGTCTTCCGTGGCGTAACTCAGATGGCCCTCTTTCCTCACAACACTTCAACAGGCAGTTTTAGCATCGCCACCACATTTAAGATCTTGACAGACAGTATGCAGAGCGTGTCATTACGACATCGTTCAAGAAAAAGCCCAAAACAAACCTCCATGCCTTTCCCAGATTAACCTGCAGGACCAATGCACTGCAGTATATTAGCTAGCAACCGTAGGTGTTTTGGCAGCTGTCCCAGTCACTTAATCGGAAGCCTGAGCTCAGAGGCTGTTTCGCCTGAGCGGGTAAGTCAAGATGTACATACCAAAGATGTCATCTCTGCCTCACTCCCTTCCTTGCTCGAAGGCTTCTGTCTGAGTACTGTTTATTTTTATCCTACAATTGATGGATTGTACATAGGTTTAATTTGCCCTGTATCCCCCATTAGTTCTACACCGTAACTGTGTTAGATTTGGCCTCGCGTACCCGATGGAGCTAAACAGGGGGTTCTGCCAAGCATTTAAAGTAGGCAAGTGCCTGCCACCCCCTCTTCCCTGCCAGTCTGTTCTAAAGCATCTGCAGCACAAAAATTGCTCATGGGTCATTTCTCAGAAAGTAATCATCTGAGCTTCTCTTCTTCCTCCAGCATGCGTATTACTGTCATCAAGAGTTTGCTTCTCCAGCACAACCAACCAACAAAAAGTTACTACAGACTATCACAGGAATTATCCCTTTTTTCCCCATTCTTTTCCAGCTTAAATGCTTGCTCCCAGACTTCTGAAGACTTGTGGGTGAAGAACTAACCATAACAAGCAAGAAACAAAGTATGAAGAAAACATTTTCTAGGGACAATTGACTCAAAACTTAATCTAAGGAGTTAGCTTATTTTGTTCGATTCTGGGATTTGGACTAAGAGCAACAGAAGATTACAGCTCCTCATCTTCCAGTTCACAGGAGGCAGATCACAAACAAGAGAAACCTCAGAGAAACAAGGGGCTTCTCTTGTGGGTGGATAAGCCGCTTCAAGCCAAAGAATTTTGTAGTGGAAGGTTGCAGGAGGCAGGGATTGACAAGGTTCTTCTTCCCTGCTTGGGTACCGGTAGCATAGAAATTACTCAATGTAACTGCCAAAGATGCAAAGATGACAATCTGCCCTTCCAGGGGAGCTGAGGCACAGGCAGGGGATCCACCTGCTCCACAGAGAAAAGAACCCTGGGCTGGGGGGGGGGGGGGAATGCCCAAAAGGCCTAAAAGGCCTTCTGTTGTTTAAGGCAATGCTGACTGCAGGTCTGAATTCTTCCTTACACTCAAAAATGCAGTGAACAAAGGCCTACAGACAGCGTTGATTCATGAGCAGTGACAGTTCGAACTGGAACAACGCATGAGGTTACCACCCTTGTGGTGGAGACACCTCAACCGCTCAGGAATCAGCTGTTCATGAGTCAACACCCTCTTGCAGCTGCCCTTCACTGGCACAGGAAAGAAGCCAGACCCAGGCGCAGCCTTCCCTGAGGCCTAGCAAACATAGCAAAGGGCTGTAACCTCACCAACCAGCCCAATGCAGTCCTTCCCTGTTTCCAAGTCAACGCCCAAGAAAAATCCCTTCACCATCTTGACTCTGCATGGATACAGCTCTCAATTCAACCTGCTCTCTCCTTATATTAAACTTAGGTCTGTTTGCGGGGCAATGACTAGTGCCCTTGTCAGGAGACCCAATCTAGTCTCCTACCTACTCTCACATCATGCTTTCTAAGATTTAGACACTAAATACTTCTATTTGAGATCCATGACAAAAAATGCAAATAGTCCACTAGCATTCCTATTTGCCAATGACTACCCTCTCCTCCTTGGCTATTGAAGCCTCCACAATCTCCCTCTCCCATGCCACAAACTCTCCAGTTTTCTCTCACAGCCAGAACCATTATGTTTTTCCTCATTCTAATAGGTACTATGCTAATCAAGGCCCTTTTAAAGGGCAGCACAAATTAGGGGCACGTCCTCCAGCTGTAAGAAACTCAACTCAGGCTTTTCAAGAGTAACAGGCTTCAAAAATCACAGTGAGAACACAACCTTTGAGGCCTCAAAAGCCTCATTTCCTAAATTTGTCAAGCCTGAAGAAGTTGCAAACTCTGAATCACAAAGAAAGGACAGCAGTAAAGCTGGCTTCCTCTTAACAAATGCAATTTTAATTCAGAGAGTTATCCCACCTCCTGGTTCATCTTCAGGAGCTCAGAACAGAAGCAGGAAATTACAATCCTGAGACTTCTCCTTTTTTTCCCTGCCCTCAGAGCTGCAAAGAAAGGATTTGACTATTCAGCAGTTATGGAAATTCAGAACTAAAATTGGGTGGGAGCACAAAGAAAAAAATGAAGGTGTGTCTTTATTTTATTCTAATCCTAGATCCCATGAGACACGCTTCTACTACAGTGAATGGCTGCACCTTGGGCAAGAACCTCTCCCAGACACCACCAGCTGTCACAAAGTCAAATGAACTGACAGAGCTGGAGATTCAGGCTAAAGGAGCAGAGTGCGTATTTCCCTCTAACCTTCTTGCATAGTCACACAATGCTTCTTATGAGCCTGTCAGAGAAGGAGGCTGAGAACATCACATGTTTATGTTTTAACAGTTCTCACTAGTCACTCCTTCACATAGCAATTCTTAATGGAGAAGAGGAAGAGAAGTAGCCTCCTTTTCCAGAAAAGGTGTTATTTTCTGCCACCAGTCTTGTTGCTTCTGTACCCAGACTCCTTTCCAAACCCAGAGTCACCTCCTATTCTCACTTCATGCCTTTTCCAGGCAATCATCTCCAACCTTCTAGTTTCCCTCTTCAACTCTGCCCCCCCATTTCATACACTATTCCAGACAGGACTGTCCTCCAAAATATCTTCCAGACATCCTACTCAAAATCCTTCTGGCTATATGTGCTCACAAGCCTGACAGGTCCCACAGTCCACTGCTGCAGACAGCTCCATCACCACGTCTATCTCATGGGCTCACCATCTCAGCATTATGCCAATATCAGTCTCCCTTTCCAGCTCTGCCCCCATTGCTAAGCTCCTGACATTTCATAAAATCACCCCACTAGGTCAGGGACTCTATTGTCGAGGGTCCCTAACAAGTTGTCACATCCTCCTTTAAAGCATTACTAAAATAAGTCTTTCCCTGCCTCAGCAGTTAAATTCTGCTCAGTGCTCATCTTCACTTCCAAAACTTCCATCTTTTACACCACCTAATTAACAACTCTTTCTGCCATCAGATCCCATATAATTATTCCACTTGGATCTCCTTACACGCTCTCTTCTGTTCCTTTGCCAGCTCAAGTCCTTGGCTCTCATTTCCAAAATGTGTATCTTTGCTTCTGTTAATATCTGTACTCCTATATTCCCTTCCCTTCTTCTCATGGTTTACACTATTGCATCTGCTTCCTCATCCTTATTTCCCCAGTTACCAGCTTTCAGTAGTCTTTGATGCCAACTCCTATCCAAAACCCCCTCTCTCTCCTTGCTCTAAGAAGTGATTGGAATGAAAAACTTTCAGAAGCTTTTCCCAATAAACCAAAGCTAAAGGAAATTTAATTAGAAAGCTATGCTATTTTAATATTGAACCTTATCTATCCCACTAGAATTATCACATCCCTGATCCTTATCAGATGTCAGATGTCTAATTTAGACTATAAACCCTTTGGGGCAAATGTAGCCTCTTCCTCCATGTTATGCAGAGCCACAGCACTCAGACCAATCCTTAAGGTAAGAAAAACACCTCAGAAATTCAAAGAACTTGATTTTGCCAAGAGCAGCACCACTCCATACACTGAGACTTGGGAACGACCAGAGAAGTAAAAAGTATTCACTCTTTGAAACTTCAAAAGGCAAGAACAGGGTCCCCTGCAACAGAAATAATGTCTGACTGTGTCTGAGAAGAGAGGAGCTGGGTACAGACTGCACTGAAAAAGTTTTTCCATGGTATCTCTAGCCCCTTCCTGCCTCAAGTCTCCTAAGCCATCACTTATCCCCTTCGAAACAGCAGGAGAGACACTTCTTTTTTCCTTCCCTCTCCAGAAGGAGCACAGCAGAAATAAACCTCAAATGATGAATTATGTACCACCTTTGTGAGGCTGCCTCTTGGCCAGACGGGAAATTTTTCTCCCAAAACCTTTTGTTTTCAGCTTTGATCCCAGTGTTGGATCTGCTCTGTTCAGCACTCCCTCGGCCTGGAGGTGAAGGGAGAGCTGACACAGGCCAAGTTCAGGCTTACTGCAAGTCACAGTCAGATCTTCCATTAGCCTTCTCCCCTCCCCCTTCCCAACTGGAACTCTCCTTGAGCTTGAAAAGATCCTATTAAACATTTTCCAGAGGGCCTTACAGAGGATACATTATTTTGATGGATGCTGGGACTAAAGGAGGAGGATTTCTAAGTACAGTGAAATAATGGAGTTTGTTCTAATGGGTTTAAGAGATGCCCGGGGGCACCAAGTAAGTTCCTTCTCTGCAAATCAAAAACACAGAAGACCAGAAAACGAAGCCGAACAACTAAACGCCAGGAAGCAGGGAAATCGGGCTCTATTTAACTGCTGCTCTTGGTTACAGCCAAATTCAGGCTGCTTGGAAAAACAGCACACACACACATCACTGGCACAAACTTAACAGGAGAAAACAAAGAGACAACAGGGGTCAAACTGGGGGTGGCAAGTAGGAGAAGGATGCAAGGCTGGGTCCCCACCCCCTACCAGAGAGTCGGATCAATTATCCTTGAATACTAACAAGATTTCTGATTAAAGAACTGCTGCTATGCAATAGAAACAGAAAGCTCCAGCAGCCGGGAGGGGCTGTCAGGCAGTAACAAAGAGACACAGAAGACTATGCCCTGCTAGGGCACACGGAGGAAGTCCCCATGCTGGTAGCCAGGAGAGGGGTCTCCCCTGCCCGGAGTCACGATAACGTCTCACTGCTGGTAAATTTAACTCCAGGAGTAAAACTTCACCTTGACACTACAGAACACAGGGTCTGTTTTCAGGCAAGCACATTCTCTTCTGGAAGCTTTGCTGGACGAGATTTCTTTAAACAACCTCATCACTATAATACAGGGAGGTGAATTTTATTCTCATCCTAACGCATTCAGGGGAAATAGCTGGTGCTTCTCAGTTCCGAGTATTGCAACATCAGAAAGTTGCTATTAACATACAACAGCTTGAGAAACAAGAGTCTACACTGTCTTCTGTCATACACTTTTTGACAAAACTGCAATTTGCAGTACAAACATTTAATATACATATACAATACTGTCTGTTAATCTTAATGGTTTGGGACTTGCTGACTGGTGGCTAAACACAGAAAAATCTAATGGCCTAAGAATAACCTCATGAAAAACAGAAGCTTCTGTTATTACTTTTCACAATCCCAAGTTGTGCTGACATTAAGCATCCAGCTATAGGCATGTCTCTCATACCACCAGAACTGGGCTCCCAACTGTTCAATCCCCTTTTTTCTTTTTCTTCTATTTTAAACAACAAACATAATTTCTTGATATGAGGAGTTTCAGTCACCCAAAATTTAGCAACACAAAAGTCCACAAACATCAGCTCCGCTTGATGCTAATAAAGTCTTTATGAAAACTGATTTCCGTGCCCTTGCATAGCGAGTCTCCTTTCACCTAGGCTCACAGCAGCCAAGAAGTTCTGCTCCTCGCAGAAACACTGACTGCAGCTCAGGAGTCTCTCAGACTAAATACACAGGCTAGAATACTTGAGCATTTAACAGGCAGTTCTGCATAACAGAGGCAAAAAAATGCCTGGAAAGCTGAAAAACCTAACTCACTAACTCACCCACAACAGGATGGCAGCCTAACAGTCCCAGAGCAACCAGATATACAGCGTGAATAAACCACAAGCCTACAGAATCACAAGCCCCTGGATCCATATAGTTACTATCTTTATTACAGGGAAATGGAAATCTACAGGGAAGATGATATAGAAAGAAGAGATTGAAGAAGCATTACAGTGCCCAGTCTTCACGCAGAATAGACAACAAAAAATCCCATAAAAGAGTAATGCCTAACATAACAGCCATGGCAAAGAACCACAGGCACTACAGATGCAAAAAGCAAGAGCCCAACCATCAAGCACATTAGATGCACGGACGACAATTACAATTAGCGTTCTCTGTCATGATTTGTGTGAAACACAGACAGCCACTAAATACGGTATGCCCGTTACTGGAGTGGGTTTGCTGCATGCCAGAGCTCCAGCTCTGGATGTTGTATCAGGCAAAGCCAGACATCTCAAAAGATGGTCAGTTCAAGTGCGCGTGTGTATCCATCACCTTACTAGATAAACCCCTTTGAGATAACATCACAAATAGCTAATGTGGAAATAACAGAGGACTAGAGAAATATAGCGTCCACTTTTCTTATACATTTCTTTTAACGATACTTTACTTACCAATTCACCCTTTACAACTGACAGTCAGTAAAATTTCTCCAGTTTTATTAATCTTTTGATCATCAGCAAGAGAAACAGAAGTTTTATTAAAAAGAGAAATAGCCACAAAAGTCACAAGCAGCAGAGGAATTCAGCGAAGGCGTAGGACGCGCACTTACTTTTTAAACCTATTTTTAAAACCTTGACTGGTTTTCAAGATAACATCTCTTTATCAGCTTTTGTAAGTGTTATGAAGCATATATTCTATTGTGCTCAATGGTAAGCTGCATTCTAGGGCAAATGGAGTTGGCCTTGGGCAAGACAATTTCTACTTCACTTCCCACATTTACAAAACAAGGATAATATTTGCCTATTTCACAAGAGTGCAGGAAGATTCAAGAGGACTATCAGACTACAGATCATTCCCATAGAATGAATGTTTTAATCAGTTTTTAATGTTAATTTCACCAGTCTGGAGAATTACAGGTTTTTAGGAGTAAAAACAAAGTACAAATCACTTCAATTTCTTTTTCTAGTTAACATACAGCAAGTACTGCCTTCTGGTTTGAACTACAAACAACAGGATAATGTTTATATCCAACCACATTTTCTCCTCTAACTTCAATGAACAGAATGTAGAGAAACAGCTTCGAGTTTTCTGAAATCCCATTCTGCAGCCCACATGAACAGAATATCCCTCTTCAAGGTCCACAAGACGCTCTGGAAATGCAAGCACTTTACGTAACTAAGCACCTATTAATTTGGTTGCTGCATACACCCACACTCCCAGGATGCAAGAAGGAATTCTCTATTGCAGAAAGCAGTGCTAAAGCACACAACGGAAAGCCTTTGGAAAGAGAATATAAAAGAAAATCGCTTATCTACACTAAATAAATGAAATGATAATGTTAACTTCATACTGGAAGATGTATGCTTTATACTTTTCCACTAATGCTACCATGTTTTAGTAGACACAGAATTGTTTAAAAAAAAAAATCCAACAAAACCAAACAAAATAAAGCAAAACAAAAAACCCCAATACCACCACTTGTCAGCCTCCTGCAGCATCGTAGTCTTCATTTTAGAAGAGTGGGGATGTTTGTCAGTGCCTTCACCACTTTGACAAAAAGAAACAGTCAAGATAACTCAGGGTGATCATGAGATCTGTGAATATCATCCAACCTGATCAACAGTACACCCAGGTACCCTCAGCACACCCAGGAACCAGAACATTATCAGCTCCAAGTTGACAACAGGAAAACGGGCGTTTTGCGCTCGGCTGAGAGCTGTAGAACCAACAGCAATGCCAAGCACGCCTAGTGGAGATCGTGATTCCCACTGCAAACTACACTTCTACAGAGGTATTGCACTCACGTTTGTGACGCTAAAATGTAGTCAAGATGTTTGGGGAGTGAAGCTCTGATATCAGGCATGTATTTTTCTGGCAGGGGTCCAGGAGCCAGAATGGCAAGCACATCACCCAGACAGGTTCCGTGACAGTCTGTATTTATACTAACACAGACCATCATAACATCGGGCCCTTCTTCATCACCACGCACCAGCAGTGCATGCCATTAGCTTTAAATTCCCTCTATATACCTGTTTTTCACCTGCAACACCCTTTTCCAAGAGTTCAAGATACTTGCAGACCTCTTTTTTTTTTTTTTTTTGGCACAGATTTCTCCAGTTTTAACTGCCACTATCCACCAAAAGAGGGTCAAAGGTCAATCTTGCAAACTTGTTTGCTTTACCTGCTCCTGTACTGAGGTACAGTGGTAAACGACCAAGCGCTAGTAACAATTTACCTGCTTGGCACTGTGAGTTCTGCAGCTATAGAAGCTTTATGACAGTTAAGATGTACACCGTCCCCGCAGGTACTTCTAAGGGACAATGGTGAAAAATTTCTAACTAAGGGGGGGGACACCAACTCATCACAGACTTTGGCATCTTCTCTGCCACCTCCTCAAGTCTTTTCTTGCTTCAAATAGGAAAAAAATTGCTCAGGAATTGCGTTCTTATTGCAAAGCATATCTTCCCACGAAGGAAAGAGGATACTCACTTCTGAAAGCAGCTGGCACATCCAATTATAAACTCACGCTCATTTGACAGGAGAATACAGGAAAGGGCACTGGTGGGAGAACTACTTGAAAGAGAGGCAAACTGCCATAAAAAGCGTCCTGGAGACATCAAGGCACAACCACCTACGAGCAAACCTGCGCTTTACAATCAGACATCCCCCACATGGCTGTTAACAGCCCAGACACATTAACTAGGAGCACCTGGGTAACAGCCAAAATAAAACACATCCAGATCTGCACCTACACTAAGATCTGCGCTTTAGATCCTTCTCAGTCCTAGACTGCAGCTAAGTATCCGTGTGGCACTTGGAACTTGAGAGTACTTCTGGTTTCTGAAAAGCAGATTTTCTGATACGCAGAACTGCAGCCCTCTACTCAGCCTTTCCAAGCTGGTTTAGCACCTTCTTCAAAGCTGCCTGCAATTAGGTTTCTTGTCAGAAGAGAAATAATATTACTTGAAACCCAAACGCCATGTGATTGTGCCCCAGAGGCAATGCTTGTAGAATGGTGGAGGTCAGCGGCACTACTGCAAATGCTTCCTGTAATTTCAGAGTAGCACAGGAGAAAACGGATGGGCGAAATTATACAGCAGCTGCCAAAGGAGCGAGGGGAGAGAAATGAGGTACGGATCTTCTCTCCGCACCCCTCCCCCAAAAGCCTTCCAACTTTTTATAAACAATTCCACGAAGCGTTTAGGTGTTTTCTCCTCCATCGGGCGCCCTTGTAAAATAAAGCACTGCCGCACAAGAGGAAGAAACAGCAATTGCTCTTCAGTTGATAGAGCAACCACAAAGATAAGTTTTCACCGGCGAGAGACTTCATGGAGCTGCTTCCCCGCTGGCCGAGACCGCAGCGAACCCCTCTCCTCGTCCCCTCGCCACTATTTTTGGTACCGCTCCTGCCCTGGCCCCACTCTGCCAGGGCGCTGCGGGAGGACTCCCGGTCGCCGCCGAGGCGAGGCGAGGCAGGTAGCCCGGGGCGCCGCCGCGGAGCCGGGCTGTACCTTTAAGGGGCCCGTCGCGGCGGGTGCGCGGCTGCATTCCTGCTCCGGAGCGGCGGCTGTCCCGACACGCCGGGCACGGCAGCCTCCGAGGCAACCTGCGCGCCCGCCCCGGCCCGGCGCGCCGCGCCGCTCGCACCGCGGGAACAAAGCCCGCGCCCGCCGCCGCCAAACTTCCGCGGGGGGCAGCGGCCGCGTGGGCGCCGGGACCCTCCGCCGCCGCCCGGCCCGGGCAACGCCGCCCCGGGACCCGCGCCCCGGCCTGCCCGGGGGCCCCGCCGGCGCCGGCCCGCCGCGTCGGGGCACGGGGAAGGCGAGAGCCCCGCGTCCGGGCGCGGGACGGGGCACGGACCTTTGTCCGGCGGCGGGGCAGGACCGGACGGGGCTCCCCGCCCGGCGGCCGCGGGCAGGTGAGCGGGGCGGCAGGGCAGGGCTCCCCGCCCGGGCGAGGCTCCCCGCCGCCGAGCCCGGGACGGCGGCCGGGCCCCCCGCGCCGCGGCGGGGCAGGGGGCGCCGCGGCAGCCGCTTACCTCCGGCGCGGAGCAGCGCTCCCAGCAGCAGCAGCAGGAGCTGCGGAGGCGCGGGCGAGAGGCAGCCCCCGCCGCGCCGCCTCATGGTGGCAGCGCCCCGGCCCCGCGCCCGGGCCGCCCGCAGCGACGTCCGGGCTCCTCCTGCGCGCAGCACCCCGGCCCGGCCGCCGCTCGCTCCCTCGCTCGCTCCCTCCGCAACGGCGGCAGCTGCGGGGCTGGGGGCTCCCTCCCCGCTCCGCCCGGCCCCGGCCCAGGCCCGGCCCCGGAGGAGGAGCCCCGCTGGGGCAGCCCCCGCCCCGCTCCCCCCAGCGCCGAGCCACTTCGCAAACTTTCGGCGCGGCAGAGGCGGTCCCGGGCCGCGGCCCCGCAGCGAGACACCCCCCCCCCCCCCCTTCACCCCTCCCTGGGGCCGCCGCCCGCCACCGCGGCGAGACCCCCGGGCTCGCCCCGCGCCCCCGGCCCCTCTCCGCCCTCGCCGCGGGCGCGGCTCCCTCTCTGCGGGCGGAGAAGCCCTTCCTAAAGCGGCCCCGGTGCTCGGGGCTCTCGCTGTCAGCGTCGGCTCCCGCTGTCCCAGCTCCCGCAGCGCCGCCAAGGAGCATCGCCCCGCGCTCCCGGCTGCCCGCCGCAGCGCTGCCCCGCATCCTCCGGTGGCCCAGCGCTTCCCCCGGGCGCTGCCACCGCTTCCCGGCTTGTGCCGGCTGGCTGCACCCGCGGCGAATGGCAGGGTCCCTTTTCCCTGCCCCATCCCCATTGCCAAACACCCTTCAGAAACTGAAAGCCCCTAAGCGCCTCATTCCCCAGCCCTTTGGCCAGCGTACATGCTGCTATCTAAGAGAAAGGTCTGACTTTCTCCCTTCCT
Source organism: Nipponia nippon (assembly GCF_047370975.1). NCBI lineage: Eukaryota > Metazoa > Chordata > Aves > Pelecaniformes > Threskiornithidae > Nipponia > Nipponia nippon. The sequence goes on along the minus strand of NW_028262291.1, from coordinate 27,636,838 downwards.
TCATGACAAGTGTTCTGGTATTTGTTGTTTTCCTTATAGCCGCAGTGTCCGGAGACAGCTGATTATGTATGAATCTCGGATACCCTAAAAAAAGAGCTAGGGTCGTTGCCTGTAGGAGTAGAAATTAACACTCGGACAATTGTCTTACGTGCCTTCTGGTCTCTGTGCTGCATTTCCAAGCAGGCAGGCTTTCACTGGATGTCCTCGTCAAAGCCAGTTTTATGATCCTCTGTGGCATGATTTGACATTTTAATACATAGGGTTGGCAATGCAAGCAACTGCTGTTAAATAATTAATCTCAGTTGATTTCAAAGTATTAACTTGAATGGAAAGCTGATTCAGGTAGTCCAAACCCTGGACCAAAGGGGAAGATGGGAATTTTGTCAAATTGACACCAAAGGGCCAATGATAGTAATGGTCTTATTCAAAGCCTTCGCATAGGTGAATCCAGAGGAAGCTGCAGTTAATCCTCTCCTTTAAAGAATGACAAGAGCAAGTAAACAGCACAGCATGCAGTTGAGACAATTCTGCCACTCCTATTAATTACATGTAAAACAGTGAAGACAAGGGATATTATTAAAAACGTCAACATAAAATTAAAGCAGGGACTGACTCTTGACAAATTGAGCTCAATGTAAAGAAAGAAATAATCCAACCCAGAGCTTCACTGAGGAGGAGAACCCCCAAGAGCAGGAACACCACAAGAAACAGTAAGCAGCAAACCATGCATAAATTTACAATATATGGCTCCCAAGATTTAAAAAACACAGACTTTTTGCTTCATATGCAGAATCACTGCTTCAAGATAGGAACAGATCCACTTTACATAGCACTGCTGCAATAGCCTGTAGGCTCTGGCATTGAATTCTACACATTTGAGAGGCAAAGTGTACAATGTTGCAGAAGAATAACACCAAATACAGGTAGCCAAGGGGGATTGATTGAGGTGGAGAGATTAAAAAACCTCTCTTTGTTAACATTGACTCGGAAGCAGTGACAGAATGAGGCATGGAAAGAATATGCAATTATTGTAAAGGAATAAACTCCAAGATACCGGAGTTTAAGATGATTGAAGTGGAAGAGTTGGGAACAGTGGGTTGAAGTTAAGGGAGAGAAAATGTTAACGTCACTCTGACTGGGGGCTGGCTGACTGGCTACTGCATCCCCTTAAAATACAGGGCAACATAGCCAAAATTCATTTAAGTTTATATTATCTACTGAGGCTGGATCCTCAGGTAGTATAAATCAGAGGAGCCCTGCTGACTTCAGGCTCACAGAAGTTTGTAAGAAGTTTAGATGCCGACGTACTGAACATGATAAAGCACAGACACAGGGCCCAGAACATCCTGATAATTATAGACTTAGGTCATGGAACAGTCTTCCAGCAGTCGAGATGAGTATTTTCCTGTGTTTGAAACAAAAGGCTCTTGAAAAATATTGTCCTAAACACAAATGAATTCACTTGTTAGCAATTCAGTCCTTCTCTCCCCAGGGAACAAATGTTTTTACCCACTTGTGTTTGTTAAAGTGTGTTTACTAGTCCTCCGCATCTTGCACTGCGTTCTGGCAAATCACTTTCCTCTCTGAGCTCAACTTCCCTATAATTATATCTCTGTCTTATAAATCATTTTGAAATCCCCTGGTGAAATGTTAGAGGAGCACGTAGCATTGTCTTTCACAACAGTCTCCTAAATAGGTTGCAGTTGAGCAGAGGGAAATTTGTATTATAAACCCGTCAGTTACCTGCCTGTTGATACAATACTATGAATATAGCCCTGCTTCCATGTGGGATCTTTGGGGAATAATTGTAAAGTAGATTTATGCAGTGTAAGACGGATATTTTTGTTGAAAGAAAACTAGAAGGGTTGCTAAATAATGCTCGTAAAATTGAACCATGTGCTTAGGACTTGCCTCTTTCAGACCAAATAACTTTAAAAACGACTACGTGAATATCAGAATGCACTTCAACCCATGGAGAAGGTAGGTACTTGCTGTTACCCACAGCTATGAGGGAGGAACATTATTAAGTAACTTGTAGTAATTTATAGATCACTGATAAGTGATACATAACACAAGTATTGTAAGAAAGATGAGAAAGAAGTAATTAAAATATAATTAACAATTAATTTATATGACAACATGCTTAATACAAAAAACCACACCAGGCATTATAAAGGGATCAGAAAGAAGATTATTATCATAATAACAATTTCAGGACACAATTCTCCCCCCTCCACTGCAAACAGACACATTAGAGAAATAAACCAATCCAATGACAGAAAATAACTACTATGAAATAACACTAAAAGCTAGCATCATTTTCAGAGGGACTTTAAATAGCAACCCTGTGTCAGGGAAAACAGAACCAAGGACATGGTGTCATTGGAAAAAGAAGAAAGGAACCAGAACAAGGTAGGATTACTAGGGAAAATACATTTAAACTATTTTAGAACTGCAAAGACCTTAAAAAGAGGTTAAAAAAAAAAAAAAGAAAAAAAAAGAAAAAAAATGGGATGGGCAGTTTTGGTCTTACCTGTCAAAGTATTTTTAATGCATTCAAATGGGCCCTTCCTTGGGAAGATGCTTCTCCACACCTCAAGTTTTCTAGAAGAGAATGACAGATCAGATAGCTTAATTGCTATGTTCAGAAAGGTTTGGAGTAACTGTGTTTGAAATATTTAAGATAGAATGAATTAATTTAATAGAACTAAAAAAGCACATGGAAAATGGGCAAAATGCATTTGTGCTAACTCAGGTTCCCTTTTTTTAAGTAATGTTAAGCTCACTGGGTAAACAGAAGGCAATGGACATCTTGTATGGCTTTTGGCACTGTCTCACAGGACACTTCCATAGAATGACATTTTAAATACAACTAGCGGAAGGTGTGCAGGCATCTGGTAGAAGAAAACCGTAGTGGTCATTAGTGGTTACTCATCAAAATGCAAAGGCACCTCAGAAAGACACCTTTCTGTGTCTGTGCTAAGCTGTTTTGTTTAGTATGTTCACTGACAACTTAGATGATGCAATACTTATGCTTGTAAAATCTGTGCTGAAAAACCTGAAGACCTCAAAACAATGGCAGGGGATGCAAACACTAGAAAGGATGAGATCAGACAGCCCAAATACTATTGACGATTTGGACAGGTTGTCCAAAAACCAACAAGGAAAAAACCAGTAATGAGAAATATAAAATATTATTCTTAGGAAACAGACATCAATAAACAATGTGAATTCCCGACTAGACAGAAGTTCAGCAAAAACAGATCCTAGGGTTGTACAGATAAAGAACAATATAAATCAACAGTGCAGCGCCACTGCCAAAAAATGCATTTAATTCTGGAATGTGTTAACAGGTGTGTCATATACAAGACAATTTGTTTGATTTCTTAACTTTGCATGGTACTGAAGCCCCGAGTGGCATACTGTGTCTGGTCCTGGCTGAACACCTTAGAAATATAAACACAGCTGAAGAGAAACAGGAAAACAACAAGAACAAGAAGTTCAGAAAACAAACCCTTTGAGAAAAAGCTGAAGGAATTAGATTTGCCTAGTCAAGAAAATAAAAGTTTCAAGTGAGATGCAGCTTTCCGATACACACAAGCTCCTTAGAGAGTTGTTGATCAGCTTTTCTCTATGGCTCCAGTAGAAAGACATGAAAGAGACAACTTGATTTGTAACGAGAAATGCGTAAAAGATTTTGCTGATCAGCATTCCAACTAAAGATTTTTTAACACTGGAGGAGACTGTCTAGGGGGACTGTGGAATCTCTTCCACTGGAATTTTTTAAGAACAAAGTTTGATAAGCATGCTGGTACTAGCCTTGATATATTTAGTCTTGATGCAGTGCAGGCTGGACTCGGTGATCTTTTGGGACCCCTTCCAGAACTAAGTTCCACAATGGATATAATTCAGAAAATTCTAACTGGAAAGATCATTACAAACTCTGCACTCTGGCTGATCAAATCCTGTATTACTAGCGGGCTCCACTAACTAAACAGAAAAGCCAGGAAAATAGCAAGTTGTTCCCAACAGAGCTCTAGGTTCAAGATAAAATCATGGGTTCCGCGCTATCAGACTATGGGATTTTCCAATGGCCCTTTTAATTTCTATCATTATTCCACTGCTACATTCCCCACGTCAGTTCCCTCTTCAGTATCACCAGTGAACCAAAGAGGTGGTAGCTTGGAATACCAGATAAATTAGAAGTCAAGGTTTTACCCATATCTAGGAAGATGCAGTTATACAATTACACCTCTGAATTCACTGTTGGACATGTAAAGAAACAGTTTAATTTTCCAAAGAGCTGAAGGACCTACAGCTTTCACAACTGGTGACCTAGTTTGTAAATGATGGTCTCCGTGTTAAATACATTAAATGAAATTTTAGCATTGATATATATTTTATGCTATCACTTTTTCCCTTGTTGCCTTCCCTGAAGTCTGTGTACCCAGGTATGCTCACAGATGTCATAAACATTCAAGTCCTGTCAGTACTCTCCTTTACAGTGTTTCTCAATGTGAACTCATCACCACGTACCAGTACTTAAAGGGTAGCTACAAAGAAGATGGAGACTCCCTTTTTACAAGGAGTCACATGGTGAGGACTAGGGGTAACGGGTACAAGTCACTCCCAGGGAGATTCCGAATGGACACAAGAGGAAAATTTTTCACAATGGGAACAGTCAATCATTGGAATAATCTCCCCAGGGAAGTGGTTGACTCCGCTACACTGAACATGTTTAAGATGCCGCTGGACACGGTGCTGGGGCATCTTGTCTACACTGTGCAAATTCTTGCCTAGAAAGGTTGGACCAGATGATCCTTGAGGTCCCTTCCAACCTGGTATTCTATGATTCAAGGTACTGCCCACTTACTCTTAAGAAAACAGTAATCCATGTGCCATCTTCTGCAGTGTTACCACAATTGTTTTAATTTACAACAAAATAAAATTTAGATTAACAAGTCAGAGCTTATGTGTTACATCATTTTCTTCACCCTTCATTTATCTGCTGCCTTCTAAGCATTCCAATTGCACATTTATTTTGGGAAACTTTGTGATTATCTCATGGACCACCATTAATTCTACTTTGCAGTGCAGAACAACAAAACTACTAAATAGCTACATTCAGAAGCTGAGATATGAAGAATCTTGCAAAAGGTCCTTTGTAATTTAATGACCAAAGTGCAGATTAATCTGAAATGCACCAATGCATACCCCCCCCCTTTTTTTTTTTTATCTGGAAGATGGGACTGAAGCCAGCCTGCTAGGCTGTTCAGTCTTCCACTCTGGGAGAACAAAAACAAAAAACCCAAACAAAACTAAGTAAATTGACTCTCAAACTGGGGGGGGGGGGGGAGGAAAACAAACCTTTCTTCATGTTTTCTTTGAGATGGTAGATCTTCCTGGGTGTCTTGCAAGCTGGTTCTTCTCCTTCTTTTGCCGGTTCCCTTACATCCTCTATGTAAAAAATAATGCAAATAAATACACCCTCTTCTATTCCTGATGAGACTCCTCCCTGCAGTGAAATGGCAATAACCCAGGCCTTGCACAATGTCTGCATTGCAAAGGTAGCCTGTGGCCTAGCCTTAGGAACAGCACAGTTTAATACCTTGACTCTGGAACAGAAAAAAAGAAGAGAAAGAGGAAGAGCATAAAAGGAATATGTTCTTTTAAAAACTAGCAATAGAAGAATTCCATTTGAAGACAGAAGCCTAACCACCTTTATTCTCCAAACACATTCAAATGGATAAGTAGCAAGTTGTGGCTCCTAAATTAATTTTTGACTGCGCAGAGAAGCATTTTCCAAAGAACCAAAGACCTGTGTCTTTCTTTGACTTCAAGCTATTAATGTAGTTTGTCATCAACAGTCTCTGTATTCAGATAAAAAGTTTGTGGTAGAAATCAACCACACAATCGGCAAGAAAGGTGACCTTTCGTCTCGGTATCCGGAATATCTCTGATGGGCTGAGTTTTCCTTTCTCAAAAAACTATAATACCTGACTTGGGCCTGTAAGAGAAACAAGTAGTCATGGGAATAGACATGAAAGACATAAACATATCTTTCCCTCAGCTCACAAACCTTCCTTGTTCGCAGAAGCCCTGCCACTATGGAGATGAGTGACATGTAAAAATGTAGACAGACAGATAAAGAGTGTTTTCTTTCTTGAAGATGATTCAGTTCTAATACTTTACTGGCATGATGGGTTAGGCAAGTACTGCCAGCATGCACAAGATACAACCCTTGAATCTTTCTGATAAGAGATATGGCATGTCAACCATCTGCTTTCCTATCAGGTGGCTGAATCAGAGACGCCTCTTTAACACCTCTCCCTCTCTCATATTAGCTCTTGATAAATGTGCATGAAGGAACAAATTAATTGCTTCTTACCAGCACTGAGACCTGAATAAAGGCACAGGTGGGAGCAAGATCCAGAGTTGCGCACACCCTCCACATGAGTCTGAGATCAGCCACCCACGCATATGCACACATGTCCAACCTCCCTCCTAGACACATATATTTGTGTCCATGTCATTGCAATTTTAGGATTTTAGGATACTTAAGCATATTAACATAATATTAGCATTCTGAGAGTTCAAGGTAATGTGGGTTTGTGTATTGCATTTCCATTTATCCTTCATACTAGGTCAGCAGAGTTGATGGAAACTTTATCGGTGACTTCAGCAAGCACAAAACCATGCTTTTAAAGCACAGTGAAAACTTTGTCACACAGACGGCAGGTTTCTGTTTCACATAACTTAGAGCACACTGAGCATGCTTAGTAAATATCAGAAATGGACTGATAGTTTAACACATAAAGAGTTGGAACCTTAAGGACATTTTCTTACTATCTAACATGTTATTATCCGTTTCAAATGCAGAATGGTCAATCTGTTTTGCTGTGTTTTAGAAACTAGCATGACAAAGTTAACAAATCAAAAGAGAAATTTAAATACATTCCTCAGATAAAACTTAATTAACGTCTTCATTTGCTACTGTATTCTTGAAAATGTTCCATGTTCCTTCTATTCTGTTTAGAATTAATTGCCATGATGTTAATTTGATGTTTCAGTCTCCCATGGCTTATCTTCTCTCTCAGTAAGTGATTTGCATACTACCCTTTCCGTCTCCCATCCACTACTCCTCAACTTCTCTTCCTAAGTACTCCAACCGTTAGATGATCTCCTCGTCTCTATCTTCTCTTCTAGTGACTACACAAAGATGTTACTCTCGAAAACACCTCGAGTATTATGTAGCAGAAAGGAAAGAACATTCATCACTTTGTCATCTTATCTTACGGAGTGAATGACTGGGATACAAAAAAAACCACCACCCTGACTTCAGCTCTTGCATAGCTGCAGGGTTCCGCAGTGTTCTCTCACAACAGCCCTAATAAATACTTGGGCTCTCTTTTGTGTACCTAGCAAGCAGAACTAAGAATTGTTTTGCAAGAATTCCACAATTTTAATGAATCTGTGATCTTCTCTTTCTTTCAGGTTTTTTTTCCCTGCTTCCATCATTTGCTTTTCCCTGTAGATGTTATAAGAAAAAGTACTTTCAGTGTATTCTGAATGTGCTAAATCTCTGTATTGCACACAGAAAGTTGTATACTTTTCCCCTAAGAGCTGGCCAGTATAGCTGTCAGAGTTACTGCTTCATTTCAGCCCAAGAAGCAATAGCTCACTCCTACATAGATTTGCCTACTCTCTTGCACGCACACAGAGCCATTTACTTATTAAAATTTTCTCACACGGACACCTGGTCTAATAGATAACGCAGTCGGGCAGCTTAAGTTTGCAAGGAACATTCGATGAGTAGGAATGAAGAATGAAAATTGCAGGCCTTCTTGGGTTACCCCCCAGGATGAGCTAAGCTTTGGCTGTCAGAAATGTTTCCCATGCCAGAATTTCATAGTGATATTTATTTTTACCAGGCATTTTAGACTTTTTTTGTTTGGCATGAGAGATCCCGCAATCTCTGCCAGAAATGGCTGTTTTTCTTCTCTGCATCATTAGTGGGGCAGCATTCCAGCAGAGAAGGGTCACTCGCTTGGTACTTAAGTACTTTTAAAGATGTTGTCCTTTCCTTCCTGACAAGATAATGGGAACAAAAACTGAAGGAGAGTCTTTCAACAGTTTGCTGTTACAAAAAAGCCAACTTTGCTTGCAAACACTTAAGCTCAAAACCAACCAGAATTTGGACAGTGCATTTAATACATGCCAGGAATCTATCATACAACTTACAGCTACTCTTGATTTTAAAATGAAGATGTGGCCTCCATAAGCCACAGAACCTGTCGTAATAATACTGCCTCTCCTCATAAGCAGATCACCCAGAATTTAAAAGTACTCCTATGACTGAAGAGTAGAAGAATGTTTCAAGGTTGTTTTTTTTTTTTTTTCCCTAACAACTTGTATTTAAAATGTAAGGATCTAGGAGCTTGATTAGACCTAAATCCTCAGGTGAACATAAAGTTCATCAATATAGAGACACCTCAAAATTAGATCAGATCTCTACTTACTTACTTTCTTTCTGTGCACCAGTTCAAGGGGAAAAAGAAAATCTCGGCAATCCAGATAAAAATGCAGCTAAACTAGTAAATAAAAAATAAATTATGATGGAATAATGTTCACAGCACAGTTTCCTGCATGCTTATGACATCTTACCAGTTAAGTATATTCTTGAGTTAAGACTTCCAGGTACAATTACAGGTGTCAAATTTAAACCCTTTAATGGTACAAATGCTGGCTATTTAAGAGAGCTGCTGCTGTCAGCATGCCCTATCACTAGCTGGAAAACACACAGTTGTTTCCAGATTTCGTCTTGTGGCAGATGTTAGGAGTGAGAAACTTTGTGAATCTTATTTCTCTACAGTCCATTGATCTTAAAGAACAATGTAAGTCCTATCTGTTTGTCTAGGTTTTATCCGAAGAGTTAAACTAGTATTAATACTGCATTATTAGAGAAAAATTATGGGTTTACTTGTTGTGTGAAACCACTGTGCTGCATGTGAACCACATAAACAGTTCATTCAGCTTGAGAAGGCTCAGACTGAGATAAGCACTAGAAGTACTGGATCTTTCTCTGTAAATGTCTCATGAAAATACAGATTTCATCACATAATTTTGTTGTGATTTTGGCTGACCTTTTTATTTAAGATAATCTTATTTTTAGTGCATGTGTTTAGAGAGTTTGGTCATAATTCATAAAAATAATTATTAAATCAGAAACATAATGGGAGGTTTTTATGGGTTTGCAACTGACTCATAAATGAATCATCCAGCTTCAGCGTCATTGATTTTTAAAATGGCTTGCATAACAGAATCCTAATTTTACTTACAAGATTTCCAATGATTTACAGAAAGAATAGCATATGAAGCTCTTATTCTCCATTTCTTCAGATCTCTCCTCAAAACTTATCTCTGCTATGGTGCCCAAAATAATAGATTATCAATAAAGATTGACAGTTGTTTAACTCAATGTTTTTCTCCTCTCAGTATGATTTGGTTTTCATGTGTCTTAAGATAAACACATTTTGTTATCACACCTGCAATTTTATTAATTATTATGTACTAGGTAAAGCTCAGCTGGCAAATATGTGGGAAGCCTCAAAAAATACAAAGCACCACCAAACTCCAAAAAGCTGTCCTGCACAAGACAGGCTCTTAGCTAACTGTTTTAAAATAGGACAAGGCTTTGGACACTTAAAGCACAAACAAGAAAGGCTAGAGACAGTTTCCTAGTGTTTCTGTGAAACCAGCTTACATTAATTTCATAGAAGTCAGATGGAACAGGACTGAAGACTGCCCACAGCCTAGTTCTTTGTACATTGTAGTTGTAATGCTTAAAGCAATAGCATTTCCAACTGTCACCTGAAGAAAAAAAAATAGAAAAGTTAAAGTTTGCTCCAATACATCTAGGCTTTATTGTAACTACTTTAGCAATAATTGTTAAAATTCTAGCAAATAAAATATTTCATTCCAAGAAAAAAGTAATAGAAGCCAGACAAAATTACTCAGTGTGTTTAAAACAAGGCATTTCCTCTGGAATTTGTTGCTTGATATCTAGTCCTGTTTATTATTCTATATAATACTCTCTCTGAAAGAGGAGTTGTTTCTCAGGAGAACTTTGGCTAATAAAAGGAAAGTATTTCAGCTCAACAATGATAGTATCATTTAGGAAGGTGAACATAAAACCAGCAAAGAGTAAGCTAAGCAATTAACACAGCGGGGGCAAAGTATGTGGGAATGGAGGAAAACAGAAATCCGATTTAAGCTAAATTGCTGAGAAACGCTTATAAAACTCACACAGAAAGGAGTTTTTCAGTCCATGCATCATAACATAATAAAGTAATTTTCTTTCATGATATAATTTAAATTATACCACTGACTATTTTCAAACTTGTGGTCACATGGACTCTTATGTAAGTAAATTAGCCCAATTTACCTAAAGGTATGATTTCTGAAAGACTACTTAAACCACACTTTGAAGTGAATTAAGCTAAATCAAATCAAAGTCACTTTAACTCTGGAAGAGGGTGTGCACAACATGTATCAATGTAGACCAACTGATTCTTCTTGAAAGACTGATTCGGATTCCCAAATGTCCCTGGTAGACAAAACTCAGCAATTTTATTTAAGAGATGTAAGCACCACCATGATTGCCAGGGTAGATGGTGACCCTGAAAGTGTACTCCACAGGCTTGCCCTAAAGTGAGACCTGTACCTCTGATAACCTACCAAGAGGTTGTGACAGAGAAAAATATGGTTTTTCACCATCATTCTTCCAGCTGGGTCCAAAAGAACATTAAGCTTCTGTTAGATTTGCCCCTCTTGGGGCAGCTATTAAACTTGCAGATGTTTTCCAGTGATGCAGAAAAGCCTTCTCAATTTATTAAAATGCACTACTCTAGGGTTCTAAAATCAATATGGGATAACAAACTTAACACCTATGGCCAGGCTGGCAGCATTTCTCCCTTTTCAGATCACGAGTGTGAGAGAACAGGTGAGTCCTGCAGCTTATCTGTTATATCACCTAATCCTGGCTCTGGCAAGCCCAGAGAGAAATAATAGTAAACAGGGAAGTCTATTAATGGCTCCAGAAATGACATCTTGTTTTTATATAGTTTTCTTTGAGTTGTTAACAGTCAGGCGCCACTACTACTGAAACTTATCATTATTACAGCCACAAACGGGCTCAGTGTCCAAAAGGATTCCCTTAGCTGGTTTAAAAGAAATAACAAAGTCCAACCCGTAGAGACCAAAGAGTAACAAGAAAAAAAATCCCAGAGAGATGAAAACCAGAAATATTAGAATGTAGTATTTAAAAATGGATTTTAAAGGCATCTTGTAAATGAGTACTCCAGATACTGACCATGGATAAATTGTGGTTTACAGAAATGGTTTAAACAACAAAAAAGAAACAGTGTACAACCTGTGGAAGGCTCCTACCAGCTCAGCTGACCAGCAATATGGGAGACGAAGGCTTTTATATTTGGCTCTTGAACACCAGTGAAACTACCTGGCTGATGACAAAGGATTGCTTGTGAAAATAGAGATCTTGATGCTAGTTTTAAAAGCGCAGGAACTGTGCTCTTAAACCTAATGATCACAGGGGGTCTATCAAATTCCGTTTCTCCTCTCCAACAGTGGCCTGGAACCAGATACCTCACTGAAAAGTGCCAGAAACCCTAAAGCGAGCAGTTATGGAACAGACATCATGTTAGGAAAAATGTTTTCCAAAACCCTATTAGTCAGATAATTGGCTTCACTGAAGTAGGATAGTTCATATTGCTACAGATGTTGTGCTTTTTTTTTCCCCTATGCTTTTGTATGTAACAACATAATCCTGTGTTTTCTCATTCTGCATGTAAATATCTCCTTCCTTTCTAATTTCTGCTGAATTCCTGGCCTCAAAAATATCCTGTGTCAACGTATTCTACAATCTAATTGTACCTATTATCAAAAATTTCTCATCTTTAAATTTATAGCCTATAACCAAATGCACAAACTGCAAAACTGAACAAATACGAGATTTTAACGAGCTTCATTGCAGCACAAATCATTTTAGATAACATCATTTTATATGTTATGTGTATCCTCTTTAAGACTATCTTACATTTTTCCAATCATTCTTCACACTGGAGTGTCTCATTGTCTGCTTCCTAAATTATTCTCTCTGCCCGTCTTTGAAATATTTGTATCTAAGCCATATCCTTTTAAAGACAGAACAAGCCAAAGACAGTGGAGTGGTCCAGGCAATGTTGGGGAGGATATGAATAGGTAAGTTATAACACCCTGTTTGCCCTTTTTAACTCTGGCTGTTCTTTGAATACAGATTAAAGTTGAGTTGCCAACAGTTACACTCAGCTCTTTCCTCCAGTGGAATAAAGGCAGGTTATAGGCACGCACAAGTGGTTTATTTAATTTCTGTTCTTTCGCATTTGTCAGTAAAAACGTGGACAACACTTCCAGTCCTTTTTTTCTTTTTTTTTTTTAACTTCCAGGATTACATCCTGGGCTGGGATTTTTCTAACGGTGATGCAAGAAACTGCGAAGTAATTTGGGAAGTTTAGCCCCCTCAGCTTCTGGGGAAGAGGAGCCCAGCAGGGCTGCTTCCAGCCACACGAAGAGCTCTGCCTCTCCTGCATCCCTGGGACAAGGGCCATTCCCAGAGAAGCTCCCAGACAAGAACAGAAAGAGCCCTGTGGCTCCGGACTTTTCTGCTAGTTTCTACTTTCATGTGAACGAAGGATGATTCCTGATGCTCCTCATACCTCCCTCTCCAGAGCACTAGGGTTGCAAAAAAAAACGGGAGAGGAGTGGTATGGACAGAAGGACACAGCTGTAAAAGACCTCCTCGGTCACCTCGTTCAGTCCCTGCTCTCTGGGACAAGGGTGCTGCGCAGTGCCCTTCATTAACTCATTACCATTCACTTTGAAATTAGGGTCTTTCCCCCACAGCTGTAGTCCCAGAAGCTGCTGGCATTAGGCACCTTCTGACTTCCAATCTAAATTTAACCAGAATGACTTTACACGTGCACCTCCTCGTGCCATTTTGGCTCTTCAGCTTCCCTAGCGCTTCTCCCTCTGAGCTGTCCCTCGGCGCAGAAGCGTGCTGCCCAGCGCCTCGCCCACCGCCCTCTCCTCACAGCGAGGCCGCCATGTTGCCCACGGCCCCTTCCTCACAGCCAGGCTGCCATGCCGCCACGCTCCTCCGGAGACCCTTCCCACGGGGGTCACTCCCGGCAGGCGGCCGGGCTGGCGGTGGGCGGCCGCCGTGGCCCTGCTCGCGGGCGGCGGGGCGAGGCGGGGCGGGGGCTGAGGCCGGGCAGGCGCGCCCGCCCGGGCGGTTTTGGGCGCGGAACGCTGGCGGCGAGGGGGCGTGTTCCCAGCCGGGGCGAGCGGCCGAGCAGCGCTGAGCCCTGAGCGCTGGGAGCGTCGGGCGCCTTGGAAACGGACGGAAGCCGGGAGGGAGCGGCGGCGGCGGGAGGATGCTGAGCCCCGAGCGGCTCTCGCTGCCGGGGCCCGAGTACCTGGGTGAGGAGCGGGGCGGCGCGGCGGGGCAGTGCCCCGAGGGCCCGGCCCCCTGGGTGTGCTGCGGCCCGGCATGGGGAGGGCTCGGCGGGGCTGGGGGTGGGTGCGGCCCGGCCCGGCCTTGCCGGGAACAGCGGCGAGGGGCCTCAGGCCCGCGGTGTGTTCCCCGGCTGGGCCGGGCCGAGGCGGGTCGGAGAGACTCCGTGACCTCCTTCTCGGCTGGGGAGGGGGCAGCAGCGGGGGGTTACAGGTCGGTGTTGTAGGGCGCTGCTTCTCCAGGTGCGCCCCGGAGGCGGGAGGGCTGCGGGGCCCTCCTGGGCACAGGGAGCTCCCCTCCGGTGCCCTTAGATGTGGTCTCCGTGAAGGCAGCGCCGGCCTGAGGAAGGTGAGCTGCGGTCTCCTCCCCTCTCTCGTTGGCACTGTGTGAGTAGAGGCAAGCAACGTCCAGCGGCTCAGTGGCAGGCTGTAACCTCATTTAGCCCGTTACCAACCTGTGTCGCTCACAGATCTATGTGAGCAACCTTATTTTATGCTCATTTCCCAACATTGGAAGGGGTGGTGTCCTTAATGTTGGGAGATGGTTTGAATGTCAGCTTTTCTTCTGAAATAAGGTGATGTTGGTAATGTTTCCCACATAAAATGGAAATCTTTTAACTTATAAAACAGCCGCTCCCTTGCAGACTGCATTCTTTTAAGCTGGCTGCTTAAAAGTTTGTGTTACTGCGTGATGTTCCAGAAAGCTAAGGAGCAAAGTGATTTGGTGTTTATGTGTCAAATAAAAATAATTAGGATGGAATAAAGTCAATATGACTTCATTTAATTGCTAAAGAGAAGGTGAATTACAAGTAGTAAGCATTTGGAATGTGTTCAAGACAGTATTTTTGAAGTTAAACTCTTCAGCCATTACTTTCTAGGCCCAAGAGGCTGTTTCATAATAATTGTTATAAAAGTATACATAATTTACTGTGGCTTTCTTGTACAAGGAAAGGTCAGAAATGGCATGGATTGGTTTGTGCTACTTGTTCCACCATGATTTTTCTGTCTCTGGTAAGTCAAAATGGAACAAGACTAGAGCAACACTGCTCGCTTCCAGTAAATGGAAAACCTGTCTTCCAGGGAGGAGACTAAAAGACCTCAGTTTGTTTAGCCTAGCAATAGTGTAAACAAGGAGGGATCCAATTGTTCTTTCAAAGCGCATCATAGCACTAAAGAGAGATGAAGTATCTAAGGAAAAGAGTGATCTAATTTGTCTTAGAGTAGAATCTCTTTGTGCTGTTGCTGCTAGGCTGCTGGTAGGGTACTTTGTGCGTACCTACATAACTGCAATGCTATTCTGTGTTAAGGAAACTCAAGGCGGAAATAAGAGTTTTAGTGCTCTGTTTGGGGTGATTCTCAGGAGACACACTTTGCTGATATTCTTATTGCCAATTTCAATTCTGGAGCCAGTTCAGGTATTTGAGAACAGTATTGCGGTGTGCCATGTAGATACACCCTTTGGTTTTGTGCTACTCTATCATGCTATGTCAGCATTTTCAACCTATGCTTTAACAGAGAGACTCATAACTTTTCCAGAGTTGCTGTAGGCTGAAACTTGCAAAATTTCTTTTTTTTTTTTTTTTTTTTTTAATGAGCAAACTTGATTTTAGGTTCATTTAATTGTTTTTAATGAAATAGGCACTTAACTTCTACTTGTGTGAAACTTGTCAGTAAGGATTGCATCACTCAAAACGATCTAGGAAGCAGACTAAAAATTCTTAAAGTGTAAGAATAAACCAGTTTTCTGTTTCACATTTGAAGTTGAGAAATGAGACTTCTAAGAGATGTGCAAGATTGCTAGGTGCAAGCAGCTTTATTAACCTACTTAAAGTGAGCCTCCTTTTATCTCTGTTCCACATGCTGATCAACCATTCCCTTTTCATTTTGTAAAACCTAAGTTATTCTGACATTGGGGTCAGAAAAAGACACACGTGTAAGCATGTCAGGTTGAGCAATAACTTGTATAAGAGCCTGTTCTGTTGATCACTTAGTATATCCACCTGCTTAGGTTGCAATATTTGTTGTCTATTAGAGTGAAAAAAGCATCTGCTAAGTGATGGTGGTGTTATTAGCTGTAAATGTTACCAATAACAATGCTTTTGTCTTTGGGAGACTTTGTAACTTACCAAACTGCTCACAGATCCTACTGAATGAATTGTGTATTAGCAGTAGGAAAGTGGTTAAAAAAACCCAAACAAACAAAACCCCCAAAACCTGATCTCTCCCCCCCAAAAAATAAAAGCATCTTATGAAAATGTGTGGGGAGGTGTGTTTATGTTTTCTACATTGACCTGGCATTCTGAAATCGCCACTCTTTGGATTTGTTCTATTGTGTGCCTCAAAGTCTTGTTAATATAGTTGTCTGATGTGAGGTTGTAAGCAATTGTGATAAGTTTCATTTTCTGTAATTTCTTTCTGAAGTTGTGTTGCCCCAGGCTGCCACATAAGGTATTCTCTGAGTCTCCCAGATTGGATGGCTCTGTCTTTCCTGACCTGGAAAGGGCAAGCTTCACCTAACCTCTTTTTCCCCTTTTTCTTTATCAGTATCAAAAACAGGCCAACAAATAAAATGAGTGGCCAAGATAACATTACATGCTACTTGCCGCATTACTTTTTTTTTTTTCTCCTTTTTTTTCCTATTTGAGATGATTCTTTCACATTCAGTTTGGATGCTAAGAGGGAAATAAAAGCAGTTGTGAGTTAAAATAGAAGTGAACAGGGAGACATTTAAGTATTCACTTAAGATGAAAAATAATTGCAAAGCTTTGGTACAGCAGAGTTCCTGGAAAGTAAAAATCAGGGCAACGTGTCTCATGCCACAATGATTGTGAGGTAGTAGATAGAAGAACAGAGATGACTGATACTCAGTGAATAGGGAAGGAGATGAGGTCTACAGAGTTGGCAGAAAGGCTAC
Organism: Nipponia nippon; assembly: GCF_047370975.1. Taxonomy (NCBI): domain Eukaryota; kingdom Metazoa; phylum Chordata; class Aves; order Pelecaniformes; family Threskiornithidae; genus Nipponia; species Nipponia nippon. The sequence goes on along the minus strand of NW_028262291.1, from coordinate 27,620,355 downwards.
AGTGAAGATGTTGTAACAAGCATGACATTTTAAACAGCATTTTCACTGAATAAACAACACTTATTGTTTGGGATAGTGATGAAAATGTGTTTCTCATTTGATGGATGAGACTGGAACTACAGTAGGCAAAATGAGGCCTATTTGAGATACTTTTCCATGCCTTCCTCATTATGGTTTAATAACTGGTGATTGCTCAGTTATTTATAGCAGGCAATGGAGCACTTAGTGTATTGTTCTGCTCATGCAGCTGTCTTCTGAAGCTTCAAATTGTATTCCCTCCCCCCCTTTCCTGTTATGGAGAAAAAGCAGTAGATTATTGCAAGTTTCTGAACTTTTATTTTTCTCTGGATTCTCCTCCCCTCTCCTCCCCAGCTCCAGGATGTGCTTTCTTTTCTTGCTTTGCCAATGTAAGACATGTAAGAACACAAATACTCTGTTAGGGGAGTGCCTTATCAGTAAAGCATGGGGCTATTAAGTGCCAGAAACAAGGTCCCGTTTCCTCATCTCTCTCATAAGTCTTGGGCTTCATGATTAGAAAGAACGTTCATGGTATTGGTGCTTTTACAAAACTGAGTCTCTCCCAGCAGAGAACTTCAGCTCTGTGGAGACTTTGCAGGTACCTAGGGTTTACTCTTCTTCTGAACAGTCTTAAGAAATATTGAATTGGAAAGTCCAAGTGCAATCGTTTTCTTTGACAGCATAATCAATGTATAGGGTATGTTGTTATCCAGGCATCTTCAGCTGACACTGAGTCTCCTCTTAGTCTAGCTATTTGATGAGCTTCTGTGAGGCACTCTGGCTGAAAGAGCTTATGGTCAAAAAGAGAATGCCTTTTTTTTTTTTTTTTTTTTAATTTTATTTCTTTCTCTGTTGTACAGGTAGGAGAACTATAATGTGGAAGTTGAATGACTTCCCCACTGATGTGTAAGAGTTTGCTTTTAGAAATATTAGATATGTTTGAATCTTCTTAGGCTCAGTCTAGTACTTTCTCCAAAAGATGGAGGTTTCATCCCCAAACCTGCTGTTGCACTACAGTACTTCCACCTTAACTTGAAAGGTAACAGGTGCAATCTGATCCCGATCTAGGTAGATTTCCAGAACTGGAAAAGTACACAGTCCTTCTACATTTGAGTATGAATAGGTAGGGAACCATTAGGCTACTTTAACAGGTTAGAATGACAATTACTTCCACAATGGTAATAATACACTGCATAAATTCAGATTTAAAAAACAAACAAACAAATGGTAGCTCAACAATTTTTGCATTGGTGAGGTGGTGATTTCTAGCAGCTGTAGGACATCTTGCAGGAGGTGGTCTGCTGGAAGGGCTTGGACAATTAAGTCAGTATGTGTGCAGCGTCATGAGTGCAAACTGAAAGAATACAATGTTATGGTTTGTGATTAATATGCTGATTAATTGTTTGAAGCACATTTTCAGTTATGGTCAAGATTAAATTATAAACTGAAACTTTTCTTAATTTTTTTGTTGAAAGTGGTTTTGAAACTGTGAACATATCAAATATGATATAGTTGTGCTGTGTGGCCACTTAGCATGTGTTCCTGAGTAGCAGTGTGTCACACATCATAGTGTTATCTCTGGTATGACAAGGTCTGCTTGTACTTCATTACATGTTCTGTCCTTCAAAAAAAATTTTTTTTTTGAGGGTTAATAGAAAATTACACTGTGAAGCTGTGCAAAGCTGGAAGGAACTACAGCTGTACATTGATTTAGCTTTTAGGTTGATTGTTTTGTTTACATACTTGCTCAGGCCATTCCTTAGCGATATCTGAAGAGATTAAATCCCTAGTGATATCTGAAAAGATTAAAAAGAGCATCCTGAAAGACCATTAATGCTGGAAAAACTTCCAGAGTTCATGTGACTTTGTTCTTACAGTTTTTATCCTTACTAATTCCCTCTGGCATCATTATTGTTTTGGTAATGTTTGCATGAAACTGATTTTGTGTTACTATAGATGTATCTTTCCAATGTGTGTAATACAGCAGTGTGTCAGAATCTCCCCGCCCCGGTGGGATATGGGAGAGAATTGGAAAGGTAAAAGTGAGACAACTCGTGGGTTGAGATAAGAACAGTTTAATAATTGAAGTAAAATAAAATAGAATAGTAGTAATAGTAGTAGTAATAATAATACAATAATAATACACAAAGCAAGTGATACACGATACAATTGCTCACCACCTGCTGACCGATGCCCAGCCCGTCCCCAAGCAGCGATCGCTGTCCCCCGGCCAGCTCCCTCAGTTTATATACTGGGCATGACGTTATATGGCATGGAATAGCCCTTTGGCCAGTCTGGGTCAGCTGTCCTGGCTGTGCCCCCTCCCAGCTTCTCATGCGCTGGGCAGAGCATGGGAAGCTGAAAAGTCCTTGGCTAGTGCAAGCACTACTTAGCCACGACTAAAACATCAGTGTGTTATCAACATTATTCTCATCCTAAATCCATACCACAGCACTGCACCAGCTACTAGGAAGAAAATTAACTCTATCCCAGCTGAAACCAGGACACAGTGTCCTTAGTTAAGCTCCAATCTGAATAAATACTGAAAGGGTATTTAGCTGTTACATTATACAATCTTAGAGATTAAAAAATACCAGAAATATTCCAAATACATTAAAGCTTGTTATGCTCTTGAACTTCTGATAACTGAAATGAATCATAATGTGAATTGCATCAAATAGTGTGTATTTTCAGCACTTCAGTTGAGGAGGAGGCAAATAATTAATGAAAGCTTGTCTTATTATCCAGGAATTCCCACTCCTGATTTTTCAACAAATTCAGTTATGCCAGGAATGAACAAGCCATAAAAAAAAAAAAAAAAAAAAGCTCTGTTATGTGCATACGGTACAAATTGTTTTGGTAGACAGCTCAAGTTCCAGAAGAAGTCATCTCTCATGAAGAGTTGAGCAATAATGTAGCTAGCCGATTTGATAATAATTTGATAAAGACTTACCTCTGCTGTAGGGCTCTGTTCCGCTGCTTCTTTAAACAAGGTATGCGATATGTGTTTTACTATCCGATACCAATTTATTCCAATTATACTCTTTCTTCACCTTGTTTGGTGTACTTTATTTTTCTTTTGCAGCATCTGCTGCTGTTTTTATTGCTTCTTCTGGCCATCCCATGTTGGCTATTCCTTTCAAGTATGACATGCGGCATCACTTCTTGGTAAGTGTGCTGATATATTGATCTTCAGGTTTTCTTTTCTGCCTTCAGAAAAGGCAAACTTGTTGGAAAGAGAAGCTTCTTATCAATGTAGCACTAGGGAGATGCATCTAAGTTGTAAAACTGGGAAACTAACGTGCAAAAATAGTATGGTTAACATGATTGTGTTGCCAATACATGCTGAAGTAGGTATCACGTAACTGACACAGACAGTACTGTGGCACTTCCAAGGTCTTGATCCTCTCTGTTCCTGAGCACTGCTGATAATAAAAATATTACATATATGCAATATCATGACTTAAAGGTGACGTGTAGTTCCTTCCTTCTTCGTGATTTTCTGGCTTTGAGAATTTCAGTTCATATATTATGTTTCATGCAGTGGTATTATTTGTATTAAATTTTCCATTTCCTTCAATTTTTTTCAAGTATCAGTGCTTGTTCTTACAATATTTGTCATCAAACCTGTGAATTAGTGGATTGTTTGTTCTCAAAGAAGATTGAAAAAAGTCATTCAGTGGCTTATAAAAGGACTATTTTTACTACTTTAAATACACATGCGAAATGATTTGGTGCAGTTATGGCTAAAAGAAATTAGTTGTGATTGTCTAATCTGTTGTAGTGAAGTCTGTAGAGATTGTGGATTGACTGTGGATGCAATCCTCATTTTGCCTTTTACATATAAATACTTACAGATTTATATGACCTGGTCTGGCTGTGCTTGAATTGAACAGCCACTGTTTTGTCCTGAATTTGGTTCTGAGCCAAAAGTGCATTGATTCCAAAATCTGCTTTGAACCTTGGGCATGTGAGTGATGGTGGGCTGTGAGCACGTGAATGTGGTAGTAGTACCACCAGAGGCCGTTCTCCTAGGTGCTGCAGTAGCCGACCTTGAAGGAGCTGTGCTGTATATATTGCTACTGATGGGACAGAGGCTCTAAGTGTAACATCGTTGTTAGTGGTTTAGTGATAAGAATTAAGATACTCTGTGTGAAGGTATCTGCTTAACATCAGGTCATGGGCTGCCAGAAGACTCCTCTGTGAACTTATGCTGTCAGATCTTTCTGTGAAACCTGGCTGCTAGCAAAGCTTGCCTGACACCAAAGAGTAGCACCTACCAAATGACTGCGGCAGGCGCAGTTACTTACTGTTTGGGGTAGTTGCATGGGATTTCAGGAGAGAGTTCAGCAAATGTGGCTTGCATGAACCATTAACTTGGAAGGTTTTGTACGAGTAGGGAGGAAAGGCTTTGTTGCAATAAGCCATAAACAAACAATTAGTATTATTTAGAGACAGCAAAAAAAAAAATTAGTAGAGACAGCAAGCTGTAATAGCACAGTTGCATGAGCATTTGGGCTTTACAGTCTGAATTGGACTTGATGCCTTATTAATGCAAGGTGAGGCTCAAAAATATGAGCAGCATGTATACCGATACACCATTTAAGGTTGGACCAGGTGATCCTTGGGGTCCCTTCCAAACTGGTGTTCTATGATTATCTCCCTGAATTTTCACAGAGATTGAAACTGTTAAAAACATATGAATCATCCCATTTATTTTGCACAGGACCCCATGGATTTTTAACTCTGCTTGCATAAATAGTTAACATTCCAGTATGATTCCAGTGTTTGTTATGTAAAGTACCATTTGTATAAATTATGGAACTACTATTTTGCTATAACCAGACTCCTGGCACTTTATTTTGCCTCTCTGGCCTGCTAGAACCTGCCTGCAAATTAAATTTTATTCTGTGACTTTTCTGTGTAGAGTAGAGTTGGTTGGGTTATAAAACATACTACTTTTACGGTTCCATGGAACTGGGCAGCCAGCAAACAGGAAGCCAGAGCTGGAATTTGGTTTGGCAGTGTGAACTGTGCTACCTGCAGAACAGCACAGCAGCTGAAAAGCCGAAGAGAGAGACTTCTCAAGGAGATTGCAAGTGCTATTATTTTTTTGCAGCTTCTCCGCTCACCAATTTCTTCCCTCTCCCATGCCTCTACCTATTTTCTGGGAAACGGAGACAGACGTTCTTTGCCAGGATCCTTAAGGCCATGCAACAAAAATCTTAACAGAAATATCCTTTTACCAGTGACTGTATTCAACAGTGACCCATATATATTTGTGTACGTTTTTAAGTGTGACAGAAATGTCTGAAATTCTGTTCTGAAAGTTAATTTATTCTCCAGGAGCAGACTCAAAGGTATTTGTTATAGAGGTCAGCCCCATTGTGCTGTGCAGCATTGTGGGACCATGCCTGTCTATTCCCCTAGGCTTTTAGGGGAGAGGTTAATGACTCCAAAGAAGCAAAATACCAAAAATATGTTTCATTGATAGGGGCTATTCTACAAAAGCAGGAGTGTATACTTCCCCACAAAGTTTTGAGAATGGTTTTGCAGCTGAGGAGAAGTTTATTGCAGGCTGAGATAAGTGGAAGTCTGTCTGCTAGTACTGTTTCCTGGCTTAATCTGGTACCACTGACAGCTTGAGAGGGGCCTGGGAAGATGGTTTCCGAGTGTCAGATGGGCTGCATAATGAAGAGGGAGGAAGGATGGGCTGAAATAAAGTTACCTGGTTGCTGTTATCTTGAGCCTGTGACTGAGCTGCACGACTCGTTCCTCCCTCAGGGGACACAGGTGCGCAGAGCTAGTTTTCTTTAATCACTCACATAAATTAAATTTATTCCTTTGCATTAAAATAATTAAATAAAGCTACGCCCTGTATCTTTTAGTGCCAGATAATATCTTTGAACTTTTGGCTCACCATTTTGCTATCAGCTGCAAGGTATTTTCCAGGGTGTGCTTAACCAATTTTACCATTGTCCTGAAAAGTGTTCTAGGCAGAGAAATCCCCTGATAGCAATCAATGTTCATACGTACGTTTAATCACTGTATCCACTGGGAATAATCATTTCCGCGCCTCTCTTGAAGTCCACCTGCCCCACACTAAGATGAAAGGGACTTCCATGCTGTGTATCAAGTGGCACAGGCTTGATGCTTACCAGGATATTAGGCACAAATTAAAATGGTTTGAAGAATATTGATGTGGGTCTGAGGCTGGCCAGTTGCTGGTGAGGGGATGATGCTGCCAAGTCTGGAGCAGATTGGCAAGGAGCAAGAACAGCCTTTGCCTTTCCTATATCCCCTAAGGGTTTTCTCCTGCTCTTTTTAGGACACGACGCTACTTGCAGAGGTGCAGTAGCATACGTGTTCAGGATGGAGGTGGGTGCTTTGGGAACAGGGTTTGTGTGCTTTCCAGGTTAGGAACGATTTTCCTGGGTTCGTTGTGACTTGTCTTCTGATTGTTGAACTTGTAGATTTGGAAAGTCTACTGCTTGGTAGCTGGCGCATCACCTCAGACTCGGCTCTTTGTTGCTCCAACTTGGTTTCTAGCCAAAAACATCAAAGGGGTTCAGTGGCAAATCTGTGCTGCTTCCTCTCTGGCAAATGCTTGATTTGTAGAGTCTGCCCGCTGTAGAAGCAGCAAAATGGTTTGTGTCATACCGAACTATCTTTACTCAGAAGTCTTATAAGTGAGTGGCATTCTGTGTTTGGGTACTGGCAGATCCACCACTTCTGAAATTTCCTTATGCTTGGTTTAGGTAGTTATTTGAGACTGACTGTTGAGCGTTATAAATCTCTCTTGGCATTGAGACCTATTCCCCACCTGCCACTCCAACAACATTCACTGATTCTTGTATCGAAACAGATGTACTTTTATTTGCACCTTTAGGAAAAAAACTTTGCAGAACAACCTTAGAGCTACTTGGCTTTGGTAAGGAGGGAAGGGCAGGGAACACATAAAGCTCCGCAACAGCCCCATAGATACGGCATTGACCATCTGTATATGAAAGATGGCTGTGACTCAGAACAGAGATCAGGAACTCTCTTGAGTAAGCATTTTCCAGCAAGGCAGTCTCACAATTACTTCTCCTCTTCCTTTACTTCCAGAATCTCAGGGGATTTTAAAAAAGGGTCAGCACTGTTAATGACTAACTCTGTGTAGCCAGGAAAGAAAGCAGGACTTAGGTCAGGAATTTTACTATCCATATCTGGGAGAATGAAACCTCTACTCTCTATCTGAGGGAGCAAATGCTTGTTGGCTTGGTGTGTAAGCCATGCAACTAGGCTAGTCTGGCTCTGGGATTTGTAGTCCCCTTGTATTCTAATTTCTGTCTTTTACTGTCTTTTATTTGCAGCTCAAAGACATGTCCTCACGTACATGGAGGATGCAGTGAGCCAGCTGCTGGAGAACAGAGAAGATATTAGTCAGTATGGCATTGCCAGGTTCTTCACTGAATAGTAAGTACATCAGGATGCTGCCAATAGAGCCAGCCTGAGGGGGGCTTTTGGAAACAGGCAGGGTACATGGAGAATGGAGCTGGACACATGCTGATTATGTTGTGAATGCTGGATTTCACTGGGTTAGCCAAGGGCTGCCTGAGCATGTTTCGGAAACGTGCATGGGTTTCATACAGTTCAGTACCTCTCCTATTACAAACATTCATGTGAAGCAGTCACTTTGGGGAAAAGAGCTTTTAAAAGCACATAGAAAACCAAATTCTGCTTGCCTTAATCAGGGCTATTAGTGTCAAAAGCAGAGACTGCTTCTGGTTTCAGCAGCACTCATTTTTTCTTTTTCTGAGTATGAATTTGAACTGTTTTGTCTCTTTGTGTGATTGTTGTCCTGTTGAATTCTTTAATAAAATGCCTCTTCCTCCCTTATAACCTGCACAATTCCTTAAATAATGCACATAATAATTAGCACAGATAATCTCTTCCTACTAGTTTGGAAAGATTTTTTTGAGGGGAAAAACTGTGTGCTCGTCTCCAGTGTTGTTGATGTTGACTCATCCGATTGCTCTATGTTTTGCCAACTTGATGATGTCTTGCACAATGTCTAAAACTCTTCCAGGCAGCTTCATTAAAGATCCGTTGGTAATGTGTGTGCTTGCAGTGATAATGTGTTTCTGTCTTTTGATGCTCCTTTGAAAATCTTTCCTTGCTTGCTTCCTTTCCTGTTATCTTTTTCTGAGGCAAATCAATGTGCAGAGCGTTTCACATCAATCTTTGTACTACAGCAGTGGAAGAGGATCTCGAAGCATAGGAATAGCTTGCTGTCTCAGTTGACCACAGTTTCAGGGTTTTTTTGTGGTTTGTTTTTTTTTTTTTTTTTCTGCGCATCGGTGTCCATCTAATCTCCAAATGAGATCTAACTTGCTAGTTTGACTGACTAGACAACTTGCGTTATATTTTCTTGCCCCATGCACATTTTCAACTTTTAAACAACTGAGATTCTCACTGGTAAATGAGTAACTAAGATAAATACTGCAGCAAGTCTTTTTTTTTTTTTTTTTTTTGAGATAGGGTAACAAGCAGTTCAAGACTAGTGTGGTTTTGACCATCTTGACAGAGGAGGTAAGATACAGGCCATCTTGCTACATCTGTTAATATAACAGATCTTTTAGGTAGATGGTATTGTAACAAGACAATATGGTTTCTTTGTAGTACCTTATCTCTTTTGCTCTCAACAAAGTACTTCCAACTTTCACTTGGAGTGAATCATCCATGTTGCAAAATCTGGAAGACCCATGCAAAACAGTATAAAGGCAATTTTGCTAGAAGAATCAAGCAGTTTATCAAGGCTGTTTAGTTTTACTGTTAACCTTCCCCTGTAGTTTAGTGTAACTAAAATGAATACTGACTTTAAAAGATGTCAGAAATCTATTTCGGAGGCAAATAATACTTGGTACTACATGGATTTTTATAAGGAGATTGATATTTTTTGGTGGTGTTTATAAAGTAGCTTAAACTCTCAAAATCCATTCCCTCTTTGTAGATTTCCAGAGTTAAAAAAAATGCATAGTATCAGGAATGAAACTCTTACTATACAAGCCGATGAACAGCATACTTCCATGTTCTGAGCAAGTTGTGGTAGTCACTGTTAAGTGAGGGTTGTGGAGAATTAATCACCGAGAGTAGGTTTTGGGGTCAAATGAAGGTACAACCTGTGTACTTGACATGACTGGGCATCATGTTATTCCATCTGATACAGGTGAGTTTCCACAGAAAGCAATACTGAGCTTAGTCAGCTGAACAAATAGTCAGTAAGCAAGAGCTTAAGAAAGATAAAGAGCATGACTACAATGACCTCCACCCACCAACAGGATTTCTTTACCAGGGTTGAAGGCAAGGTGGCTCTGAAATACCTAGCTGAAAACGGCATTCCAGGTATCTCTCCAGATCGGATTTGGTTTGCATCTGCTTTCAAGCTGACACCTCAAGGCCTTTTCTAAACTTCTGATCATATGTACTTAAAAAATGAAATGGTGAGCAAAGAGGTCTTCCACAATTTTGGAACTGCTCACGTTGCTTCTGTATAGTATTTCTTCATCATGACATGATAACCACCTGCTTTTCACTTCCTATTCCTCTTCTACCTTTGAAAGAATAAATAGTAATTCAAGATCATTATAACAAGCAAAACCGTCACCATAGAGCACAGCCCTCTGATTGACTTAGGTGCTGGAGATCATGTTTTCCCCATTTATTTTCAAAGTAAGATGTGAATGTCTACAGTGGCTTTTTGTTCACACTGAGTGTTCTGTGGAGCTTTTGATTTCTTGAAAAACAGGAAAAGGCTGCATGTTCATTTTTTCTGTGAGTAATATAGAACTAGTCATTCCCTTTTTTTTTTTTTCCCTTCTTTCTTTTTTTCTTTTATAGTACGTCTGGAGTTTAGCAGATCTGTGTTCCTGTACCAAAGCACAAACAGGCTTAGTAATTTTGAGAGCTGTGAAACTCTTAAGATTTGAAATTTGGGATTCTTTAAATAAAGTGGAGAATAAATGATCGGCAGTATGGGTGTAGGTAGACTCAGAATACAAAGTTTCCTATAATGAAAGTGTCATACCTTCTGGCTCCCAGGGCTTAGTGGTGAGCCCTGACTGCCCAATAGATTTCTGTTCATCCACACAACTGTCGACATTTGTTCAGGCTATGCTTTGAAGGCTACACTGGCTTTGTATTGTTCTGCCAAGCAAGTAAGCTTGATCTTGATTTTTTATCTTTAATCTCAGTATCTTCGAACCTGTGAGATTCCAGAAGGGTTGTGTGCGCTCTCCCAGTGTTTTCCTTGTTCCAGGTTATTCTAAGTGAAAGGATTGGCATGTGCATATCTTGAAGTATGCTGCAATGATTTGAGGTGAAGGGACTCGGTATTAGGGCATCTAGTTTTTCACATTGTGCTTTCCCTATTTATGATCAGTTAGAATTAGAGACCAAACCCAGGGTTTAGAAAGCTAGCAGGTAGGCCCAAGCAAGTGACTTTTTTTTTTTAAGTGTGTATGGGATAAAATAACAGCTTCTGTAACTCTTCAGAAATAATGAAGTTAGTGTGTCAAGGATGGGTTTTGGATATTCTCCGAACTCTTCTCAGAGGGCACACTTTTCAATAGAGTGGTATTCCATGGACCTCTCTTGCTGGATTCACCACTGAAGAGCAATCATGCCCTTTCCATCATGCATTGCAATGCCCCACCTCTCCATGAGTCACTTCAAATCTTTATGCCAGTTACAACAACTATTTTTATGGGTAATTAAGGAAATTTTGTTGGGGTTTAGCTTACCTGAGTGAAATTTCAGGGCTGAAAACTATGTGGTCATGTAGCTCTGTATGGATCAAGCAGTAAGTGTTTTGCAGGCAATGAGTGTTTCTAGTTGTTTCTAGGAAATGAAATCAGGCACGTATTCCACTGCTATCCACAGCCTAGCACTGGGATTGCTGATTACAGAGGGCTGACCTTTATCTCTACAGTTCTCCTTCCAGAATATTTTTAGTCTTCAAAGATATTTTTTCTCCCACTTTATTCCATTGTTCATTTGTCGCAATCATGTGGACATCTGCTTCCAATCTTGGGAGTTCCTCGAGGCTCCCCTCATCTGACTCACTCCTGACTCTTAGAGGAATAGGGATCAATCATCCTTCTGCCAATTAATCCACATCTTTTAGCTAAATGAGTAAAATTTTGCCTCTCTCAGGACTAGTCTTGATTTTATAGATATGCTGAAATGCTACTGGTATTTGTTCATTATGAACCCAAGAAATCTCTGCTCTGCTTTTGAATCTCCATGAAATGCAGACTCTTGAAAGCCCTCTGTGTAATTACACACTAATGCTGCTTTACTTCTTCCAGCCTAACTTCTGTGCCAACATATCTTAAAGGGACATGTTCCTCCTATACATTATTTATCATCCTGTTTTCTTGATCTTTCCTGTACTGAAGAAAAACAGGGCCCCCATGCTAATGCATTTGATCACGCAGAGGGAATGCGCATAGCATCCCACTTTATATTTTCTGGGATCTTAAAGGGAGTCCATGTGTGTGTGTTTTTTTTTTGTTTGGTGTTTTTTTTTGTTTTTTTTTTTCACTTCAGCTGGAAGAAGCAGCAAAAAAAAAAATTTCACCAGCAGACTTCCCACTAGTAATTTTTGCTTTTCTTTTGGGCTAACCCTTTGCTTGAAACTTTCTCTTCCAGCTTGCAGGCAGGCGTGCTGCTCTGTTCAAGACTCTTTGGAAAGCTCAGAAATATTAACCAGTGATAACTTACCTTGGACAGGAAACTCTTCTTCCTATCACTTTTACAACTTGTTTGATAAACCAAGCACAAGTGAACTGGAGACACAGGAGAAGGCATTTTTTTTTTTGTCTGTGTTCTTCTCCCCAAACACTTCTTGTTTTCTTTTGTTTCTGGTGAAATGTCTCCCTGACCACCTGCCAGCTGGAGCATGATTGAGAAAGACGTCTTGCTTTTAGCTTGCAGATGCATCACTACTTCCATTGGGCTCTGCAAACTGATGTCCGAGATCCCGTTTTTCTGTAAAGGATGTTTCCACTGGCTCTAACTTGAAGTGCCCCTGCTGGATCTTGTGTGACAGTTTGATAATGTTTATCTGAGAAGGTGTCCGCGATGTGTGTGTTTGGGGGGGTCAGGGGTCGAATACTGCTTTTAGATCTGTTTTGTACCTGGCAATTCAAAATACCAGGTCTGCGCTGTGTAGAGCCCCGTTTTACACAAAGGAACATTTGCTTTGTTCAGAGTAACAGGACTGCCAGTGCTATATAGTTTGAGATCCTTGGATAGGAAGATGTTATCATGGTGAGAAGTATCAACTTCTAGCAACGAAAGTACCTCATTTTCTCTTGCTGTCTGAATTGGCTGGAACAATTTGTTCAACTTATTCCTTAGGGACAAATATGACACTGTTCCCTTGGCTTTCGCTGGCAATAGCAGTGACACAGGCTTTGGTATCAGAAAAACTTTTGGCTTGTTCAGTCCTGTACTGCTATACATCATTATCCAAATAAATCTGTAGAGTAAACAATGTCCTCCTCTTTAAAATAGTCTCGGTACCCTTGGGTGGTGGGGGGGACGGCAGGGGAGGAAGGGCCAGGAACGGGACAGATGGGATGCCCATGAGAAATAAGCCACTCACTGAAGACAACCTTAATTGGCACAAAGCTGAATTATCTGCTTATAAAGAGGAGAGATTCTTAGAGCTAGCTTAGAGCCATCAATGTTTTTTTTCATCTTTGTGTATGTAGGCCTTATCATCATCATCATCTTGCTGTCATCTGCTCTGCATCTTTCCCCTTTTCACAGTAACTTGTTCTGTCTTGTTCACAAGGATAGTGTAAGCTCTTCAAGACAGAAGTGATATTGTACAGCATGTACTTTACAGAATCTAGCATTGTAGAACGTCGTCTCTGTGCTTTGTACAATTGTAGTATAAACAGCAAAAATAGTCGTGAGAAGGTCCTTAGGGCTTTGACAGGTTGTGCCAGATTCCCTTTCTAAGAGATGGAGCCATTCATTAGAATTTCTCAGTAAGACTGTTTGGGGGAGGGGTGTTGATTGTTGGTTGGGTTTTTTTTTGTTGTTTTTTTTGTTTGTTTATTTGTCTGTTTTAGTTCTCTGTGTTTTGAGCAAATCAGTAGCATCTGGGAGGTAACAATACTTTCAGGTTCTTACATAAAATGTTGATATTCTTTCTGATATAATCTTATGAGCAATTGCAAAAATAATATTTCATGTGTTCCTCAAATACTCTCAGGATTCCTACGTGTCTTCTGCTCTGGAGAGAAAAAGACAAAATTATCACTGCAAGACTGCACTGAGCCATGCGATTGGTATGAAGCTGCTGCTGTCAATGACCTAGCTGTGAAGCAGCCCTTTGGGCTGAAAATCTCAGCTGGGATAATGTGCTTGATGGTTCCTGACAGGCTCTTACTTAGGATTCCTTGATCCCCAGGGCACTGCATAAGAGTGCTGTCTGCCTCTCCTTTGCTCTTCAGTTATCAGTGGGAAGGGAATGAATATATGCACTCAGACACAGCACTGGTGCCAGAAGCTCTGAGGAGCAGATTTTGCAGCTAATGTGAATAAGTTGCTATAAGAGAGACATTTTCAAAGTCTCTCTCTCCGCAGAGTAGATGGATTTGCAGGACTAAATGTGTTGATGAATCTTTCTGGGGAACCTATAAAAGTTGAATATTTTTCTACTTAGGCTTTGTGTCCATACTCTCTCTGTTAAAGTCCATTTGTTGCCTTCCAGTCTTACCTCTATAGAGAAGAGTTGTCAGAATGGCAAAATCTCTTCCTCGTCCTCCAAGTTTCTCCAACTCATATTAGAAATGGGATTTCAATACCCCCTGTCTATTCTGCATGGGGTATACGTTTTGTATGAGATCTATGGAAGATTTGGAGGGTGTGGATAACTCAGTTTATTTGTGATTAAAATTATGTGAATTTTGTCCAGAACCTGTAGATCTGCCATCTAAGCATGATGTTTTTATTATAGAATTGCTTGACAGCAGAAGCAGCGGTGGTATCTTCATCTGACAGGCAGGATCTATGAATTTCTGATTTTCCCAGAGTTGTTTCTTTGTAACAAACATTGTAACAAGTCCTAGCCTGACAAATATGCTGATTAGGATGACTGCTGTTGAGTAAACAACTGGAAAAAATGCATATATTAATGGGAATAACACACTGATTCCCACTGTAGTTTGTACATGTTGCCAATATATTAGAAAATGTAGTGTTTTCTTCCCACATACTCAAGAATCTTACAGGTGAGTGGATACTCAGATGAATGCAAACCCTCACAAAGAAACACAGGGCGGGGAAAAAAGGTAAAGAAGCTTTTTGGTAAGCAGGACAAACTTGGAAGGCTTGTAGCTAAAGGAGCAACGTAGAACTGAACATGCAAGACAACGTTTACCGTTGATGCTGCGTGCGATAATATACGCCACTCAGGAAACTTATAATACTGTTTTGGTGACAGAAAAATCTAGAGAAATTGCCATAGCATATGAATGTTAGCACTTGATATCAGCGCCTTGTCAGCACAGGGTAGTTGTCTGTAGATAACCCTTTACTTTATACACTGACTTGAGCTGCACTGTGCTTTTGCTATTTGAAGAGAGGCAATCGTAACGTTTATATGCAGCGTGGTCAGATTATGATGCTTCTAGTATGTATTCAGTGGTGTAGCAGTTCAGTCTTTGCCCACTGCTTTCCTATTCCTTTACATCACGGAAATTACATATTTATTTGTGGTCTTTGTCAGAATAGTTGCAGCAGAAATGGACTGACTACCTTATGGAGACCTTACGTAGTTAGGTATATTTGTATTCCTTCTTAGAGCCTTGAATTTTGAAATGCAACACATTTGCCATGAAGTTGAGCTTCCTTTAATGATGGTTAAAGCAAACTGCATATAGGCAGTGTTGATAGCTAATAAAACTGAAAAACAGATGTTTGAAATTTTCCAAAAGCCACAGTCCAGAAACCTGGCAAACGGTAGAAGTGCTAGAACTATACGTATCTGATTTAACTGTGTTTGTGCTCTTTCTCTGGGCTAGAGTTGAATGTGCTGTCCTCTGTCTAGTTTTAGTTCATAACTCTAGCATAATTCTGTTTTTATGCCTCCAATTTTTTTTTATTGTTTTTCATCATAGTTGTTAATGTTACTGATACAAATTTGGAGCTGTATACATGATCCCAGCTGGGAGTTAAAATCAGACTTTTGTGACACGCTTCAAATGTGTAAATTTATTCTTGAAACAAGTCTGGATAATTTAGGGAGAGAGGGAAAAGGACAAAATCCTAGGGTTTGCTGAAAATTGATCTCTCTGATCTTGATTAGACGTTAATAGAGAAGTATTTTTTCTTGGTTATGTGCATTTGTGATACAGTTTTCCTATGCCCCAGTCCGTCCCACTGTCTGCATTTGGCAGTACAACAAAATAGATATGCAAGTCATTGCTGTTCCTAAGAAAATCTTTAAGGAGCCTCCTGTATGTGTGCTCTTTGTGGTTATTTTGCCATAACTCATTTCATCAGTTGGGTACTTCATAGTGCTCATCACATCCTTTTTTGGGATGCCACAGGGTCTTTTGTTTAATTTTATTTTCTCCATCAGTCTACTTGTTTTTAATATCTGTGGTATTGGGTAGTTACTTCCTTATCCCTGTTCTTGCATTGCTGATCACAAATCTGTGCTCTGTTTTAGTTTGTGTTCTTGCAGAAGTGAAAAGGCCCTCAAGTCAGAATTGGTGAACTGTGGCAATCTTATATTGTCTGTCTTCCACTGAGGAAAGGTCTGTAGTAGAGCTGACAATGATGCAAAATAGATATTCAGTGCTGAGATCACTGTTTGACAAGCATCTCTTGCAGTCATTCTGGAAAACAGCTCAGCTGTGCTTGCTGAGTCACTGTGTTGGATTATATAGGAAAAAATGAGAAAGATAAATAGTGACATATCCACAACAGATGTAGTGGGACTATTTACAGTCTTTTGCATACAATCTGCAATGTGTTTATAAAGCAATCTCCTTTTATGCTTGGTCACATGTGTAAGGATTGGGTTTCCTGCAGCTTCTGTAAATGTTTTGAAGAAAACTGTTTTAGTAATGTGAAATTGGCACCTGGAATTCAGTAGAAATGCACTAGAGAACAGCAGCTTTGGAACAACATAACATAGGAAGCTTGATACCCGTTGGTATTTTTTCCCTTATTATATGGGGTTTTTTAATTTTAAGAGTTACAAGGCATAGTATTATCCTTTTCTGTTAAGAATTTTTTTTGGAACATACTGTTTCGTCCAATAAAGTTTTTGATGCCTCAAGCTGTAAGAGAACTGCTGTTGAAATACATGATACCTTCATCAATAACTATATATTTCTCTGTATTACTAAGTCATATAGGAGATCAATTTCAGAGGAGTTCTTGGCTTCTGTCTATCTAAACTTATAAGACTTTGTATTAAATTGGAATAAAGTAGTGTAAGTTTGAGGAACACTTTATTTTTCTCAGAAAGATCTTTAAGAAAAGATGAATCAGAATTGAGGTTGGGTTTTTTGTTTTGTTTTGTGGTGTTGGAAGGAGGAGTTTTGTATTCATTCTTAGGCTGCAAAATGTTGTGGTGTCACAGAAAATCTTGAGGAGCATTTCTAATTGCCTTGCTAAGAATATGTGTGTTCCAATGTGGACAAGGCCAACAAATGTAAAATTTATCCTGAATTGGATATGCCAAGCTGTAACAATCAGCAAATGCCTGCAGAAATGGGATGTGATAAGATCCCGTAATAGGATTCCTTATCCTTTACAAGATAAGATCCCTTAACAGTCTCTGCATCCCCATGAATAGCAAACCACTGAAAGTCTAGTAGCTTAGCTGAAAAATGCATTTTTAAAATTTGGTTTATCTTCCTTTTCTTAAAAATAAAAAAAAAAAGTCTAGTTTCTAGAAATCTGGATGTCTTCAGAGAACCTGAGACTTTCTATGCTGTGTAGTGTTGAAACCATACAGATTCCAGAACTCATTAGCGTTAGACTTGCAGTAACCTCATGTCCCACAAAATTAATCCTATTGCGTGTCTTCCAATAAATTAGACAAACTGTAGCTGGTCAACACTGTAGCCAAGCAGTTGTAGTGAGCACAAAGTGGTTTAGCTAAGCAATCTCTAAATGCAGAGTTAGAATTAATGTCAAATGATGAAGCTTCATCTATATTAAGGAATTTTGGCAAGGTTCATTTGTTGCCATGATGGAAATACTGGAAGCTGCTCGGTCTTTGATGTGCTATAGTTCTTGCCAAGGCAACTGAATAGGTGAGAGAGTATTAGTTGTAATTTTTTTTCTTCTTCTGAAATTCTCCAGTCTAACCAAGACTGAAAAGAGCAAATATGCGAGCTGCAGGCATGGCCCCAGTATTCAGCCTCTTTAGAACAGTCATTAAGTTATGTTCCAGTAGTTCCTGGATCATCACAGTCATAATGTGATTGTGCTGCTACCTTTTAAAATAATGAAAAGTCTAATTGATAAAACATGGAACTGTCTTGCAATGAGATACAGGAGACTCCATGCAGAATGAAGCAAGCAGGCCCTTACTTGTGCTTTACTTTGGCCTCAGCTTTCTGAGAAGCCAGTTTGCCTTCACTCGGCATTACGCTTTGATCTCAGCAGTACAAGGTGGGTGGAGCTATTCAATAATTTTCAAATTCGTACTCCTCCTTCAGTGGACATTGACATTTTGGTACCAAAATGCATCTCCAGCTGATGTTAATTCCATAGCTGCTTCCAGAGTTGTTAGACTGGAGGAAATCAGAACATTACCTTGTATTGCTTGTATTTTTAATAGTGTTTCTCTTCTTTGTGCCATCTTCTCACACTTGCTACAGGTTCACTGTGTGGTTTCTGTAGCATCTTACAGCTAGTGAATGAATTCCACAGCATGGCAGGGAGGGCAAAAATACATCTGTTGGTTAATAAAGGAAGCAAAGAATGGAGATCATGGATGTATGATAATAAAACTTAGTGAGGACTTGAATCTCTCATACCCTTAGCATATAGAAGGTTATAGAGCAGTTCAATAAGGAATTTTCTGCTTGCCCCAAAATGTCTAGTTGGACCAGTTTCTACAAATACTAAATGCATTAGCTGGAGAGTTAGCAGCTTTCTTGGTGTAGTTATAATTCTGTTTTTTTGGGGGGTGGGGTTTTTTTGTGGTATTTTTGTGGTATTTTTGGGTTTTTTTGTTTTTTTTATTTTATTATGTATTCTTTTTTTTTTTAGGTTTGGGGGAAAATGACAAGGGTTTTTGAGGGAAGCTGGGTAGCAGCTTGCAATGATCTCCGCAAAACTAGTTATAACAGTATTCACGCAGCTGTCTCTGTGGTGTGCAACTCGCTGTGTTTTCTACTGTAAAAACTAAATCTCTGTTTATACCAACAAGACCTTTCCAGACTCACTGAAACACCATGTGGTCTGAAATAGCACCTGATCAGACTGAAAGATTTAGTCCTGGGTGATTGATGCTTATCTCTGAAGGCTTCTTTACTTTTCCCTTAAGCACCTTGGAGGGCTTCTGCAGGGCTATTTACCATCTTCCATTGTATGCTCTTTCCCATTTTCCTGAATACTAGGTTTCCCAGCTCATAACTCTAAGAAGCAGCTTTATTTCAGAGCAGAAAGGGGCCCCAATATGTGGCCTATTATATCCATATCAGCTTGCTTACCCTTTTCAAACAGCTATTGTGTTTTAATAGGGCCCTGCCTGGCAGGGGGAGTCCTTAATTCCTACTATATAAGAATGGCCAGCTTGAGTTACAGCAAACTGCAGGATGCTGCTCTGATCAAAAGGCCTCTGTTTTTAGAGATTCCCGCCCTCCGTTTGCTTTTTTTTTTCCTTTTTTTTTTTTTTAAATCCTGGACTAATAATTCAACACAGTAAGGTCATTTTAGCTTTTGATTTGAAAGCTTCAAGGTGTTAAATTACTGACCTAACATAGGAAAAATCAAGGGAGGGGGACTCTAAAAAAGATAAAGGGATTCCGGGTAATAAAGAGCAAGCGCAGCAACTCCTTTAATCCTTTTCCTTCTCCAGAATCTGTAGACTGGTCTCAGAGGGTTTGATTTGCTACAAAGCAACATAAGAAAGCTTGTTCGCTGCCTACTCTGAGCTGTGTCACAGGTGCTGTGGTTCATTTCCCTTCAAACAGTACCTGGGATAATCTCTGTGTCACCTGTATTAACTCTGTCATGAATACAGAGATTCCTGAGCCTATACCAAGAAGCCTGAAAACAAATCATTAAAATTTGTGCCGCTCCTTTCCCTCTTTCCACACCCTTCAGCTGAAATAAACTTGAGTGGGTGAGACAAAGGATCTCAAAAAATCCAGTCTCTGGGTTTGCAGTGTTACATCACCCAGTCTTGCCAAAGTACTGAGAGTGTTAATGATTTCCTATCTGCCTGGTTGTTAAAAAAGGATTTTTTCCTTAAAGCCAGTCATCGGGAATAACGTCCAGCATCTGTTTCGGCTTAACGCTGCTAACACATTTCAGAGGAAGTGCCTAAAAAGCACTGCTAATTTCATTAGAGAAGGATGGTGATTTCCTTGAGGCTGACTTCATTGTCCCAAATGTTAATATCTGTGGAATTTTAAACAGCACTTGATATAATAGCTTTGAATTGAGGAATGCTAATACTCCTATGCTACCTTCCAGGAGGGACAGGTAAAGAAACAGTCCAATGATTGGTCTGAATATTGCAAGTAGTGTAGTACACTTAAACCAATAGGTGAAGAATAAAATGATCTTAAATTAAATTATACTCATGCGGCAGTAATTTATTCATCACAGCAGTGAAACTGGGATTTTTTTCCCAATGGTGCCTACAGTTTTACATGTTCCCTCTCGGGGCTTGTTGCAGGCAAGGTAAACCTCACTTTGCTGTTTCAGAGCCTAGCCTTGGGGTAAGTGTGATTGGTCGCTTGGGGATGCTTTGTGTGTGGATGAGTTATTTAACAACAGAAATTGCCTGGGCTTTAAAGCCTTTTGAATTTCAGTATTTTCTATTGCTAGCGCTAGTTCTTTGTTACCCATTGTACCACAGTCTCTAATCCTAATACTCCTGATTATCCCTACTTACTGTGCTTTGGTTCACACCATGAAGCAGTCTTGGAGCTTATGACCTGAGTTCCTTTCATATGAAACTGAACTGGAAGATGTGTTCCAACTGCAAATGAGCATTCGGCCCATGGGACCAGACTAGAGCTAGTCCAGGGTGTGTTTCAAGAAAAAACGAACCCTGAGATACCTATAATGTTGACATCGGGTCCTCTGCACTGTTTCTCTCTACAGATGTTTCAGCCAGTCTAGACTTAGCCTCTGATGGCAACTTTGCATTTGAAACTACCTTATTTTTGCTTAAGAAACTCAGTTCTGTTTTAGTGACTTAGACACCTGTGTAACTGGGAAGAAAAGGGGGGGGCAGAATTGTTCATGCTGGAGAAGCAGCATAAGCCTTCAAAGTGAATTTTTCTTCATTGTCGTGGTTTAACCCCAGCCAGCAACTAAGCACCACACAGCTGCTCACTCATGTCCCCCCAGTGGGATGGAGGAAGGAATCAGAAGAGCAAAAGTGAGAAAACTCATGGGTTGAGATAAAAACAGTTTAATAGGTAAAGCAAAAGCTGTGCACGCAAGCAAAGCAAAACAAGGAATTTATTAACTACGTCCCATCAGCAGGCAGGTGTTCAGCCATCTCCAGGAAAGCAGGGCTCCATCATGCATAATGGTTACTTGGGAAGATAAATGGCATAACTTTGAATGTCCCCCCCTTCCTCCTTCTTCCCCCAGCTTTATATGCTGAGCATGATGTCATATGGTGTGGGATATCCCCTTGGTCAGTTGGGGTCAGCTGTCCCAGCTGTGTCCCCTCCCAACTTCTTGTGCACACCCAGCCCACTCGCTGGTGGGGTGGTGTGAGAAGCAGAAAAGGCCTTGACTCTGTGTGAGCGCTGCTCAGCAATAATGAAAACATCTCTGTATTATCAACAGTGTTTTCAGCACGAATCCAAAACATAGCACCATGCTAGCTGCTATGAAGAAAATTAACTCTATCCCAGCCAATACCAACACATTCCTTCGTCGTGCTCTTGATGGAAAATGCAAGCAGTAATGCTGTAAGCTAAGGAATAACGGTCCTTGTTCCTTGTTTTCTATTTAGTAGAGGAGGAGTCCTGTGAACTCATTCAGCTCTTTGCATGGTAACCAAAGGTGGCACCTGCTAGGGGGACAGCAGGGTCCTGGCAAGCTCTTCTGTCCTTCTCGGGGACTTGGGGCTCTCTCTGCATTGCGCATATTTGGCTTTGCCTGAGTTCAGCAGGGAGAGGCTAACTACTGTAGTGGGTTTCAATTGGGGTGTTACCATAGCATCCTGGGACTTTTACAATCTATTTAGAAGTCCAAAGGTTTGAAAAGAGTGCTTGAAAGTTTCTGAACTCTGGCAAGTTGCCAAAATGTAATTACACAAAAGACAAAGCCTTACTGAAAGCAGCTCTGTTCAGAGAAGCAGCACCTGAGTGCTAGCGTTCCCAGCGTAGCCATTTCTGAGACCTGGGGCTGTTTTATCACAGTGTTCTCCCAAAACTTTTTTTCTTCCTCGCACGTGCACGTGCCATGCCACAAGCATAGACTGGGTGTGCTGCAAGACACAGCTTTCTCAGCAGTGGCATTGGAAGAGACTCTGTTCTGTGGTTTGGCTGCTCTGGGGCATATAAAGCAAAGGAGTGAAAAAGTAAGCGTCTTGAAGTCCCTACTGTAAAAGTGTCTTTAGATCTTCCCATCGAGCGAGAACCTTGCTTTATTTTTCTCTCGTCTTTCTCCAGAATATTCTCACAAGTGAATGGGAAAAGCCATTTTGTTAATGGAGTACCCAGTTGCGTAACGATTCTTGTGTGAAATATGAGTGTTTGCAGTGAACTGGTGTTAACTAATGAATATTCAGTTCAATTTCTAGTCTCGGTTTCAGCATGACAAATAAAAATCACATCATTAGTAACTTTTGTTAATGTTCTAATTTGCCTCCTCTATTTACTGGTAATGTAGAGGGCCGGGGCAACCATTATGTCTGCAATAGGAGGCTTGGAGACTTGCAGAGTTGTCCAAAGCTTTCTTCTTGAAGGAATCTCTTGCAGATGGCTGCACTAAAGGCCTAAAAGGGGGAAAGGAGAAGTTAACCAGAGAAGTGAAAAATTATTTTCCCTGCTTCTGTGTCTGGTTCAGAAACCTATTTCTAAATGATTGAGGACAAACGAATACCTTTTTGAGATACCCTTGTTTGTTCTAAGTCTTTCTCCTGCAAATGTGCTGATAAGCTCTGACCACCTAACTTTGCTAAGGGTATGAGTTGTTCAGTGAGAGGAAGGCAGATAGAGGGAAGACTGCGCAATCCTAAGGGAAGAATCTCAGCAGCTGTTAAACTTGCTGAGAATGTTTGAGCTAAGTTTGTTGCTTTGCTGTTGGTTTCTTGCTTACTTAAGCCATTCCTCGGAGTCTGCAGCTTGTTTTATTTCTGTGTTCAAAAGAAACTGGAAAAGACATCTGTTCACATGTATATAAAAATCGTAGGTAAGGTGTTGGTGATACTCCCTACATGCTGTTGGAATACCTGCAACAGCTTTGGGTCATCACTGTTTCTTTTTCTTCCAGAAGGGTTTACCTGCAAGCTGTTACTACTTGCCACATTGACAGTAACTTCACCTCTGGGCAATTGTTCAGGAAAAGGTGGCCAAGTTATTTTTGTACTGCCCACCTAGCCATGATAAAGGAATTTTAAAATATATAGTTTGTTCAAAATGTATAGTGTTCTTGTCTCTTGTAGTGATCTTGACCCTGCCTGAGAATAGATCTGTTGATTTGTCATTGGGCTGCTTGCTGGATAGCTCCATCACAGGCTGGCTCCTTTGAGCTGAGCTTTTACAACTTAAAAAAAGGTATTTATAAAGCAGGGTCTCTGAAATGCAGCATCTTAACTGGGATAAAATTCTGACTCCCATGCTCACAAACTTGAGCTTTTGGGGAAAAATTCTTCCATTGTGTAGTTAAAGAAAATCTTATTGCAAGAAATGAGGAATGAAAGAAATATTGTACCTCTTTTACTCAACTAGCTGGCGGCACTTGGCTGTCCGCACATCCAGGTGTGCTGGTGTTCCAACATATCCACCCACTCTTTTAACTGAGTAAGCAACAACAAATGATATCATACCCTTCTGCCTGCTAGGGTTAGAGCCATCCCATGCTGAAAATGCAAGTGATTTGAGTTTTCACTTATTAGAACTAAGGAGTAATATAGTAGGGCTGTCTGCTGTGAATTAATAGCATGTTAGCTTCATGTCTGGACCTTTCCATTACAGTCGTGCCAGGATCAGCTTCCAGACGTTGGATGTACTGTACTTGTTCTGAGCAACATAATTTGGTGCATTTAGTTGTATTGTTGTGCCTTCATCTTCCTTCTCTTCCTAAACGTCTCCCTTATGTGTGTCATCTTTCTGAAAGCTGTCTTCTCCTATTACACCAAGTTTCTTCTTTTTCATTCATATCCCTCTTTTCTCTATCAGCCTGTCAAATCATCAGCAAAAGAATGCAAATAGGAAATGAAAAAAGTCTTACAGGCTGTGATTTGGGATGAGAAGATCTGAAATCCCATTTCCAGCTTTGTCACAGACATCTTGTGGGACTTCATGCAAGTTACTTTACCTTACTCTGAACTCATTCACTCTAAGTGCTACAGCACTTTGTAATGAATACTGCTTACTTGCAACGATAGTCATGGGAGCCCTTTCGTGTACTTTTGGCATATTTTGATCAGGCACATGACTTATTTACTTTAATCTCTTGGGACAATGGCTGAGCTTTCCTCTGGTTTGTACAGCATTGGTGCATGAACAAGGCTTCATAAATACAACATAATATATTTGTCCATGATATTTACAGAAAGAGTATTCCTAATTCCAGGATTCAAGAGTTGTGAGTGTTTCTTAATCTTAATGTGATTGTACTTATTTTATTTGAGTTGCATTTCCTTCTGGGTAGGAGGGCAAGAAACAGTGTTCTGCACCTTGCTTTCAACACATGACAAAAAAAACCCCCAACTATTTACTGCATGTCTTTGAGAAACAGGACATAAAAAAACAGAAATTGTGATTCTTTTCTGAAAAATTGAATTGGCTTCTCTCCACCTCACCCCCCCCCCCCCAAGTTGTTACATGACACTTTAATTTTGCTCAACTCTGTCTGGTATAATTCTCTTTCAAATGCGAGACCCTTTTCTATACTATGAAGGATAAAGTGATTTAAACTATTTATATTTAAAGAGATTATTTAAAATTGCAAACTGAAAGGGTTCACACTGACTAGTGGATT
This sequence comes from Nipponia nippon, assembly GCF_047370975.1. Classification (NCBI taxonomy): domain Eukaryota; kingdom Metazoa; phylum Chordata; class Aves; order Pelecaniformes; family Threskiornithidae; genus Nipponia; species Nipponia nippon. The sequence goes on along the minus strand of NW_028262291.1, from coordinate 27,595,908 downwards.
TTGTCTGTTGCGGAGATGCTACCTATGGAGAGGTTCTGCTGTGATGAAAGTAAACTTGTATCTTTTCATTAATTCTCTCCTATGTGGGAGAGTTAAGCTGCTGTCCCAAGTGAATGTTTTTAATGATCTCTCTGGAGTGTTTGAAAGCTTTGTCCCACTTGCACGATGCGGAGTGAAATGCACAAATCTATCTTTGAGGCAATCCTGTCATTATACCTTTTGGTATATAATGTTTGTATTTGCATTTCTATTGTTCTTGCATGTTGAGCTTTACCATGCCCAAAGGAGAGCTTCTTACACTTCAGAGAAACCTTTTTAAGACAAATATTTATTATAAGTTAGCCTAAAGTGCTTACAACTCAAATATGAGAAATTTGTACTGAAATACAAGAATGTGAATATCAAATTGACTATCCATCATAATGACCAGCTACTCTTTTCAAAATGCCCTAGTGCAAAGTATCATTTAGTGAAGTGTCAATCTGCTTTTCATGACAACTGAAGTAGATTTCGTACATCCAATACAGTCAAGTTTCAGTAACTTAGAAATGAAATCTCGAGGCTTCTGCTAAAGAAGATTTTTTTGTTTGTTTTGTGGCTTCACGGAAAACTGTGATGAGAATAGTAGTGAAGTTCAAATGGTACTGAAAGAAAGGGCATCTTCTGGTCAGATAAACAACAGTTACTCTTGGCCACCCACTTCCCAATGGATTGGTTTCAAATAAGTGGCTCTTGGACACCCCTTGCTGGGATTCTTTAGAATGAATTTTACTTTCACAAACCTCTAATTCCTATAATTAAGTTCCAACGTGTGGTTTTTGCAAATAGTATTCTCTCTAGAGAACAGATGGGTGTAAGCTTTGGAGATTTGGTTTCACAAAATGTAACTGCCAGTGGTTTTCTTGCTACTGTTCCAGCTGGCCCCAGAACATTCACATCGGTTCAGCTTTCTAACGTTCTCTTGTTTTGACTTTATCTCCGCAGTTTTAATAGCGTGCGTCAAGGAACACACATCTTGTTCCGTGAGTTCAGCTTTGTTCAAGCTACCCCTCATAACAGGGCGTCTTTTCTTCGGACCTTCTGGAGGTGTTTCCGAACAGTGGGGAAAAACGGAGGCAAGTATTCCAGCATCTGCTGCTGTCCTGTTACCATGACATTAAAATAATTATCTAGGCTATTAATGCAGTACAAATAGTGACACTTCACACTGTGTTCTAGTGTTCTAACATTGTTAATAGAAAGACACCATCACAGTTGCCTGTGGAACAGTTAAAAAATGCTTGTAGCATAAAGTAGTGTAGGAGCACCTTGTTGCCAGTGCTACTTCCATTACAGAACAGGATGTCAAGCAACAATAGATCAGAGGGAGGACATTTGTGGGCCTGTGCATGAGGATGGATAAAAAAACCAAACCAAAACAACAAAAAAACCCCAAAGAAATGTGCTGAGGGTTGGTGGATGGGAGCAGGGTAGTGGACCCGGAGATGTTTACAATATAGGGTATGGAGCATGAGGGAAGTAGGTGTTGAGATTATTAGGCAGTTGGGGTGCCAAGTGCTTTTACTAGGAGCCCTGCTGGAGGTAGAGTATGTAGTGGTGTTGGGCTGTAGGGTGGTGAACGCTGCCACCCGAGCTGTGCCTGAGCTAGTCCTGGCACATCTCCTAGAGAGTGTTGCAGAATCCTGATGGCTGTGGAAGGGGGACCACTGACAACTGTGTGACCCCTTCCCCAACCCTACCCACAAAGAAAAAGCTCCAATGCCAAAATAACTATTCAGCATTGTACTATCTTGTCTAGCTATTCTTATACCGCACTTGGTATATTAGGTATTACAGAACTGGCCAGAGTTCAAAATAAACTCATGTAACTACATGCAACTAAAATTATGTATCGTTTTAGTTTTTAATTTAGTATTTTAGGCAAATACACTGAATGTTGCTGTACAAATATGAATTTTGGTGGGTTTTTTTACTATAAGCCTCACTTTTTGTTGCAGGGAAGACTAGAACCATTCTTTTAAATATAGATAAAACCTCACCTTCTGGCTAAGCTTTGCAACAATTTTGCTCATGATGAACAGAGTTTGCAAGATTATGAATAACGACTTGACTTTTTTGACATATGCTATTTTAGATCCTTGGAAATTAGACAATCATAGTTAAACATGACAAAATCTGTAATTAGCTACTGAAGTGACTGATTATGCTGTCTGTAACACCTTCTTCCCAGTGACAGGTACTTTGTTACATTCTAAATCATTTATATTAGTTCAGGGATAATATTTTTAAGATTTCAGGTAAATCGTATGGTATTAATCTAACCAGTATGCAGTGAGGACATATCTGATTTGAGGTCAGGTCATAGTCAGGAAAGATAGACTCCTAGAATGTATTTCTGTAGGAGAGTTAGAGATGATAGTGAAGAAGTCATCCACCAGAACTGTAGCTGTCAGTGGTGAACCTTGTTGACAAATTGAGAAGAAGCTATCTGATGGAAAGTACCCACTGCTGTACTTTCAATGCAAGTTTTCATCAAGCTTCATCTATCGATCGATCTATCTATCTATCAATCAATCATCTGATTCAGCCAGATGATAGGCACCTGGATTTGTTGGAAAGAACCAAAAAGTTTTAGCTACATAATATTTCCCTTCTCTTTTACTTTTAACGGTTTTATGTGAATATGAAAAAGGTTCTGGAAGAAAATGTAATCGACAAGGTACTTTGAAGGGGAAGGGGGAGCACAGGAACAAAAGCTCATGTGGATGTTACTGTGCTCTGGTTGTGGCTTTAAAAGAGTTCAACATATATTTTTCTGACTTTGAAGTCCAGTGGCTGCACTTTTTAGTCTGAGCGAACATGGCATGTTTACCTGTAAATTTATACATTTATATACATTTTCTTTTTACATTAACTAGAGACAGAAATGCATCACTTTAGAGAGCTTGCTGTCAATATATTCATCCACTCAGTCCAATTTCTTTGATTCTCTAGCAGTAGTTACAGACTAGAACCTTGATTTTATTCATTTCAGTTTTATTTGCTATGGGATTTTTTTCTGCTATGTATATATTCCCCTGCATAGGGGATCTCGGAACATTCATGGTCTCTCAAGAACTAAACTCATAGACTAAGAAGAAGCTGAATCTGTGCAATGTGGTGGGTAAAATACGGTCATTACCACACTCAGGCATAGACTAGACCTGGATTTCTTTCCTTGAAATACATTGCTTTTAGATGCGGGAAGGAATCATGTTATACCACAAATAGCAGCAACTAGAAGTGAGGTCATTGGTGATCTAAACTACAGAATGAGTCTCTTAACGATAGAAAAAGTCCGACTAAGTGATGCCCAAAGCAAGTAAGACTTTCAGCTTGGAGCTTTCTTTAGAAACATGGCTGGTGGTACATCTTCTAATTGGATTATTCCAGCAGTTAGTTTTAAGTTGTTTCTTTATGATCACTGCACTAGAACACAAGACCATATGTACATATCAAATGAAAAGCAGTTATACAAGCTTGCATAAAATCGTGACTTTATCTACAGATAGTTTGTTGCTACAGCATTTCATTTTATGCTTATACAATTTTTGACAATGTAAACATTGTAATAGGTGCAGGAGTGTCTTGGCTTTGTGTGGCAAGGTTTTGGTAGTGTGTGTGTGTGTGTGTATGTGTGTGTTACAGGGGTGGCTTCTGTGAGAAGCTGCTAGAAGCTTCCACTGTGCCTGATAGAGCCCATGCCAGCCGGCTCCAAGACGGACCCACCACTGGCCAAGGCTGAGCCCATCAGTGACAGTGGTAGCACCTCTGGGATAACATATGTAAGATGGGGAAAAAGTTTCTGCGCGACAGCAATTGCAGCCAGAGAAGGCAGTGAGATTATGTGAGAGGAACAACTCTGCAGACACCCAGGTCAGTGAAGAAGGAGGGGGAGGAGGTGCTCCAGGTGCTGGAGCAGATATTCCCCTGCAGCCCGTGGTGAAGACCATGGTGAGGCAGGCTGTCCTCCTGCAGCCCATGGAGCTTAACTGTGGAGGAGATACCCACATGCAGCCCGTGGAGGACCCCACGCCGGAGCAGGTGGATGCCCGAAGGAGGCTGTGACCCTGTGGGAAGCCCGCGCTGGAGCAGGCTCCTGGCAGGACCTGTGGACCCGTGGAGAAAGGAGCCCATGCTGGAGCAGGTTTGCTGGCAGGACTTGTGACCCCACGGGGGACCCACGCTGGAGCAGTCTGTTCCTGAAGGACTGCACCCCGTGGAAGGGGCCCACGCTGGAGCAGTTTGTGAAGAACCGCAGCCCATGGGAAGGACCCACGTTGGAGAAGTTCATGGAGAACTGTCTCCCATGGGAGGGACCCTGCGCTGGAGCAGGGGAAGAGTGAGAGGAGTCCTCCCCCTGAGGAGGAAGGAGCAGCAGAAACAATGTGTGATGAACTGACCACATTCCCCGTTCCCCTGTGCTGCTGGGGGGATGAGGTAGAGAAATTGGGAGTAAAGTTAAGCCTGGGAAGAAGGGAGGGGTGGGGGGAAGGTGTTTTAAGATTTGGGTTTTATTTCTCATTACCTTACCCTGGTTTGATTGGTAATAAATTAAACTGATTTCCCAAGTTGAATCTGTTTTGCCCATGACAGTAACTGGTGGAAGATCTCTCCCTGTCTTTATCTCGGCCCATGGGCTTTTTGTTATATTTTGTCTCCCCCTGTACAGTTGAAGAGGAGGAGTTATAGAGTGGCTTTGGTGGGCACCTGGTGTCCAGCCAGGGTCAACCCCCCACAAGAAAGTAGGTAAGTTGTAGAGTCCTGGTAAGAAATTCTGTTTATGGTTATCCTATACTGTGCAACAGAGCATAGGACAAACAACCTGTTGGTTCTGAAATTAGAGGATGTATAGCTCGGATTAATGTTAGTATGTTGCTTTTGAGACATGAGCTAATATCTTTCTGCATTTGATGCCCTATGTCAGGCGTATGGAGAGTAATTCATCAAATGTCCATTTTATTTCAATAGAATTTCTGTGTGCAGAAAAGGGTGAAAATACGCCGATTGCCTTCTACAGCAAGATTCTTCTCTGTCCCAGTTTTCTCTCCTCGGTTTGTTTCTGGGCAGGGATTGCTCCATGCTTCAGTATTGTCACTGATTTATGACTACGAAGAACTATGAAGGCATCTTTTGTCTTTCTTTGTCAAAAGTATTACATTCGCTAACTTCCACGTCTCCTAGGATGTTCTTGTTTTTATTTATTCCTTTGCCATAAAATTGTTTCCCCCTCTCATTTCCTTTAAGTTTCATTCCAGATTTGAATTTCTCTTTTAGGAGTGAGTGGTGGCTTTTTCTTAGTTTTGTCCATCTGTGAAGGGTATCCCTGAAAAACTGCATAAAAGACATCTCTGTGAAGATATAGGTCAACATAATAAATGAGAACTTGCATCAAAGCTTGCACCTTGACTGGAGGAAGCAAGGAAGAATAAAGATGTAAGACAATGCAATTTCCAAGCTTATACAAACTCAAAAAAACCCAAACAAACAAACAAAAAAAACCCACACCTTTCCACTTCTGAGTGTTTAATTGGGATTTTAGAAAAATATATAATATCTCACAAACGAGTGAACTGATTGCTTAATCTGGCTGCTAGTTGCTCCTCCTTGATGCAGGCAAATTTACTGCTTTGTCTGTCAGTCTTGAAATAACCATGCCTTGACTTGGAATATGCACCTTGTTCACCCAGGCAGATGCATCTAGCCACAAGTTCTCAAAGGGCCAATAAGAGAGAAATCTATCTGAACGGAAGCAATACTTAAATGTAATAATCCGTGTATGTGCAGAACCATGTATACACTAATTGAAGTGCACTAACATTACTGTTTCTCTTGGGAAATTACTGTAGATATTACTGTTCTACTTAATTCCTTACCTTTTGAATTACTGGAAAGTAGTTCTTATGGAGAAATGCAGCGGCTTTTGTGTTACATTTTTCTGTGTTAGCCCTGCTACTTGATGGGTTCTACATTGCCCTTCGTGACTCCTTTTGTTTGGAGACAAGATTTATTTTTCTTTTTGTCTCCAAATAGCAAGGAAAAATGACTAGCTTCACTAAATGTGATAGTAACATAACACACTTCAAAAATTAAGGAAAAAGTTGTTGGGTTTTGTTTGTTTTTTTTTTTTTTTTTAAAGAGGATTTCTGTTTGGTGATATGCCTGGTTTTTTTACAGGATTTCCCACTGTTTTTAGAAGCTTAGCAAGATGCAGAGTTCCATTTTCAAGTATGCATAAACATATCTGGGATTCCATGCATTGGGGGGAAAAAAAATCCGTTTATTTTAGAATGTGATCCAGTGTCAAGAAACGGGTAGACTTCACAAAATTTCTTCCCTCCCTTAAACACTTGCCAATGATACGCAACACCCACAGAGGTGGTTAGAGGACAGCTAGCTTCTGTTTTGAGAAGCACAGAGCATAATGCTCAGTTAGCAACAGATTTCTCCCAGGGGAAGGCAAAATGACCAGAAGTCTTGTTTTCCCTCTGCTTATGCTTAAACTGACCTCTTGGAATCTAGCTGACCTGCTCTTTTGAATTGTCTGTTCCTCAGGACTCTTTAATTAAAACTGTGCTTTCTCAGTTTAAACAGCCCCTGCAGAGTTCTGCTGTGAAGCTTCATAAGGTCAACATATGCCTCTCCCAACCCCCATGGCTTTCATGTCTTGTTGGTTCTCTGTTTTTAATTAAAAAGATTTTTCCTTAAATGCTTTCCAGCCAATTAGAGAAATTTTGCTCTGAGAAACTTGTTCCAGGCCTGATGTATTGAGAAGTGAACAGAAAGCTCAGTCAGGACCATTGGCACTTTTTTCTAGAGCCCCAGCTTTCTTTGGTGCTTTTCAACAGCTTTTCTCTTTTTTCTTTCCCCCCCTTTTTTTTTCCCCTCCCCTCAATTTAAAATTGCTTCCAGCAAAAATAGCTGCTCTTTGATACCTTAGATTTAGCCCTGGAATTGTTCAACACCAGATACAGGATCTTTTCCTTCCACTCAGGGGCAATTGTTGCTTTATTTAGATGCACGCACCACTGAAGCATAAAACTGCTGCAGAAAGTATGTTGGACTATATTGGTTGAGGATCCTATTTGCACTCTTACCTCCCCTTCAGACAAAAAGTACTGTTACTGCTCATATTGAAATAAAATCTTTTTATAAACTTACCTTGTTTCTTTCACATTCATCACGCGGTGTAATGGCTGCCTCTTTGCTTCTGCACACTTGAATTAGGAAATTGGAAACCTAACTACCTTTGGAGCTTGTGGAAGGAAGGCTTACCACAACCAAGCACACAATCTCTGTCACAGAATGAGAAGAGTGGTATGTCTCTCTGACTAGTTCTTCTTGAGTTTGCCAGGAAGGCTAGATTCCTTACAAAAATTAAAGAAATGCCCTATCCGTATGAGTCATGTAACCTGGAGATTGAGAAGAGCTAGAAGGACCAGTGTTCTCCCAGCTCTTTTATGAAAGATGCTATTTTAATGCATTTTGCTGGCAAGATTACTTTCTTGTGGTTCCAAAACCCCTTCCTTTGCTAGTGTCATTCTAATGCTTCCACATGAAACTCTTTATATTAAATTCCTCCCTCTTCTTTTACTCCCTCACTTGTAAGCTGTTACACTATCTCCATTTGTAGTTTAGCCAATCTCTGTTTAGTGAGAAGGACAGAACAATATAGCGATGATCGCAGCAAATGTCAGAATCTTCTGCCCTTTCCCTTTTGTTATTAAAACCAAATCAGATCTTTCTACCATGTTATTGTAGGGAAGTATTTATGAATCAGTAAGGTCTTATAGTATGCCCTAAAGATAATTAAGCTGTGGATTTTAATACAGTGTTCCCTGGAAGCTCATTCTGCAGTGAAACAGCCTTGGCTGAAATGATTGATCTCCAGCCTTTATTGACTTCACAGTTCCTTTGCCCCACAATTATAGCTGTTGCTATTTATGATTTATCAGTGTAGTTCTGCCTGGAACCACTGATGACTCTGGAATATCAGGACAAAGGATTTCTGAAGCTGAGGAGAAATAAGTGGAGGATTACATTTTAGAGATGGTGAGGTATATCTACAAGCATTGTAAGTTAAAACATCTGTATTACATAGACCTATAATGCATTGCAGAAATCATTTGTAGAAGTAGTAGCACATGGGTCAGTGATGGAGTCTTCAGCTAGCCTCTCCTTGAATTCGGTTCGTGCCATTCTGTCAATGCAGTTTGTGAACTTAAATGTAGTACGCTGGAAGTCCTCCTTATCTAATCTGGTTTGGGTCGTCGTCCCCCCAAGTACTGCATTTCCTTTTCAACTATATCTGAACATGCACGAGCTCATCTTAATTTCTAAATGTTTTTTCAACTTCATATTCTAGATGTATACCTCTCTAAATCTACTTTTTTGGAAAACCAATAAGCTTTTCTGTTTGTTTTCTAACGTTTTCTGGCTATTTTGTGTCTTTTGACAGTTCTTCACTGGTTGTGTCATTGGAAAATTAAATTAATATATTCTTTACTTTTTGTCCCAGTTGAGTGAAACATTTAAATGAGCTTATGTACAGTGATCATTGTTGCATTCTGCTAACCAATTATCCAAAATTCAACTGGTAATTACTGTTACCATTTGCTTTGCCGTCTTTGGCAAGTTTCCCATCCCTATGACAGGATTCTTATTCAAACCAACTGAAATGGAATTTTTCAATTAAGACCTTTTTAGGTTCTGGTATAGGCCTGAAGAGTTAGTATTCCAAATCGTGGGGAAGTTCCCTGGAATAAAATTAGTTCTAAGTTATGTGATCTGGGCTGGGATTCTAAATGCTCCATGTTTCTTATATTAAATGACGTTGCTCTGTCTCTTCTCTCACTTGTGACAAGTCTTGAGACATGATCTGCACACTACATATGTATAGACGATCATCCAGTAGAAGGTCTATGAAGCATTAGCTTCATTAACTAGTATGTTTTATGATGTTTCTGGTCTACTCTTCAAGAGCAGAGATGCTGAAAGGAAGAGAGGGAGGTAGAGAAAGGAGATGAAAGCCTTGTTTTCTCTTGATTCCTTATGCTGTGACTTTCTGCAAAGAGGTTGTAAGAAAATAAGAGTCTCTGTGAAGCCCATGTCTGCTTTCAACCCACTGTTGGCTCTTAACCTGCCCTGAGATGTGAAAGTGCCTGAACTGAAGAAAGAATTATCTTCGTCCCTTCTCAGTGAACCGTAAAACATACTTTTCCCTATTCTGTTGGCTTCAAGTGTTATGTCTGTGCTGTGTAATGCAATGTTTATATAGACAATCTAAGCTCAGGGCTGGTATTTCCATATGGTACAATTCAGTACTATCTCAAGATACTAGCTTGGGACCTGAAAGTTGCAGAGCTATATTTCTTTGACAGCAGCCTGAGACTAGTTGATCTATCACAGCAGGTTGGCTGACACATGGGGAGTGTTGTTATGGTGTGTCCGTGTAGCTCATTGCTGCGGAATAAACTCTGGCATCTCTGTGCTGAGCTACTGCGAGCAGTGTAGGTGCAATCTGAGGAAGAGCACTATGAAGAGAGAGTGCGTGTTCTGGTTCAGTGTGAACAGAAGAGTAAGGACTCTCCTTTACACAGATGCAATTAATTCTTCAAAGTAGCCTCGGTGCTAGGAGATGTCATGATAAGTGAAGAGATATCTATCTTTTTAAATTTCTGTCTTTTTAAAGTACTGTTGTCCAGCTGCACAGAAAATCTCTGAACCAGTTGTCTTTATCATCCAAGCTGCTTCTTATAGCTCTTCTCTCTGGTGGTCGTCTTATTCATAGTTTCCATCACCGCAAATTCACTTCCTAGCTTTCCTAAGTTAACTCGATTGATTTATATAGTGTGCTCCTGACTCTAGAGTTGTGTCTCCTATTGGGTCAAGCAGGCCTGACCTATACTAGAAATTTTTTTTCCTGTTTGTGGATTGTGAATTTGGACAACTACAATCTCTCACCCCCGTTCTTCCACTCAATCTATTAGTTATACTCACAAAAACTTTAAATTCAGTTATTCTGGTAATATAAGATTGGGAGTGCCATTTATTTCTTTTGAGAAACTGATTTTTTTTCTCTCTATGGTGTTAAAAGGACTGACATGAGCTCAGTTTCTGTTGCTGTAACTATGTTACTGGACTCTTCCAGCAAATGTTTTCTTGTTAGGCAAGATAATTGGTGCCTGCAAACTCATAATCTCTCAGAAAGTCCCTACTCTGCACTTCATTTTGAGGCCTTGGTGCCATTCAGTATGTCCATGTTTGACTAAAGGTGTGATGTTGAATTAGTTTAGCTAAACAGTACAGCTGTGCTTAGGTGTAGAAGTTCTTATATCACTTTAAACTTGCCTTACCTTAATAAACATCTGTAAGTCTGGTTTAAATCAGTATGATCGTGAATAAAGGTGTTGTAAATGATTAAAAGGATTGTTGGTTTATGCTCTGTTATGCACCTTTCCAGAATCCTAGATGACTATCAGTAGAGGTGATCTGCATGCATGATTAGTGCTTTGATATGCTACTACTACTTTGTGAAATGGGGATAAGGTATTACTATGGGACACCTGTAATCTGCAAATGAGTTATGAAATGTAGTCAGTAATATTTATAAATTAAGCTTGATCCATTTTGAATTTGTCGCAGGGACATGATTCTGATAATGTGCAGTCTGATACCTTTCTTCGTAAGCTCATCTGAGAGTGATTTGCATTCCATGCTCTTATTAAGCATGAATCTCATCACCTCCGTTGGCACAATGGACTTTTCTTGAGCTTGGAGGAGGAGATACTTGAATATCAACAAGCTCCTCTCAACGACTTTTTCTCTCTAGAGCCATATCCCATGGGATTCTTCCACGCAGACCTCTGAAGACATTGAAGTCTGCTCTCCTGAAATCCAGGGCTGTGGTCCTGCTTTTTGCCAGGTAGATAAATTCCTGAAAGCTTCATGAAATGGTTTTTCAGGTATAAGGACAAAGACCTTAGAAATGCTTCAGGCACAGGAAAAGCTTCCACAGAAGTTCACATCTTCATAGACTTCAATGTCAGTTAGCCAAAACCGACAAATCTGTAGGACAATAGCTTCACTAGTTCTGGTGCTCACAGAGATACTTGTCAAATCTTGTCTTCTCTGAGGTTTTCCTGCATTAAGGTCTAGTCCCAGAAGCAGTCAAAATTTACATCAGCTAATTCAATAAACTGGTATAGGTTCCAGTAGAACTTGTGTTTTATTTGTAATAGAGTAATGTGGTGTTGCTTGAGAGAAGAAGCAATAGCATCAAGAGGGGCTGGAGAGTACAGGGAGTATACAGTAAACCTAAAGGAAACCGAACATTTGAAAAGAAATGGATTTTTTTTTCTGTTGGAAAGTGCAAGTATGTGAGATTCCAGTGTTACTAGTGTTCATTTACATAGAAGGAGGAGAGATGTCAGGAAAGGCAATATTGTCCTGAATGGAATTTCAACCCTTCCCCTTTTGTTCTTTTGCGCTGTAGGACAAACTTTCATTCTGAACTATATTCACCCCCTCCTCTAGTCAGCTCTTTACCTGCCCATTTTTTTATTATTTTGTATCATTATACTATCCTCCTTCTGATCTGATTTGTTTTGATCATCTGTTTCTCAAATATTTGTTTCCTTCTAGCCCTAGTATCTGGTTATCTGTTACTGCTTTTCTCCCTGTTCTTTCTGATGGAGTTAAGTTATTGCATTTTCAAAGTTCCCATCTACCTTCCAGTCAAATTTCCCTTATATAATTCCCAGAATAACTTATACGTTATCTGAAAGGCAGTCAAGCTGTCAGTGCTTTTGGTGTGAAGCTGTCTCTGCATCTCTATCTTATATCAGAAACAAAGCTTTTTCTTTATTTCTTCTTTCTCATCCCCACTCTCCGTGCTGCTAATAGATATTTATTCATTTCTGCTAGCAGTGGCAGAGGGATTGCTGTGCTGTGCAAAGTTACAATGCAAAGCAGATACTGGTCAACGTGATTAGGATACCAAACAGTTAATATTGCAGCTTCTTCCTGTAAGAATTTAATTTTTCTATCCACTCTGATTGGAAACTTCTTTTATCAAACCCTTGAAATAACTGAGTGAGCGTCATTGTTTCTAAGGTGCTGAGAAGTGTTTCATGGCTTTCTTCTGTGATGGACAGTACCTCAAATGTAATGTCTTAATTTCAGAATGATGATCAATGATGACACTTTTCTGTACCTGCTGTCTGAGGATCTCCAGGTATTTTACAGATGTTAAGGAATGAAACTTCCTCAAAATCTTGACAACACTATTTTCACTTTACAGTTCCGGAAAGTGAGACAGGGAAATGAAGTGAATAGCTGAAGTTCACGTAGTCAGAGGTAAAATCAAGATGTCCGGGCTTTTGATATTATGAATTCAATTTTATATGCTAAATTATATTTTTCTTACAGATACAGGCTTCTTTTACCATGAGACAAGTAAGAAAACACACGTTATATAAAGCAATATCGTTTAGATAAATTATTTGTAAGAATCTGTCATCTTTTTTTCTTTTTAAAAGTTTTGAGAGTAATCATTGCTGTACTCAGAATAGTAGATCACTGTGCATGACCTACATGGGGTGATGTAGGATGTATTTTTAGTTGTTTTCAAGTTTGATGTTATAACCCCCTTCGCTACTTACTTTTCTAGACAAAGTCTTTAGAGCAAGATGGAAGTCAGATTAGTTAACATCATATGTCATCAAGTTCATCATCTCTATTGTAGAACCACATGCTCAGTATCACTTTCAGAACAATCCTTCCCTATTCAGGAGGGGAAGGTAATTCCATGTGTGTGCATTAGTAATGTATACCCTTTGTGAAAGTACCTTGGCTCATAAGCATTCTGGTATTTATCTGGTGACTATATAACTTAGAAAGCCAGTCTCTGTGTATAGAAGTTGCTAGCTTCTAAAGTAAAATTGGCAAGAGATTCTTCCCTTTTGAAGGAGCTTAAAATAGAAACTACTTTAAATGCTGGAGTATCTTTATTCATCTTCCCTCATTGTAAATTCAGAATACTTCCCTTTTAAATAGAGGTTGCAGTCTTTTGTTGTTTTTCCATAGTTTCAAAGTACTAACTAGTAGATTCTTGTTCAAGCATGTTGTTCTTCAAGGGACCACCTTATAAAATAGCATACTGTTCTTTCCCCTTAGGTCCAGTCTTCTAGGTGAGTTGCACATAATGTCTAGTGAAAGATTTCCTAAACACATCTGTTTTGTGAAGGGCCATCTTCCGAGTTCTTTTATGTAAGCAGTGAAACACAGAAGCCTAGAGCTTGATCTGGCTATGTTACACCTTGCTATTTACCTGGAAATACAGGCTTAAAAGCCGAGCTTTGGATCTCAAACCCAGCAAACTGGGATTTTGGCATTTGCTCTAAAGAGACTGCTGCACAGGAAAGCCGAGTATCTGCACTGGTGTAGCTAAAGCCAAAGCTAAACAATACCTGCTGGAGCTTGTCCCTTGTTGCAGCTTGTGTCCGTCATGTCTTGTCCTATGAATACACAAGTTTGATGCCTAAACTAGAAATCTAGTTTTCATAGGCTTCCTTGATAGTCAACAGAGAGTGCCTGATCCATAGGGCAGTTTTGAACAGTTCGGGTGGGATCCTGGCCATGAATGACTATCTGGTCATCTTTCTCTCTATTGATTACATTAGGAGTTTAGGTAGAGCAGCCTTTTTATTGAGGACCTAAGTTTGGTGCCTGAAGTTAGGCAGCATATAAATTACCCTTCCACTCTGCATTTCAAACAGATGCTGTTTTCCAGATTAATATGTAAACCCCTTAGCAAAATGTGTCTTTCTAATGATGCTGTGTTATTTCATTTTAGTTTGTCACTCACTATTCTGTAACGCTCATGAATAAACCTTTTAGGAAAGTTTTTGATTCCATGGTGCTTTTCTTCCCTTATAAATCTTCCACAACTTTTGTATCTAAAGTATCCCCTAAGCAAAGCAAAGGAAAGTGAATACTATATTAAATCTTACTAGACTAGAGGAGTTAAGAAACAAATCAATAGCGTCACTGAAATCAAATTTGTAATCTACTGAAGTATATCCTTTGAATCCTAGCTAAGACATCTTGCAGAACTAATATTAAAGGAAAAAAATCTAGTGAAATGTTATTTATCTGTTTCTCAGAAAGTAAACACTGCCAGCTTTAGCAGATGCAGCAATTAAACATGGTTACTAAGGGAAGCAGGCTTTTTAAGAAGTAATGCAGCTACTGAAAACTTTGTTCATTATTTCTTTTGTTTTTCTCTGTTAGAACAATATGTCTGTAAAATCCCTCTACACACCCTCACATGCACACACAGAGTCTGGAGATTTGTTTTATAAGGTCTTATGCTGATTGAAAATAAATTAGATTAGTTCTTGTGTACTCAAAATATTATTTCTGATAATAGGCATGCTTTAAGTGTGTGTGAAGTGAATCTGTAGACAAATAGCCAATACTGAATAGCGTTTTGGCATTGTTTTGTTGATGCCAAGTGGAAGGTGTAAGTATTTTCCTCCCTTCTCCGCTCTCCTTGTTGTACTTAGTCTGCTGGAGCGAATGCGGGACAAGCAAAGAAATTCAAAGTGGCAACTCCTGAATCCTAATCCTGTTAATCTGTGTCTTGGGCAAATCACTTAATCTCAACGTACCTTCATTTTTCTATTTATAACCTGGAGTTCCACCTGTTGGATTAAATTAAGTAGTCTTTGGACATGCAAGTTTTGGCTGGATAGGTAAAACTGAGACTACTTAGATATCTGTATAGATAAAATTTGATGGAATCAAGGCCTTAATGAACTCTCACTTTTTTGTTAGTGGTAAGCAGTTTATTTTAGACAGATGCATGTAAACTTCCTTGCTGCTTCTTTCCATTAAAATAATTTAACTCTTCTTTAAATACACAAAAAAGAGTAAGTAAAATAGTATAAGCATTTGAAATTTAAAAACTTAAATATAAAAAACCCTTTGATATCAGTCTTCCTTCTCTTCTTCCCCACCCCCTCACCCCCCCGCCCCCATTCCCCAATTTATACTCGGAAGTTTTTTCCTATGGGAATTTTTCTGCCTTTAAACAGTTCTTTGGATGATATTAAAATCAGTTCTGGAGGAAGGAAGGAAAGACTTTGTGATAGTTAGAACTGGATTTCAAAAGCTATATCTATTCATGTGAAAACTAACCAAACCTGCAGAGAGGAAACATGAAAGTGGCAGTTTGTTGTGGTTTGGTTGCAGATTGTCACACGCAATGTACACAATCATCTTGAACTCTTTCAGACCTTGCATAGTTTCAGCAGAGGGTGAGATGGACCACTGATTTTAGCCAGATAGTTAAAATTTGTTGCCTTGCCTTGACACTTTTCTTATTCTCTTTGTATTTGAGCATTTGCTAAATGTTTAATAAAAAATTAGGTGTTGGTCAAATACAGCTGATACTTAATTTGTGGATATTTGGATGATTCTATTTCTGATTGGTACAAATTGAACATATTAAAAACGTAAAAACTCAGATTATGAAAGTAACATCGTACAAGCAAATCAATCTTCTTAATTGCCTTTTCTTTTTTGAGCATTTTTTATGTAACGTGGATATAGGTAGAGAAGAATTTTACTTTTTACTCACTTATGACTACTTTGCAGGGTACAGACCTCAGTATTCAATCACTTCTAAGGAATGGCTCTAAGGTATTTTTAGAAGAAGCTTAGGTAAGTGTTAAGTTAATCTAATATTTTAAGCAGCCTCAAAACACTGGATATTTGCTTGCTACTAAGTTAACTCTTCTCAGAAAATTATTTATTTGACTTGTAAGGCCATTTGCAGGCAACATAGCAAAAGGAATTTACGTAACTCCTGAAGTTACACAACAATGATCAATTTGAAACTGGAGTGTAGTAATAATTGACTGTGGAGAAGCCTGAATCATCAGGGAGTTAACTGTGTCATCAAACATATTCCTTACAATCTAGTCTGTGTGGAACATCGTTGTTCAAGTTATAGCCAGAAGTGATTCTAAAATCTTGGTTTCAGACTATAGTAGCTTTTTGAGGAAATACAAGCAAAAATAAATAAATCCAGGATGAAATACCTTGTATCTCTGCAGAAGAGATGATTTAAAGAAAATATCAAGAGATTTTTCTTCAAAATACTGAGGTTTTTAAGTTACTGAGGTATCCAGGAGTGACTTTTCTACTCTTCAGGAACCTAGTTCAGATAACTTTGAACTTGAAATGATTTCAAGGTAAATGCAGATATGACAGATATTATTATCCTTGAGCCCTAAAGAAAAATTAGCATTCTGATTGCCTTCTGTGATGATTTTGAGGAGAAACAAAACCAAATAAGCAAAAGCAACAACACTGAGAAATAATTGTAAGTGAAAACATCTCACAGATAATATTTTAGATTTAGCCTCTGAGACTGGCTCCCATCTGCCGTAATTGGAAGTGCAACGCAGAACTTCTTGGGACTTGAATGCAACTAGAGCAACCTGTAGGCTGCTGATTTTTCTGCACAAGTATTTATTTCCCCTTTGCTAACTGAGGGGTTGTCCAGATATACTCTGTACACTGTTGTTCCAGCATTTCACTACTTCTGTACTGAATTTTTTTAAAGCTTATTTTTAAGTCGGATCACCTTTGTAATCGGATTTAGAACACAGCTACTCAAACAATTGGTTTGGCAAACTGAAAGAGCAGTGAACTGTGACAGACAAGGTGGAGGTGAGAAATTGTCAAGTTTGCTACCAAAGAAATAGATACTGGTATTCCACCTTCAGTGTACAAATTGAAACCTACCTGATGAAATATGCACACTTTTGTTCTACTGAATGTTATGTGTGTTTCAGCTCATTCTTCTTAGAACTATAAACATGATCATTTGCAATTCTTGGCTAAATTTTTTTAAACAAAAAAATCTATTTGTATGAAATTTTATACCTGTCTCTAGTCCTGATGCCTGTGTACCTTAATATAAAAGCAGGAAGCAAAATGCAAATGTGATTCTTATGGATAACTTAAAAAAATTTTATTCAATTATTTTAACCAACATACTCTACCTCTCCTTGCTATGATAGTTATAAATTAAAACTAATTCTGGTTTGCAGCTCCCTTCCCCCTACCAGACCAGGTTAAGTAGCTTTTGATGGATGTCTAAAATATAATTAGCTTCTTCATTAAAACGATGAGTGTAGCAGAAAGTGAGGAAGTGTGGGCATAAGTGGCAGTAAATGTTATTGACTAATTTATAATGCTGAAATTAAAATTAATAAATTAAAGGAGGGGGAAAACCCCTTGTGTGGTGCTTTGCAAGCTGAGCTGGATTTTGGGTGGGCTACCATTACAAACACCACCACCCCACCCCCCAGCCCCCAGATGAACAGTGCATACACATGCTTCTCTGAAATCTTGACAGTGGATCAGACTCAAATGGATGAATGGGATGAGTTGGAAATCAATTGTGTGACTTTTCACGGAATTTAGTTTGGGCTTTAACTGAGCTACCTCAGATTCTACTAGAATTAATATCTTTGAAATTTGTTCCAGAGTTTGTTCTCCCATTTCTGCCTGTGTACCTATACTGGATTTTTTCCAGTCATGCTAGTGTGAAGGGGTACTGTGTTCTGCAGTTTTAGCCTGGTCTGGATGTTACTTCTACAGGAAATCCTTTGGTTCTCTTCTTTTACAGTTTTAGCATGTAACTTCCATGTTTGAGTGCCAAAAGAAGTCTAGGGATCACTAAAACATCATAATAGTTCAATTGCTTTTTAACTTAATTGTGTATGCACTTTATTGCAAGCTTTGGATGCACTGAACAGATGTATTCTGATAAAACTACAGCATGCAATCCCCATGCTTCCAAGTAGTGTCGAGTGATTTGGAAAGGGCCAAAAGCACCATTATGGATTGAGAGGAGCTTGGAAGACATGAAAAGGGAGGCAAAGGACTTAACTATTTTTGAAGGAGTTTCAAAATTCTGAAGGATATTAAGTTTTTGCTTGTTGAAGAACAAAGTCCCAATCCCAGAATGTTTAACCTGAGTCACGGGTGAGTTTGAAGAAGCTGCCTGGTAACTACGTTATCTGTGTAGGCTTTGTCTACCGTGGAGATGAAGGTGTTGTAGTAGAGATGTTTTCCTTGTTTTAGGGAGTGGGAGGAGGCATGGTATATTGCATTATTTCTTAATGCAGCCATCTTCAATTATAAGTACATAAGCAGGTTAGAGCACAGAGGAGCACCTGTTCCATGGCATTTTCTGGCAGTCGAGTATCTAAATGTGTACCTTTTGTTGATGGAACAGCTTAGTATCTGTGTGTGAGTTCAAACATCTGAATAACTGGCAGCTGGGTCTTCTCCCTGTAAAATTGCAGGCATTCTTCTCATATCATACTATCCTCCCTTGCATTCCCACTCATTGGCTTCAGTCCCTCTCTGAAATCTTCTGTTTCAAGGGCAGAGTCTGCCAAGGGTGCATTGGCAAGAAAAGCAAATTCTCCCTCTGAAGAGCTGGTGTCACTCATTAGCATGGGAGAAGTGTGGTTGTAAATAAACAACAAATTATGTCAAGTTCTGTGTAGTATTAATTCTAGTAGTGTATACAAGGACATGCAGCTGGCTGGATAAGGTAGAGATACCATTATTGTTTAGAAAGAACTGATCCCTGCACCTAGTAAAATGCTTGTCATTTTATCCCAGAAGCCTTATTGTAGCTAGAACAACTGATACTATCTTTATCTTAGCATTATCTCTAGTGTCCTTGCTTTTTTTAGTTTATCTTAATGGGTGAAAGAGAACCAAGAAAGTACATGTGTGTGTCCTGTAGAGTTGTCCAATTCAGTTAAGCGCTGTTGCCTGTAATGCATTTTGATCCCACATTGTATCTTTAATATAAATAAAGGGAATATACCAGCCTGTATGTTCCACCATGCAGTGTGAATGGGTTGCCCAGGGCAAGATGGAAGACTGTAAGTTGAAACCTGTTCTTTTAGAGATTGTACTTTCATTACCTTGAAAGCAACATAATTTGTCTTTCTTCACAATCAGTTTTAAAATGGCTTTAAAACCAGACTATCGTGCTTTACATGGCTATGAAACATTCATATTTGGTTTATCCTACTTTGTAGTGGAAAAAGCTTCAGCCTCGGTATTTAAGAGAAGGATATCCTAGTGACACAGTTTCTTGTGGTAAGAGCTAGACAGGAAAGAGACACCTATTCTGGTCATACGTCTAAGATAAATCAGAAACTGAAGCTGTTGACTTCTCTGAATTGAATGCATCTGAGACTTTACTAATGCCTTAATTAAAACTGCAGTACTAGGTCAGCATAACCTCATCTAATTGCTGGCTAGTGAGATACTGCCTTCTCACGTCCTTATGGCAGCTCCAGCACTTGTCCGATCTCGTGCTGATCTGTCTCGGCATGCTAAACTGGCAGAAAACTATTCAGTACTTCTGCTGCTTGAGTTAGTTTTCTGCCGGCATAGGACATTGAAACGCGCCATTGCGAGGTCACACGAGAGGTGGGATGCAGAGTGTGGTACTCTGCAACCATGGCCAAACTCTAAGCCGCCTAGCAGTTTATAAGGCCAAAAATCCTAGTGTTGACTAACCTGGCCCTAAAATACAGGTCATATTGCTTTGTATTGATAGTTGACCCAGTCTAATGAGGTAATATAATGAATATACTAATATTTTGTTTTAAAACCTCCTTTAGAGAGTAATACCCTTGTTGAGTTTATAGTGAGAAAGTACCATTAGGCCATATAGTCTGACCTGTATAGCACATCATTAAACTTCACTTAGTAACACCAGTATTGAGCCAAAACACTTTTGTCCGACTGAAAAATAATTTGCATATCTTCCAGAAGGGCATTCAGGTTTGATTAAGTCATGTGAGCCTGAAGGGGCCGACGGGCCCCTGGGAAAAATAGCAGGAGGAAGCAGTCAGCCGTCAGTGCTGCCAGAGCAATTAGGCTGGCCTGCAGCCCGGTCCCCATGAAGCACTGAGTTTTCTTGGGAAGGAGGGCTGCTAGAAATAGCCTGCTCTTGGACACCTTCCTGGTGTGCTCGCTCATGCTTTAGCACACAGGTGGGAAGCCTGACTGATGTGTAGTGGTTCTGCGTGCATGCAGTAGGGTGGCCCTCGTGCACGCTCCACACTGCTGCTGCTGAGAAAGCAGTTGCTTGTGAAGACTGCTTGCAATGATAGAAGGCCCAGGTGAGAAAGAAACTGTCCTGACAGAGGAGGAGGGTTGTTTATTTGACAAGGGTTTTTTTGTTGGAGGTCAGAATTTACTAAGACTTGATTTTGAACTGAAAATTATCATCAGGGGATAGTAAAATCAGAATCTTGAACGTGCTACTACAATCTCAACTTGTAGCAGTCCTCAACAATGTGATTATCTTCACTTTAAAAAAGTATTTTTAAAAAATTTATGAAAATCATGTTCTTTTAAGTATCTGAATCATACATTGAAGTCAATTTCTTATCCTTCTTTTTGATAAGCCAAGTAAATTGTCACATTGAGCCTCTCTCTGTGAGGCATGTTTTGTAAGCATGTGATCGTTCTTGCAGTGCTTCAATTCTCACCATTGTTCCTGAGTTGTGGGTATTTCAGATTGGTCATATGCTGGTAACACAGTCTGCCTACTTGACATTGCTGTCTTTACTCATCTGAGGACCATGTTATTCTCCTGATTACAGTATTCTGAGCGTTTGTGGTCACCTTCCTCTCTACTTGTCTTCATAGAAACTGTTTACCCAAGTAGAGCCGTCTGCATTCTGTTTCTAGATATAGTGTTTCATATATGAGGATACTCTAAGCTAGGTGTGAACCAACTACGTCAATGAGGTTTTTCTATGTTGCTACTCATTCCTTTTAAATTTTTAGTGTTTTCTCAGTTTCTCTATGGCTCACAAATGTTATTAAATCTTGTTCTTTTCTAGGCCATTAACTGAAAAATTGCTTCAGAATGTAGAACTAAGGGGGTATTCTTGGGGATCCCAGGAGAAATACACCTTCTAAGTAGTGATTCCTCACTCTCATTTTGAGATGTACCAGTTATCCTGTTAACATGTTTGGTGGTTGTTTGGAATAATTCAAATTTTTTTATCACAGCACTGTTCAGTATAAAGTGTAGTAGCTCTCCAAGCCTAACTGTTATTTGCTGCTTTTTTACATCTGGACTCGTGTTTCCATTTGAAAAGATTACTTAATTCACCAAGAAAATTTTTTTCATGGTTGATAGCTCTTAGTAATTAACCGATGAATTCCAATATTTCCTGTTTGAATATTTTGCTTGGGAGTACTATGAAGATGGCTATGGTACAGATGCCTAGGTTATCTCAACCGATGGCAGCGCTTTAAGCCTTATTTCAACCCCATCCTTGCACTCATTGGTATACTGCGTGCTCTTGTTGGGTAGCCACTTTAGTCAGAGCAAGCTCCTGATCTTATAATTTTTAAGCGCTAATGGGACTTCAGCTTTTTTTTCTAGTCATATAAAATTTCCCAGGTGTTTCAGACTTTGAAAATCAATTCTCAGCAGTGCTGAGAGCTTGTCAGCCAACCCTCTTCAAAATTCTGACAGAAATTATGAACATCTGCTTTTAATTTTTTAATATGTTAAGTACCACTCCACTACTGACATCTTCCCAAATTATCACTGAAATGGAAAATGTTTTGGATTATGCAGAAAAAGAAGGATGATATGTGTTATATTAAATACAGCACATGCTTTTTCTGAACACTACTTTATTTTTCCCCCCATGGAGCAAAATGTCAAGAGGACTATCATTACTACAGTTTTCTCCTGATATGCATATCATTATCTTTGTCTTTTTGTGCCCTGATTTTTTTTTTTTACATGTTTCATTTTGTTTCTCTTTCCAGTTTTCTGCAAATTCCTGGCTTCTCACTATTATTCACTGCTGTCAGCAGACTCTTTTTTTACATTTATTATTTATTTTTATACTGCTTAGGAGTCTATGAAAGATATCTATGCTAATACTAGATGAGTGTTACTTGAATCTTCCAGTTGAAATACATCAGAAAGGCAGTTAAAATATTGTCAGTGGCAGAGAACTTAATCTCTCCTGTTACCTGAATTTCATCTTGGGTAGGCTGTGCACCTTTTGGAAAGGAAAATATGTGATATTCCATCCAAATAAAGTATAATACAAAAATCTGTCAATGAAGATGTTTGGCACCACTGTGACAATGAAATTTGTGTGACGTATGCAAGAATGATAGATGTTATGAAGAAACTAGGAAAAATGCTATAATAGTATAATGCTTAAGAATAGTATTTGCATAAAGGAGGAAATGATGATATAACTTACACAGACTTGAGGTTAAGATAAAATTTTCTGCATGTTCCTAATTTTAGCATTTTCTGGCATTTACAGTGCTTAACCATACAAATATAATGCTGTATTACTGTCATGTTTTTAAATGGCTTTTCCTTGGGTTTTTTTTGAGGTAAACAAGATCTTCCTACTACTGAAATAATTGCTTAATACTAACTGCCTTCCTATTCCGTGTACTGAACAAATTCCGTAGCAGGTAGTTCTTCTTTGTTCATTTTATAAGCTGTGCATGAAATTAGGTAACAGTTTGGACAAGGCCTTGTTATATTCTTTGCATGACTTCCAAAACATCTGAAGGCGTAAACAGGGAAAATTTCAGTTTGAAACAGGAAATTGTAACATAAGATGAAAATTTCAGTGCTTAGGCAATGCTGTAAAGTCTCTATAAGGGTTATTATCTATAAATGGATTGATCCCTGTTCATTCTTATTTTATTCTGTTGAGTGGAAAAATAGATTTTTAAACTGTGACGATCCGAGAGCAGGTCTTTCAGTTTACTCAAGTTAGAGTGGTTTGTTGTAATGCTGTTTGCTGTTCATAAAGTTAAATAGTAAATCTTCTAAATAGCAACAGAAACTGACAGCAAAGGCAAAATATGCCTTATGTTGGCATGTCAGTCCAAGTGTGGGTGGATTTTCAGAATTTTGAACTCTTCAGCTATAAATAACCTGCTCTCTGCAGAGAAGTCTAATCTGGTAATTTTAAAAGTAATTATTACACTTCAAACCACCTGATAATCATGAGTAACTCTTAAAAAAAAAAAAAAAAAAAAAACCAAAAAACCCAAAAAAACCCCCCCAAAAACCCAACAAAAAAACCAAAAAAAACCCCCAAAAAACCCCCACAACTTCAAAAAGGTAGGTACTCCCATTACTAGGAAAGAAAGTTTACTTGGTTGGAAAACCTTAAGGCAGACATGGCACTTTTGAAGAAGATGCAGCTTTCCAAGTCAAATACGAACACAAAAGAGAGACAGGGTGGAACTAGCTGCATCTAATGACTTTTTTGCCCAGAGCAAGGGATGTTCCTATCTTGTTTAATAAAACCATTTAAAATGCAGCCTCTGAATGCTACAAAACAGAGGCTCATACACCATTGCTGAGTACTAAAGTGACTGGTTAAAGATTCATTTGTCCTTAATTAAGATGACCCTAAATTTCTTCAGATGGTGGCTACTGGAGGATATAATTGGAGGCACCTGGCACTTGTTAACTAACTTCAGTTCAAGATTTTACTCTTGTAAGAGATTCTTCAGTAGATAAATTCAGAATGATTTATCCCTTTTAATTCTCTAGCTTTAATAACCATAAGCTATTTCCTTAATGATTTAGAATTGCATGATGCAGGAGATAGTTAAACTTACTCTCCAAGAGATTAATTTCCTGCTTTTCCACTAGCGTTGACTTTTAAAAAAAAAAAAAAAAAAAAAGAAACAGGAATATTATGGATTTCATTCACCTTTTCTAATCACAGGTACTATCGTTAGTAAAATATTGCCTGTAACTCTGTCCTGTTTGCTGTGGAGGTAATGACATTTTGTGGATTGCATTTTGAGGAAGGTGATGCATTGCTTCCAGACATTGGAAAAAGAAGAAGAGAGTTTTAGTGGGAGTGCTGTGGCCAGCTCTTCTACAAGGTGGCTTGCAAGGAAGCTGCTTCTTCCCAAGGAAGACAACTGAGCCTGTGGCTAGATAAGCAGTTTTAGGTTGGCACTGGCGAGGGAAGGAGTGGTCCTTGGCCTCCTCTCTGCTCCTAATTTTCTTGCCTTTCTTTGGGGGAGTGCAGTTGGCTGTGTAGTAAAGACAGCACAGAGCTGATCCAAACAAAAATAACCTGGAAAAAAGAAGTTACTTATCAGTTTAATCAGTTTCTTGTGCTGTTCATAATGGGGCTGTACAGGCAGCTGTGTTGGCATAGCGGAGAAGATGGGAATGAAAGGCAGGTAGGAGAGTAGGACTGCCCTTGTCAGTAGATGACCCAGTATAAAATCTATGTTTGTATTACAGCTTGGCTTGGTGGTGATATAAAGAGCCTAGCAGGCCAAACTTCCTCTTAGCACCGTAAAACTTCTCTTCCTCAGAAAACAATTTATATATAACTTCAGATCTCTTGTTTACAATTGTAGCATAAGCTATCAACATCTTGCTAAATTTGTCTTGTCTGGCTTTAACTGCGTGCTGAAGAGTGGGAGCCAAAGCAGAAAGATGACTAGTATATTGGCTCAAATAACATTTTACTGAAAACACCCAGGTTGCAGGTATTTTGAGCCTCTTCCTGAACTTGCAATACAAAAAGTATTATGGATGCTTAATCCACAGATATTAATTTTTCTATGGTATAAGTCCTATGCTTTTCTCAGTTTATGGTGGTTCTGCTCATCCCAAAGTTGTCAGAGTACTTTTTCCACTTTTTCCAAAAGCCCACTTATGTTACAGCCAATGAAGTAGCTTTTTTCTTTTTCCTAACTTTCAGATGTACATTATAATTTGCTATACATACAGAGAAGAGTTTGACTGAAACTATGCATGTTTTACCCAAACCATAGATGTAGTGAAGCTGCTTTGACAAGCAACTTTAATGTCTCTCTGCCCTTCTCAAGCTATGAAGAAGGCTGTAGGGAAACCAAGAATGTTTGCCAAAGCTGTTTAACCAAATCCTTAACATATCCTTCAACCACACTCGTAGCGCTCAGGCACAGCAGACTTGGTCTGAGTCAGACTGACAGTGCTTCTGGAATAATTCTGTCTCAGATGTTAAAATTTGTGGATGGATAATGAAGGCACCTCTGCTGACTGCAGGTACATTAGAATAACAGAGCAAAGTGCACCACTGCAGACAGTCAGGAGACTAACATTAATCAAGGTGTTCACCTGTATTTTGTATTGAAGCTTCCCAAAACAAACAAAACCACTGAAAACATTAATCAAGCTACTACCTGTGGTTCCTTCGTCTTGACAGTACCAGCTCAATTGAGAGCTGGTTAGCCTGAGGATTCTTGCTCTTTACTAGGTAATGCTATCTCTTGCACTCATCTTCTGAGCATATCCACTTGTATTAAAGTGCCTTCGTGTGGCAATACTTGAAAGCCTTCTTCAGAATTCTTTGTGCCCTATGTTTTGACTGAGTAATTTATATTAAAACCATTTCTGCTTCCCTTGCCTGTTCTCTCCCTTCCCTCTTCTCCCCCCTCCTTTTTCCTGAGTAACTGTAGAGTGAGAAAAGAAGCAGTTTTGCATTTCAGTACACTTAATGTAGCCAAGAGGTTTGTTCGTTGCCGCTTTGTACTTTCAGGCAAACGAGAAAATTTAGATTAATAGGTTGTTTATTCTTTTGCGTGTTCCTCAAATCAAAGGCACTGGATTGCATTATTAAAGAAGTTTTGTGTGGCAGGCTTGGAACTGTCCTCACTGAGCTGTACATGAAGAAAAACGATTGCTTTTCATCCCCCACTCATTATGCAGACTGGCACAGGAACGCTGTTAAATGCGGTATCATGTACTATCGCTTAAAGACCTTCCTTCTGTACAGCTGATGTTGGGCTCCACTTTCACAGGATGATCTGTCTTGGAACAGACAAGGAAAACCCTACAAATAGAAACACATATGTCCTTATATTTAAAAAAATTTAAATATTCACCAGTTTAATAAAGAGAGGTTTTGTTTAGAACACTAGTGACTGTCTGCTTCGCAGTGCTCTCAGATCTCTTCATTGGGGATTCTGTTAATTTGTTTCTCATCCGTTCAGTTAGCAATAATGCACAATTAGGCTTTCAGCAATAATCTACCCAGACAAATTAATGAGGAAAATATTCAACATCATTCTGAGACTGGACCCATAACTGAAGGATCTAGCTAGTGTTGGGTAGCTGACTAAATGCATGACTCTGTCCTGTGATGTTCTGTACTGAATGGGCAATAGTGTATCTCTGGGTCTCTGATTACATTAGGTACTCTAATTCCCTCGGCATTCTGTGACAGAAGAGTCTCCCTTGACTCAAGGCCTTCTGCTTTGAAAGTGAAAAGTCTGGGGGACGTAATTTTAAGAGAAGAGGATGACATTGTGCCTGTCTTATGTAAATAAGAGGAAAGAAGTTGCTTTGCCTTATAGGTTCTACTTCAGGTCTAGCTAACGTTCAGAGAAAGAAAGGCAATATTGCACGTTCAGCACTGCAATTCATCATCTTAAGAAATGGGAAGACCTCTGTTGTGTGCCTGTATTGGATTTGTGTGGCAAGGGGTGGGGGGGGACTACTAATCCCGCCCCCGTGGTAGCGGGGGGACTACAGGGATGACTTCTGTAAGAAGCTGCTAGAAGCTTCCACTGTGTCCAAGAGAGCCCATGCCAGCTGGCTCCAAGATGGGCCCGCCGCTGGCCAAGGCCGAGCCAATCAGCGATGGTGGTAACGCCTCTGTGATAACAACATATTTAGGAAAGGGAAAAAGTTTTTGTGTGGTGGTAATTGCAGCCAGAGAGAGGAATGAGAATTTTTGAGAGGAACAACTCTACAGACACCCAGGTCAGTGAAGAAGGAGGGGGAGGAGGTGCTCCAGGCACCGGAGCAGAGATTGCCCTGCACCCCGTGGTGAAGACCATGGTGAGGCAGGCTGTCCTCCTGCAGCCCATGGAGCTTAACTGTGGAGGAGATACCCACATGCAGCCTGTGAAGGACCCCACCCCAGAGCAGGTGGATGCCCGAAGGAGGCTGTGACCCCGTGGGAAGCCTGCACTGGAGCAGGCTCCTGGCAGAACCTGTGGACCCGTGGAGAAAGGAGCCCACGCTGGAGCAGGTTTGCTGGCAGGACTTGTGACCCCACGGGGGACCCACACTGGAGCAGTCTGTTCCTGAAGGACTGCACCCCATGGAAGGGACCCACGCTGGAGCAGTTTGTGAAGAACCGCAGCCCATGGGAAGGACCCACGTTGGAGAAGTTCATGGAGAACTGTCTCCCATGGGAGGGACCCCACGCTGAAGCAGGGGAAGAGTGAGAGGAGTCCTCCCCCTGAGGAGGAAGGAGTGGCAGAAGCAACATGTGATGAACTGACCACAATCCCCATTCCCTGTTCCCCTGTGCTGCTGGCAAAAAGATTGGGAGTAAAGTTAAGCCTGGGAAGAAGGGAGGGGTGGGGGGAAGGTGTTTTAAGATTTGGGTTTTATTTCTCATTACCTTACCCTGGTTTGATTGGTAATAAATTAAACTGATTTCCCAAGTTGAGTCTGTTTTGCCCATGATGGTAATTGGTGAATGATCTCTCCCTGTCCTTATCTCGGCCCATGGGCTTTTTGTTATATTTTCTCTCCCCTGTCCAGCTGAGGAGGGGAGTGATAGAGCGGCTTTGGTGGGCACCTAGCGTCCAGTCAGGGTCAACCCACTACAGTGCCACACACCAACATCGCCAGGTGCACAGTGGGAAGTAAGCAGTGTCACAGTTACCGGACTGACCGAACTGCTGAACTTTCCTTGTGTAATAGTAGGTATTATTCTTCTTCAGTCTCAGACCTGATGCAGGATGGAATGATTATAGTTTTTCTTATTGCGGTCTGGGTTCCTGCTTTTGCAGTGCCTTTGCCTGAATCAGAACCCTCTTGTTGGTCTGACTGAAACTAGTTTTGCACTTCGATTCTTCCTGAGGGACCAGTGCTAGGTTCTCCAAGTCTCCCTAGAGAAAGTGTTTAAAGAAAACCTTATATATAGGCTTGTTTATAAGGTATACTGTCATCTTCCACCTGAGGATCATGCAGAGTTCCTCTAGCCACTTCCATATTTCACTTCTCTATGTTAGTTTGCCTCTGTATCACAGATCACTGGGTTTTCCCTGACAAGTAACCACCCTCTTTCTCCAAGGGATCTTAGCCCCTTTTGGGGAAATGAGAGTGCTGGTGCTTTGGTTGTTAGGTGGGTTTTTTTTGTTGTTGTTGTTGTTGTTCGTTTGTTTTCAGTCTCTGCATAGGAAAGTGGTGGTATCTTTTCTACCTGAAACACACAAATGTACTAGTGTCTTGTAACTGCTGTCCCAGATTTTCAGGGATAGTATCATCTTTGGTCTTTTTATAACTATTCAATTCTCTAGATTGTTCATTCATGCCATGTTTTCTATTCCCATTAATGCTTGCAGGCTATGATAGCCAAGTTCATAAAACGATTACAGATCTCTATTTATAATGTTGCATATCAACTTTTAACCTGTTATAAAGTGCCTCAATCATGAATAATTAGACCACTGTGGTGTTCTCCTGTATTCCCAAGCAGGGGAGGAATTGTGACTGAATCCCAGACTTCCTATGTGCAGCTAGTGCTGTCTGATCTGTGACAAATCTGTGACTCAGCTGAACATTGTCACTTTTTTGAGAAAATCATAAATATTTTTTATCTTTCTGCTTAATAATTCTAGATACTATTTCACCTGCTTTAATCTTACCCCTTCATTCAATGATTTTTTTCCTTACAGCTTTTGGACGTTTTTAAGTCAGATATGGCCATTTGCTAATATATGGTTATCACTAAATACTAATCTTGTTTATGTTGCTGATCACCTGTATTCACACTTACAAAAACTAAAATACTGGAAAGATGAGTAATAAATTATACTTGTTTTACAGAGCATAAGTTTTACCTAGTCAAAACTCTTCCGTCCCTATTCCTATTTAGCATCTGAAGGCACATTATTGCAGCCACAAACTCCAATCCTGTATCTCCACATATTCCTGCTATACCAGAGACTTCTAGTAGTTGTATAGTTTTCTTTTTGTTTCCTAATAGGTATAATAGGAAGTATTTTTATTGCTTCCTTTTAACATCTAGAATAGTTAAATTTTTACTCAGACACTGAAATTAGAATCTAACCTGTCTAGCACTGAAAAGCTTTCAAACCTACACTGTATTCATGGAAAGACTTTAGAGTGATACAGACAGCAGTTCAAAAAGAAAAGGAAATCAGAAGAAAAGCTCATTAAATTCTGAAATAATTCACTGATCTGTTATTTCAAACCTTAACTGCAAAGCAAGTAATGATGATCTTTTCTGTGATGTGGCAGCGGGTGCAGAACTGCATGTCCTTCATTCAGCAAAAGTCTGTTTTGGTTGCAGCTGTGTATACAAAGCTGCAAGTGAAAATGAGATGGCTCTCAGTCTATTTCCCTCTGCAGAACTCATCTGTTTGTTCTTTACCAAACCCTAGAAAACATCCTCCTAAAAGGAAAGAGCAAAAGTAAATAATGAGAAGATTTGTTTTTTCCCTTGATAAACATGTCATGTAAAGTGACTTTCCAAACATATCCCATTTAATGGAGATAACTTAGAAACCTTCAACTTCAGCACTGTTTGTTGCCCACCAGCATGGATCCTCAAGGCCCCTGTTCTTCCTGTCAGAGTTTCTGATTCCAGGAGCTGGTAAGTAAAGTCTTCTTTTGGCATGTGGACCCAGGTTCTCAAGTCCAGAGAGTCACTTCTGTATTTCTCTAATAACTGAGGAGCTGTTTCTTCTAATCTGTATTTGTCTGCTGAACATCTCAGACCTTTTTTGGAGGGATATTTTCTGCTTTCCTTTGGGATCCCCTATATGTTAATAATTTTATTTAATCTTGAATCTTTTAAGAGCTAGCACTACTAGTTTCAGAGCCCTTAGTACTGCATGTAGGTAGGGACTTGGAACAGCAAAGCCTGAAACAGATCCAGACAGGAGATAATTCATGTGAAAGACAACGGGAAAGATAGATATTACCTTTAAACATGGCGTGAAAGTGAGAGGAATATGAATTAATACATTTATATAGCACCTCCTTTTTTTACCATCCATTTCACATAGGGTAGTCTTAAAATGCAGCTATATCTGATGTAGTGAGTTCAGGTACAGTTCTTTTGCCAGAAACACCAGGAAGCATTTTTTTCCCAACAGGGCAGCATTAAGAAACACTTAAAATTGCGTAGAGCAAATAGGACCTCAGCCTTTAAGCTCTGCTTTGAAAGATCCAGCACATTTCCTTTGAGTCAAGAACATATGCTGAAATACATCACATTTAAGTACTTCTTAAAGCTATATTGCCGTATGATTTGCACCATCTGATTTTCAGACTTGCTTCGTAAGTCTCAACATTGAATGGGAAAAGAAGGGCAAATGTTGCAGCAAATAAAAGGAACATGTGTTTTGTAAGTCTTCAGTGGCTGGAGATGCTTAAAGAGCAGCTTTTATCTTGACTCCCGCTCTGAGGGTTTATCATACTTGTGTTTCCATGACGGTTTTTTTGCTGAACAGTCAGGATATTGTTGCATAGGAGACAAAAAAATGTAAGTGAAGCCACAAAGAGTACAGTTATGTTAGAACAATGTAACTGAGGCCCCAGCTGCTAGTAGAGGTTAATACAGTGTTACTCGCTATGGATGGCCCATCTCACTGTTGTCATTAAATTCGTTAGTCAGCAGTAACTGTATATGGGGTTTTAGGACTCCTGCCATCTTTTATTCCAAGTAAGGACAGTCCTACATCTTTTAGAGGTTGTATTTTGTTTCTTCTTTGCGTTGTCTTCTCAGTAGCCTACATCACAGCAGCAATCCATCCAGGAGTTTCCACAGAGTACTGATCATGCTTCCTTTAGGAGAAATCACATGCATATTGTATCTGGTCAAAATCATTTGCTCACTATGCTAAGCTATCATCCCACCACTAATCAGTTAAGTTATATTCCTTTTTATTGCTCCTGCCATAAAGATCGTTACAATGATCCTGAAGAGCCTGATCTCATTATGAGGCTGAAAAAGATTAAACAACTGAACTCTATCTATTTTCGGTTTCTACAAGCCAGGATTACAGTATGGATTCATCTCGACATTTGTCCTCCAGTAGATGGCCTTTTCTTTCCCCTCTAGAAAGCCCTGTGCAGCAACAAGAAAGTGTCCTTTTTCTTTCCGCAACAAGAGTTGCTCTTTTGTCTAGTTTCTTACACTTCCCTGATTACCATAATATATGCATACCATCGGTGTTAGGGCATAATGCTGGAGGATTTAGGGCATTTGCCTGAACTTTCCTCCAGCAAAATATTCTTAATTTGTGGTTCATGGTGGATGGTCCATGGAGGTGTATTTAGCTGTAAAATAGGTGGCATTTAAGTTAAACTTTGACAAAGATGCATGATGTCCATAAGAAACTTTCAGGATTAATGGACATCTGAAGAGTTTAGAACTTGCTGGGCTAAAGCTTAAAGAACTTAAAAAAAAAAAAAAAAAAAAAAAAAAAAAAAAAAGGCTTTGTTTCATTTTTTAGAAATTAGTATCTGTGTTAAATTCTTATTAAACATGTATTTCTTCATGTGAAATACAAAGAAAACTAACTTATTTTCTTCTCTCTCTTCTTCTCAATCTTTTTTAAAATTATTTTTTTAGGACACACAGCTCACTAGAGTATTGTAAGAGTTAAAATCGAGAGATGTTACAGAACCTTAGCCAAAAGCATACCCTTAAAGGGGGTAGTTGGATGCCTTGTTGTTTCAGGTTTCTCTTAGTGCATTCATTCTGTTCTGCATTCAGACCCGTTCTGTAGTGGTGGTCATTTATAATCATTAATCTAGCTCATTGATATTGTAATGCGCTCCAAACATTCTCTGTGGAGCTTGCATGCTCCACTGCATTTCCTTCTAAATAACTAATGATGATTTCTTCAGTCTTGTCATTAACCAGATTACCTTCCTCCAGCCAGTTCTCTTATTGATTTGTTTGGTTTGAGGTTCGTTTTCTTCTTACGTTTTTACACTCATAAAAGAGACTCAGTATCAGTGTGTTTGAGAGCATTTTACATGACTGAACAACACTGCCCAAGCATAGGTCCATGCTGCAATACTTATTTTTATGAATAGAGGCTTTAACTGTTGACTCAGAGGCTGCTAAAAACCATGTCCTTTCATTTCAGACTGTTTTCCTCAGCATTATAATTTGTGAAAGAAAATTGGAGAAAACTAGCCAGCAGTCTGGGTGCTTGGGATTACACTGCATAGCCTGTATATAAACTTATATATAAATATACTGTGCAGTAAAGTCGAAGAATGGCCAGGACTCTGAATGGCTTTCAGTTCGTGGAAGATTGATGTTCAAGTCAGGTAGTAAAATTGTTCCAGGTGAACACAAGTGCACAAGAGAAAGATGTGCTAGACCGTTCAGTGCTTTGTGGATCACAACCAGCTTCTTGAATTTCAACCACAGTGAGTTGACTGCTTTGCATAATTGCATACTGGTGTCATTCGTGGTGGCATGTGGGATTCTCCATTCTTCACAATCCAGAACTTGTCTCTTTCATGGTTGGGCTCATGATGGACACGTTTCAGAGAAGCAGTATCAGAGTGCTTGCTGTGATGACAGCTGTTGGTGAAGGTGCAGTTAACTTTGCAGTGGATTATTTAAGAGTTGATGTGGAGCATGGACAGGGGGCTGTCCTTGATCATGATCTAAATTATGCTGAAATGTTTTGTCTCTCTTCCATGGGGTGTTTCCAGAAACTGCACTGTTCCTTGAAAGCCTCTTCCAAACCAGTTGTTAAAAGGGAAGAGTCCAAAACATTTCCATTTCATTTGTTGTTCTGAGAAAATCGTTGACCGTTTCACTTCATGCTTTTACATGCCACATTGAAGTCTGAAACACTTGGGAGATTCAAGGTATTTGAAAATACCTGATTCTACTGAAACTGGTTCACTGGAACCTTTCATTGGTGTTTCCTGGAAAGGCTGGGCTAGAAAGAAAGTGGAAGTCAAGGAGATCTTTGATCTGAGATTGCTACAGCAATCTGCAGCATTTTCATAGTTCATTGTATGTCCTCCTTAACGTCTACCTCCTTTTCTTTTTAGGCCAATGTCATAGCTTTCTTCTCCTCCCTGACCTTCTGTGCATGACACAGATGAGCTTTCTGCCAGCTAACTGTATTTCTTGGGGCTCCCAAAGCAGAAAGGAAATACCAAAAAGTAACTGAAGGCTGTGTGCCTCTCCCTGGCCATAGTCCCATTACTGTCACTAGACCTAGTACATATCTGAGGGAGGAGGGGTTGTATGTAAGGTCCTGTGTTGCATGAGATGCAGCTGCATACCACCTGCCCATTTACTCTGCCCGTCTCGTGATGCGTAGCTATGAATTCTTTAGTTGTTTTGAAGATCTTAAGCTTAATGACAACTTGTTTTCTTGAATAGAGGCTGATCCACATCTTGTCTAAAGATTACTGCTGCTGTTTGAGAGCTTGGGGAAATGATGATGGTCCCCTCCAGTGAAGTGTTGCCGGCATTCCTGTACTTCACTATTAAGATTGCTGTGGGTCCCGTTTCAAGTGGTTGAGCAGTCTGCCCCCCAGATGGCCAGAACTCCAACAGGAATGTTTGCTCCTTATTGTTTACACGACCAATTAGCTCTGGCATTGGACTGATTATTTTCTCAATGAATGACTGAAAATTCCTCAAAGTGCGGAAAAATCAACTGTTGAACAAGATAGAAGCAGTCTAAATCTACTAGTTCACCTATCGCTCAGAAGATCTGCTAGTTACATCTTTAGTGACATTGCAGTGAAAGGAAAAAATAGCTTCATAGTCGACACATACAAAGAATGTCAAATGTCACAGCATTTCAGATATAAATTACTCTCACTCTGAAACTGTACCTTATTTCTGGTTTTCTAGTTTATCTGTCTTAAGAGCCAGTCTTGTGTTGTGTTGTTTTGGTCTGGTTTTGCTATGCCTATATTTGGTAGATTAAAATGCCTCTTATTATCTGATGTCATTTCCCTTGTAGCTACCTACAGACCAAGGATTACCAGGGATGAGCTCTGCTGTTCTGCAGGCTTACAGTTACCCAAGAATATACAGTGTATTTATAATCACACTTAACTTCAGATGTTAGGACATTCTTAACATTTCTTACTTGGCTTTTTAATGCCTCTGAAACATGAGGGGAAGTCATACATTTTCATACTGTAGTCCACAAAACTAGCCTCTTTGTTTGCTTCAGGCCTGTGTCCTTTTGGATCACACTCAATGAGCTGAGCATATTTTTAGGATTATATGTGCTTCAGAATATGCACGGAACATGAATGTGTCCATGTAGTAAATAAAGTTTAAGCCACTATTTGGTTGCTGTAGTCAATAATGTACTAGAAAATTTAAACCAGTCTCTTTTTTGTCATCTTCTATCTTCTGCTTCTGGAAATACTGATAGAAGTTGTGGCTCCTTCTCCTTTCTTATTGTTTGCAGGTCTTGCACTTCAGGAACTCTGAATTCTTTAAGCTCCAACTTCATTCAAAGTCCCATCCTATAGTTAAAACAAGAAATAAAAGAGTTAACATTGTCTTTAGTGTTGCATTAGGTATAGCGATAAGGTTCCCGAAGTAGGTGGAAAGTTCAAACTTGAGTCATGTTTCAAGCTGTTTGTGGATTCAGGAATACCACACCGCATCAGTTAAACTCTTCTGCTATTGGAATGTTTTCTTTACAACCATGAGAGCTGAGAACTTTTTTTATTTTTCTAATGAAAGTTTAAATTTTTCAGTTTGCGGATGTGCCATGCTAGCCACATAAGCACGCCAGATGATAGCCTTGGTCTGTACCTTTGGCACAGCTCATCCTGCCCTGAGTAACATTCACTCAGAGCTGAAGTAATGCTGCCACATGAAACGCTGGATACTGAAGGATAATTATGGGGAATTTGAAAGGGACTAGAGAATGATTAAAGTTTGTATAAACAGTAAGATTCTGGATATTGGAGATAGAATTGGAGCAGTTCTGTATAAATTTAATTTTTGTTTTTGTTAATCTGGCAAGTGGTTTATTGATCAAAGGGCAGAAAAACAATCACACCATCTAGAGGATTTTACACTTTAAAAACCTTTAGCACACTCAACATATGATGCTACTGGAGCTTTGCCCATAATAAGCCCGCTTTTCAGTGAATTTACTGTTCATATGAACTGTCCAGATTCCCTCCAGAATGAATGAGTTCATTCTTCACATCAGCTGCAGCTGAATCTTTTCCTTCTTACCTGAGAGCCTCAAAACTAGCTTTCTGCTCAGCCACAGTGCTAATCCCCTCTAACTGTTCTCTCTTGCAGCACTCCCCCAACAAATTCTTTTAGGTCAGTCTGCTTAACTCTCCACTGTATTTGTCCTGAGTCTGACACAGGTTGTTCCAGGCAAGTGTCACTCTGCTTTTTCACATCATAAGCTGGGTCTCTTCAACCTGTTGTCAACAGGAGTCACCTATCTAAGTCTGCTGTTTGCAGCCATGCTTCTTTTGTACAGTGCAAAACATCTTGTTTGTGAAGACTACTTGCCTGCAGCAGCACCCTTACGTCTGGCAGGTTTTTTCTAGTATTCTCACAGGTCAGGAGAGGCAATCCAGGGTGCACCCAGTGCTGCAGTACCCTCCTGGAAGAATCCCCCCACAGAGCCAAACTCTAGGAACTCTGAGCATTCTTCAGTTACCCTGTCTGCTTTTGCTGTCACGTCAGACACAAAATCTTCTGGGGTCCTTTCTTGAGGATGCCCTGGGATCCCTTCTGGAAGGACCGAAACAGTAGCAGTGGAAAGAGCAGATGGTGTTTGTGAATAACGTGAACTCATCTGCCAGCTTGGATAGTAAGGATGCCAAAAGTTCTGTCTCAAGAGTATGTCTGATAAGAGAGTGTTCACAAACCGTCTTAGCAGGTATGGTGCAAGTACAGCCAGTAATGCTGAACCTACTTTTGATTAGGAGGATCATTAATCCTATGACAATGCCCTGCATACATCCTGGACTTTAAGAATTAAAACATCTTAATCAGGGCATTACCTGAGCCTGTCTAACAGTTTATCTCTGCTGAGGAAGGGAAGTTCGGTTCTCCCTCTCCGCCGCCTTCTCTCTTTGCTGCACCTGGACATACTCTTCCACAGCTTGCTTTGCATGAGCTTTCATCGGATATTTCTGAGAGTCAGTTCAATTCACTAACCCAGGAAAATGTTGAATTTTCTCAGCCAGGGGCCTGCTGAGTGCCAGAGCTGGTACAAGGGGTGGTTCAGAACCACATGGCCAGCAGCAAGTGGTGGGAAAGCCAAGAAGAGAGTGTGGAGTGAGACCTGCCCCTTTCAGCAGGAGTAAGGTTTCAGATTGGCTTAGCTGCTTGTTGAACTTCACCATCAGGAAGGCAGAGGTATTACATCCAGTTATTAAGACTAAGAAAACAGGGGCTTTTTTGTTAGTATCTAATGAGTTTGAGCCAGACATTGATACAAAGCCACATAGTCTTTTAAAGCTACTTATGTCCAAGACTCCATGTAAAGCACAGATTCTTATATTGATCCATGAAACAGATTTGGCTATTACCCTCTTTAAACTATTGACTAGAAACCTTCCTTTAAAAAATGAAGCTGGATTTGAGCTAACCTGGCAGAAGTCTTTGGCTTCTAGTGCATTTTCCTGTTGCTTAAAAGTAACAAGTAGGTGTCTCTCAGTTTTCTTCTGATTTTCCTATGCTCTTAGGACTGTTTTCTAATGATTGTGGGAGCTGTCTGTACAGTTCAAGAGCAGAATGAATCCTGCTGTACACGTCTTACATGAACATGCTTAAGCAGCTTAAGGGGAAAGTGTGCGAGTGCTTATTCTTTATTGGTTAGTTTATATTTATTTAACCTTCCATCTCAAATTATGGGGATAATTATGTGACCTGCTGTTTTGCTTTTTGTTTGTTGGAAAAATAAGGAAAATCAATTTTTAAAATTAGACAAATGCACATTCTGGATCTGGTTTCTGTTTATTTTATGTCTCTTCTTGTCAGTGGAAAAAGTGAATTGCTCAAAGAAACAGCCCTTGCGTGTTTTTATTTTGTTTCAAATTCTTATTTAAACAATGATTCTCTCAAGTAACAGGAACAGATCTTATTCATGATAGGTCATAAAATCTCTCAATGCAAAATTTTATGAATTATTAACTGAAAAGGAAGAATTTTTTTTTTTAGTAGAAAGTTTTATGAGGAAGAAATGGGGTTTTTACACAGCTGTATATCGCTGTTTAGGTCCTACACATGGATTAATTTTACTAGAATTCTTAGTTTTCTATTTGTTATTAGCACTAGATACATGAAGAGATGAGGAAATTAGGCTATAGGTATCTTGTGAACAAGGCATGTGCAGAGCATGGCGTATTAGCCAGGTGTGAGGTGTGAAGTTGCAGTAGTATCAATACTCATGTTTATATTCAGTTTTTTGTAAAATTGCAGTTCCTATAGAGAGCACAAGAACACCTATACTTTTATTTTTATGGGCTTTTGTTTGTTTTTATACTTTTCTACGAGGTTGCAAGCTTGCGTAGATATGGAGAGAATCCCAAGGATGTGATACTTATACCAGAAACATTAAAAAACTGAAGGCCAGGAAAGACTCTCCCAACATTTAAAAACAAAACAAAAAAATATTTATTAGGCTGTTCACTGTTATATTTCCAGGAGACTGATTTACAGCTCTGTGCCTTTATGACTCTTGAATGACTTCATGACTGTGGTAGAAAAACACCCTGTGGAAACTGTGTGTCCTACCATAATCCAAAGGGGAAGGCCACATTGCCCAGGGCTCCAGCCTGCTTGGGTAGCGCTTGTACATAAAAGATGATGGGAATAGGGAACTTTAGTGTACATTCATCAAGGCAATCCTTGTGTGTCTGGGAAGTTACTAATGTGACTTTTTGGGGCAGATTTCATACACCAACTGCAGTAAATATTCTCCTACTGTTTGGGCGTATTTATAGCCGTCACAGTGTCGTGACAGCATTGTAGATAGCTACTTCTTGTGCCAGAAGCAGCCTAGATACAGCAGCAGTGACTGCAATTCAGGCTAAGTCCTAAATATTTATTGGCTTCCTGGGTAGATTTTACAGCCTTCACTGAGCTCCAGACTTCTGTGGCTAGGCTTTTGTTAGTATGAAAGATAACTAGTTTAAAGATAGCTCAGGTGTGTCTACACTTCACTCACGACACTGACAGCAGCATAAATGTATCATTTAGCATTCCTAGAGTTTGCATCACTTCGTGTCAGGTGCCATCTGTCAGCCACATACAAACCAGAAACGAAGCTGGTAAAAACAGTATGTGTTTTAAAAGCCAGGGAAATACAAAGCAGCTGCCTTCACATTTCTCAAAGGCAGGCCATTTTTATCCAGAAAGCGGTGTTTGTTTTCTAAGACTGTACCACATGGACAAACTTCCTTCTCCACTCTGCCTCTGAAACATGAGGAAGAGTCTGCCTCAGGCACTAAAAGATAATAAACTACTCACAGACAGTGGGATCTGTAGGGAAGAGTCAGGATTTTGCTAGTGGCAGGGTAGCAGCAGCAGTACAGGCTGGGCAGGAGTTTGAAGACCAGTACAGCAAAAGTTATGACTGAACGGTTAAAGTACTGCCTGTGCAGCTCTAGCCATACCACTTTACTTTTCTGTACTTATTCTATTAAGCCTCCCATCTCCTTCTTAGTGTATTGCTGTTTTAAAATCACTTTGCAATTTGTTATTAGCTGCTTTGCAGTAAAAGAGCGAAGTGTTATGTTCAGCTGTAAATGAACGTGGTGACATGCAGATTGCAATCAGTCTCTCTCCATCCTTAAGCACGTGGTACGACCAAGTTTGTTCCACTGCGAGGGCATGGTAGAGCACGTATAGCTCGCTGCCCTGTGCTGTGGGGTCAGATTTAAACTCTCCGTGATTTGCTTCATTTGTTACTGGAACTTGAGATACAGTAATCTGCGGTAGCAACCAAAGTAGCAGTTGTGGATTCCAGTTTTCACTCATTCTGACTGGTACCTTCCTTCTTGTCTTTCTTTCTTCATCATGCAGCGTTGAACACTATTTACTCAGCTGTGGCCTGGAGACAGGAAGGAGCAATGTGGTCATGCACCAAAACTGCCCTTGTTTATTCCAAGCAGCTCTTGGCAGACAACATGGTGCATGGGCAAATGTAATTTTCTGCATGGTCTTCGCTGACCTTGCTGTAGGGAATAGGAAAACAGTCATCACAGCAAACTGTAGACACCTCCTAAGGTCTGCGGTGATCCCCCTTCCTGTGTAATAGGTACCCATCTGTAGCCTGAGAAATTGATACGATTTGTAGGCGCCGGGGGTGTCTACAGGCTGAGTTGTGTTATGGCCTGAAAGAGTCTGCCTGCATACTTCAGTGACTAATTTGGTGTCACTTCTCCAGGCATAAGAAGCAAAGGACTCCTTTCTGTAGAGAAGGAACTTCTCTGCACCACTTCAGCTTTGTGTGCAGTTCCCATCTAAATAGACTATTTGCTCAAAGACTGAAACTGTAATTAATTCCACTTTTATTAACATTGAACTTCACCCTCTGATGTGCTGGCTGGAGAGGATCTCTGCCACCCTTTCCCAAAGTCTTTTTGAGCAGACTTCTGCTTTTGTTCTATGTTGTTTTGTTTTGTGATGGAGGAGTAAGGATGATGCTGTGACTTGGTATGAAGAGGGAGGAAAAAAAGACAGCATAAATTATAAGTTTTAAAAGTATGTTGTTTCTAGCAAGTGAGAGATCTCTATTTATGCCTCAAAACTAATGCTTGCTTAGGGCCCAGTTACCCTCTCAAGCTGCTTTTGTTTAGCAACCTGACAGGGACCACAAACAAAGTCCTACTTTCTCAGGAAACCTCATCCTTCAAAAAACCCTTAAACTCCTTCACCTTCAGGGGGAGAAAAGGGGAGGCTGAGATTCAGAATTAATGAAAAGGGGCTTTGCTGATGAAAGTGGGCAGATTATCCTCCTAGAGCCTATCTGTTCTGAATGCATGAGGGATGCTTTGTACACTGCTGGACACCACACTGTGGAAATCTAAAGGGGATCAAAGCAGAGCAACAGATATGACTGGGCTAGGTAGGGAGGGATGTAGAGGGTAAGATAAACAGATTTAACTTTAAATAAGTATAGTTATCAGTTAAATAGATTGAGTAAGATACAGTATGAAGAAAGGGTTATTATAATGATCTGTTGACAAATGAAAAAATAATAGAGAGCAAGAGGTATAAGGATGTATAAATAGGAATTTGAACTTAAGCAAACAAAAAATGTAAATTGAGTATTGCATAAAGCTTCCAAATGGTGTGACTCCTTCACACCAACACGTAGGCTTTTTAGACAAAGATCAGAAATTTAATGCCCAGCATTATTCAAAGCTAGGTTTAGAAAGCCTTGAAGAATAGTTGTAAGAGGTCCATACTGTCCTCTTCAATTATGAGAAAGTGTCTGTTTCAAAAGAGCCTTTTTATTCCCAACTTCTCTGTTTTCCTGTAACCTGCTTCCTATGCTGCGCCTGTTGAAGATGATTTTCTGAAATGTGCATGTACCTTACATGAGCAGATAGGGTTTTTTTTAAGAACTTAGGACCAAAATCTCTATTGCTATAAATGACTGTTGATCTAGCAAAATAACAGAGAAGAAGATTTTCTTTCCTCTGTTGTGTCACGAAAGAGAAACGGTGAGCTCAACATTCAGTTAAAAATATGCATCTTCCTGCTCATGATAACTGGGACTTTTTCAATAATATCCTTTTGCAGTTATACATAAAATTCGGTGATACTTTCCTTGATGACATTCAAGGAACTGATTAGCTAAAATTGCAGGAGAAAACCCCACCGTTCCACCGGATACCATCATTAATGGTCAGACTTGATGATCTTGGAGGTCTTTTCCAACCTAAAGGATTCTATGATTAACCCAAACTCACATATATGCTGACTGAAGGACCAAGCAATAGACAGCAGCCTCTCATGTGTTTTAGTAAGAAATGACAATACAAAAAAGTTACAGTGCCCTCCATATTCTCCCAGATATCTGTAATTTCAGTGCAGTCACAGAAATTTAATTCAGCTCAGCATCGAAGTTTTGGAAGAATAGAGAGTCTGATGTATTTATCCTTACAGTAGAAGAGGTTGCACAAATCCCTGCAATGGTATTGTAGTTCTGCACAGGCTGGGACTTCCTTGTGTTATAGCAGATTTCTGACTGCAGAGTTGGCTTTTCCAGACAGAAGAAAGTCTTTCTACTCAGCATGCAAAATCATCTTTTCGTAGCATGACCCTAAACCTAAGGCGCTTCATGAGATAGAAGGTCCTTCCAAGTGCAGTGCGAAGTATAGTACTCTAGACAGGGTCTGTAATGGATGTCAAAGAGGCTGACAGTTTTTCAGCTATAGGGTTTCCTGAACGGAAGAGAAAAATAGTAGCGCTCTCCTCTTTTTCCTCCACTTCCCTGGCTAATAATGTAGGTAAAAGAAAAGTCTATACCTTGATTTTCATGACAGTCCTCCTGCAGTATTTTCTTTAGTCAGCATTGAAAATATTAATTTGGCTGGGTTGGATGTCACAGTGAAATGTCCCTTTGATACTGCATACCTGCCTCTTGAAACAGATTCTGACAAAGGCATAGCATTTTCCCTTTCTCTCACTTTTGTTGAACTGCCAGGCTTTGAGGAGTTGTGGAGATCTGGAGAAGTTGTGGGTATCATGTGGGACAAGGCTGATTATTTGGATGGGAGCCTAGGGAAGGCTAAGATGTGTCTGTGGCAAAAGAACTCATGCTCTCTACCTCAGTCCTAATGCCTGTGCCCTTTGGATCCCCTTCCTGACTACTGCTTGGCTCTGCTTCCACCCCTGGCTCTTTCTTCCATACTTTGCATTCTTCTGTATATAGAAGGACTGCAAAATTGCTGCTGTTCAGCTAGTCTTCTCCTTAACTCCAGTCCACAGCCTTTTGGACTATGAACATACAATCATGTAGGGCTTTTTGACATAAGTATGTTTCCATTCCCTCGGGATCCTATAAGCTTCCCTAAGAGTCACCTCTCTTGGACTCCTGCTGAACCACAGAGGCCTTTCTTGACCAGTCTTTCACAAAGCCACTCTCTAAAACATGAATCATTTGATTGGTTTTCTTGTGTTTTTTGGATCTTCACTCTGTGCTTCCTATAATACAGTGACCAGATTTGTACATATTATTCCAAAAGAGACCATCCAGCTGCCTTACCAAATGCCAAAGTAATAACGTCTGTGGTTTATACTCTGTAGCCTTCCATACACAACCCAAAAACCTTGTTTGCCTTTGTTACTGCTGCCAGATGTTCTGTGGATGGTTTTCAGGCGTATTGTGGTGAATGTCACCATGCCAGTGAATTTCAGCAAATTTAAGCAACTTTGAAATTATTCCTTTTTCCACATGGTTATATTCAGGTCAAACCAAACTGTGTTCTCACTGGAAACTGCCCTGTTCTGGTTACCTCTTTTTCACACTGAATCACTACCTGTTACCAGATTCTCTGCAGGAGTCTCTTCAATAGGCTTTCCCCTTTATCAGGCCTCTTTCTGATTGTCTTTGCTGGAAACGCCATCTGAAGAGCCCAGTTCTGAGGGTCTAGGGAGCAGTTATATTGTCATTAGTACTCAGTCTACTTGAATTGAGAGTAGAATGGAATATGAGGGGTTTTTCTAGAGAGGAAGCAAGGGGAGGGAACAGCCCATAAAAGAGTTACGACGTTCTCACCTCTCTCTTCCTGCAGATTTGCTGACAGCACAGGAATACCACTGCCTGCTGCAGCTGCTCTGCCCTGACTTCCCAATGGAACTCACTCAGAAAGCAGCAAGGTGAGTCCTCATCCTCTCTTTTAAGGCAAGATCAGTCCTACGTGCATGGGCTTAGGAACTAGATCTGTGGGTAAAGGTATGGACAGGGACCTTCATCTTTTAAGATTTTTGGGAAAAGAGATACCATGTTTTGAGGTTAAGAACAGGGTGTTTTTCTAGTAATGAGAAAGAGTGTATATTTAAGGTTTACAGGGACTGAAATA
Source organism: Nipponia nippon (assembly GCF_047370975.1). NCBI lineage: Eukaryota > Metazoa > Chordata > Aves > Pelecaniformes > Threskiornithidae > Nipponia > Nipponia nippon. The sequence goes on along the minus strand of NW_028262291.1, from coordinate 27,552,659 downwards.
TCAGTGCAGAATGCTGCTGCTGGCTCTAAGTTCAGAAGATGAGTTGCATAGAAAAGAATGTTAGCCACTGTGTTTGTAACTGACGAGATTTTAAACTCTATTTTAAATAATGTTTACCATTTTTAAATTGTGGTCCCCCCCCTGCCCCAGCTTCCTATGGTTGATCATGTTTAAAAGGTACTAACCTCTGAAGGATTGCCAGTGTTTTAAAGTATGTTAGCTAAGAACGTGGTAGCTAATCTGTTTGAAATTTTATTTTCATCTAGATAAGGCCTAAAGCAGATAGATGGCTCAGGGCACTGATAATGTGATATGGAATTTTTTACTGATAGTGCTTGCTGGTTCCAGTCCAGCCCAGGCAGTTGATTATTAACTATCTGATAGTGAAAATGTAATAAGGCATATGCATCTGTTGGGGTGGGGGGGTCAGTTCAGATCTCGGTAGGAGTGCGCATGCACACACACATATATAATCACAGCAAGGTTACTGAATAAACGCTCTCATTCCTAGCCATCTCAGCAGAGGGGGCATGGAAATGTATCTTTTTTCATGGACCTAGATATGGCATTTGGAAACAGGATCCAGGCACATGATTGGGATATTAGCTGCTGCTTAAGTTGTTCATGGCCTAAATAATGAAAAGGTCCTCATTTTCTATTTGTCATTCTGTCATCTTTCTTCAGCATCAGAGTCCCATGGAAATTGTATTAAGAAAGGAAAGCGAAAAAGAGGAGTGTTATCCATCTGCTAGTACTTCCACTTGGCTGATTCTCTGGATTCTTCCCTGGCTCCTATGTGCTGCTATCTGAACTGAGCTGCAGTTAAAGCTGTGTTGGTTCAATTAAAACTAAAAGTTGAGCACCACTTTTCCCTCTAGCTCATCAATGGGCCTTTGGGGCTCCACAAAGTACAGTTGCTTGGCCTCCAATGCCAGACTAAGAAAGAATGCTAACCCTGTAGCAGGGATATATCTGCTGCTTCCTTTCATGGAGGTACAAAAGCACCAGTCCCATGTGCTGGTGTGTATTTCATAGGGTTCCAGCTGAGCTGAGCAGGAATTTGTGATGGTGCATGAAAGGAGACTTCAGCATATCTACACATGTTATGATGTTTGTGTCAAGGAATTTAATCCACAAGGCTGTTGTAAACCAGAGGCCCCATTCAGGGGCCTGCTGCACTGTTGTGCGTGTGCCATAGAGACAGACAAGCAGGCTTTGGGAGCAGGTGTTGGAGAGAAATGAGATCTCTGTCAGAGGCACCCAGGCTCAGGTGGGGATGACCTCACTCCTACTTTTGGCTGCCTAGAGATTTACTTACACATTGCTATTATTCTGTTACAAGCTAATCTAGCTGAACAATTTTAATAAAACTTGCCATATTTCTAAACCATCTTTCTATTTCCTTCCAAGTGTTGCTCACTCTCTTGTCCTTTTTCTGGTCTACGCTTCCCATTGTCCTACTTGGTCTCTGCCAGTTAGAAAGGTGAACTCTGCAGGCTGTCTTCCGGCACCAGTTGATTGAGTCCTTGCAAAGCATGAATGTCACATGCAAACCTACTGACATTGTTCCTCCTTCAGTCTGCACACCCCCAATGGTTTTGTTGCTAGTTTGCTTGGGAAAGGAATTAAATAAAGTAGCGGCAGGAGTAGCCACAGCATTCACTGATACAGCCAGGACCTGTGTAATTATTGGCGCCCTTGGGAAGAGAGCAGTCGTAGTTGTAGTCTCAGTGCTGCATGACTGAGATGATCTCACAGCACGGTGCGCTTCACTCGTCCAGGAGCTGTTGCTATGCACTGGTAACAAACACTGAGTGTAAGATTGGGAAATGTCAGAGCAGAAGAACAGAGGCTACAACAATATAGATTTTATTAGCATTACACCAGAGCGCTCCATTTGTCTGTTCCTGGTGCCACACAAATGCAGAAGTCTTACCCAAAAAAGAACTGGGCTATCTGTGTCTGTGAGATTTCTTGGATGTTTTTTTCTTCAAAGGGCTATAGCCATTAGCAGATTGAAGATTTTAATCTACAGAGATACCTTTGATCTTCACAGACACCTTTCGGCTTTCTGAATCTTGGAATTGCAGAAGGACAGAAAATGAAGGGATTTTTCTGGTTTGATGCCATGATTTCAAGATCCGTCCCTGAGCACTGACTTTTCTCTTGTAACAGAAACACAAGGAACTTGCTGCCTGCATTTGAGCAGTGGGAGCGGAGTAGTTCACAGCTCCTATGCTGTTTTATGTGGCATGGGAGCTCACGTTGCACTGATCAGTGCTAACGGAAGCGGGGCTTGCAGGTCTGTACCCCTGTTGTTAAAAGACTGCCTGAGAGTGCAGATCTTGCCCTTTTTGTATGTTCTGCTTACTTTTGCCTCCATGTATCAGTAAACAAACCAAGTCCCTGAAGACTCATTTGAGCCAGCCTGGCCTTAAGACAGATTGTGTCAGTTAGCCTTTAATGGTAGCAGAGAACAGTAAAAGTCCTTTCAACTTGCCTGGTCTAGAGTTTGTCCTGGGGACATCCTGTCTAGTCTGGGTTTCTGAGATTTTAACCGCAATCAGTAGATCATAAAGTTTCCCCATTGGCACAGTAGCAAGGCTTTCCTGCCAGCCAAACCCACTTGAACCCTGAAAGACCACTACACCCTTTACCAGAGTCCCTCAAGTGTAGGCATCTTTCTTCAGTCCTTTCCAGAGTTTCTGCTTGATTTTCATTATTCATTGAGTGCTGACTACTAACTTTGTAAATAAGTCTGTGCCCCTGAGGGCTTAAAGTCTAATTTGGACAAGAAAGAATGAATAAAGAATCCCTTGAAATATCAGCTACCTGATGAACTCTTTTGAGTTGCAGTTCAGACTTTCAGATTTTGTCCTGCTCTCTGGGTTACAGTCCATGGCTAGGGTTCTCTCCTTTCCAGATATTTCAGGGAAGAGGTGCAGATATGTTGCATATGATGCTCTCCCAGCTTCCCTAACTGCTCAGTCAGCTGGCTGTGTGGGGAAATAGCCAGCTGCAGTCAATCTCCTCATAAGTGATGGTATTGGATTTAAAGACTTCTCAACATTTCCGGAGTGCAGACTCCTGGGCCAAGTGGAGTCAGTAACCAGAGTGCACCTGCTTCTATTTAGATGCTCCGCCATCACATATGTGCTGTACAGTCTTCCTTAGAGGCTCCTTGCTGTCTTCAGCAGCAAGAAATGTCCAGCAAGTTCTCAGACCTCTGCCTACTTCCTCATGCGCTCTCGTCTAAGAAAGACAGGGACTTGGTCCTGCAGAGTACAGCCGTTGACCAAAGCTTTAGATTTAACAAGTGAAATGAGTTGATTGTCATGAAGGTGATGTAATATTGTCTCTCTGCATAATGAATACAGAAAAAAACTCGCCACTGTTGTTCTCCTGCATCTCCAGGATGGAGAAATGCACTAACAAAACCTTTGGAGCTTATGCTTTGAGGGTATCTGGGAGACAGACCTTTATTTCAAAGGAGGGAGTGCAGCTCATCAGCAATGTGGCCCATCGCATTTCCAGTGCTTAAATAGTGGTTGGAAATGCCGGTGGCTGAGCAGTATTGCCTGAGAGATGAAGATGCTCTGCCTGCCAGCTTCAAAGCCATTTCCTTGATGTGGCCACTGACAATCTCAGTAACATGCTTATTAGTGACAATTAAGAACTGAAGCTACTGCTTCTTTAGACAGAAGGAGGAGGAGGCTTCTGGAACATAATAAATAAATTAGAAGCACTTTGACATCTTCAAAGGGTTTTGTTTTAAACACTGGCTTTTCTCCTGGGGACTCTCTTAGCCCCAGTCTTTCTTCTCTGAGATAATTAATTCAAGCTGCTCTGAATGTTTGATTTTGCCACAGTGAACAGAACTGGTCTGAGTGGCAGGGAAGTCTTGCAAGATCCTGTAACTCTTCTGGGTCACCCTCCTACACAGCTCCCTGGAGTCTTTTACATGAGGTAGAACGGTGTTTCCCCAGCAATGTGTTTAGACCATTGATACTGCATGAGTTGGTCCGTGGATTGCATTTGGCCCTGTGTTCAAAAGGGTCCTACTAGATGACCTATACTTTGGCTATAATGAACTGTATGAATCCTCCTATGACACGATATGCCACGTATGGACTGTACAGGGTCAGTAGACCTGCACACAGTTGAAAAGAAGTACCAACTACCTTTCTTTAGCATTGTCTGAATAGTCTGTTTTTTCCCATCAAAGTGAAGTGTTTCCTTTCCACTCTGAGCTGTCATTGATCAGCCCAAGTTTGATTTTCCCCACTTCAGACTGACCTTTTCATCCTTATGTAGTGGCAGTGACCAGAGCATTGGTTTTGTTTTCATTTTATGAATGTTTTTGCCCTAACTTACTTCTGAAATCCAGAGCTTTTTCATGAAAGGAGGATTTGGACTTTGCTATCACTTATACTTCATCTTTATGGCCTGTGGCTGACACTTCCCATATTCATGAAGTATGCTTCAAAATAGGGATACATGTGCCTCCCTACATGCACCTGGGGCTTAGCAGAGAGAAAGAAGACATTGTCCCTGACCCAAGAATCCTCCAGTTTCCATGAAATTTGACCTGATGGTCAAATGATAGAGCTGATAGATACGAAAAGAGACCGATTCATTCATTGGGAAGGGAGGATAGGATGTTCACAGTTTGTAATTAGAAAGCTGATTGTTGGTGCAATGTTATTTCCTCTGTAGTCAAGTGGAGTTTGTTTGGCTATAGATTGGGAGTTAATAACTGTTGTTATCCTTATGAATCTGAAAATATCCCAGTTTGATGAAGCCTGGTATACAGAGGAATAGCATAAGTCTCATTCTGCTTACACCAGTTTAATACTCATGTAACTGTCTTGTCTGTAGCACAGTAGCCATGTGAACCAGCCTTGCAGTTTTTATGCCAGTGTTCGTTCCATCGTGTCCACCAGGCTTTGAATGCTTGACATCCACGTCACACTGCTGTGTTCACACAGTAGCTGAAGTGTGTGATGGCATTGACATTCAGGATCTTCTCCTTGCTGCAGGTTCTTAAGCTGCCTTCATTTTATATTAGGGTGTCCACGTCTATGCAGCAGCGGGTGTTCCTGTTCCTCTCTCCTAACCTCTTACACTGGGCCAAGCCACTAGCAATCCTCAGTTGCACATAGCTCCCTACCTGCACTTTCTCTAGATCTGGGGATCCTGGTTACAGACGGTTGTTCTTTTGTAGATGCTAAACTGTTTCTCTCATCTTGTCCTAGGATTGTGCTGATGGATGATGCTATGGATTGCCTGATGTCTTTTTCTGATTTCCTCTTTGCTTTCCAGATCCAGTTCTACTACTCAGGTAAATGCTGGGAAGCTGCTGACTTCACCCACTAGTGTAGCATTACAGCTTTACAGCTTCCCAATCCCTGCACTTTTTTGAAACTTGTAAGGATATGGTTTTTCACAGAAAATATATAGATCATGGGATGTACTGACAAAAGGTATCACTGATGCCAAGAGATAAGGAGGCTTCGTAAGGAGGTTCCAAAATTTTGTGAATAACAAGATACCTGCAACTGTTAGGCTTATGCATGTATATGTATTTGTCTTAGTCTTGAGACATAAATTTCCAGCTTTATCTAGAGTATGTTAGCACCTAACAATTAACTTTTACTAGGGACATTTTTTTTCCTTTCTTTAATACAGCATTTCTGCCTCTAAAGTATTGGTCCCTGCTGGAGACAGGATAAGAAAAGCCCACCAGCTGGTGGCTTGAAAGGAAAAGGAACTGGACAAATGGATACAATTCTTCCCCCTAATACTCACCCAACTACAGGCTGATTTCAGCTCAAAGAGTTTCTGAACTGGGTGTAGTTTCCATGGATTTAGGAACCCCTAGTAGACTCCTCTCCCAAGAACTTCTGCAGCCTCCCCTTGAAATCACATAAACTTGTAACCTCCGCAACACCTTTTGGCAAGGAGTTGCACAGGTCTGCCACCTGTCCCATGAAGAACCACCTCTCTTGTTTGATTTGAGAGACCCTAGTTGGAAGGGAAAGTGAACAGTTAATCCCTATCTACCTTCTTCATATTGTTGGTCATTTATCATATTCTATCCCTTCCCCCCAGTTTGAGTTTTAACTAGATGGGGTACTTCTTTTAAAATTCTTGACAGGAAAAGTACAAATCAATAATATTAGTTTGTGTGTGTGTATATTTACATATGCTCACCCCCACACACACACATCTGTAAAAATCCCCAGGTATTTTTAAACTGAAGTTCAGGAGACAAGGGGGAGAAACTTGGATGAGGATTCAGGTGCTTGTTCTGTACAGGGAGACCGCTTTAAAATATATTGGCCTGTTTGTCCTAGCCCCCCTAAAATGTGGTTGAGGAAAGGGAATCTCATTCAGGGAACTGCTTAAGTGGGCAAAAAGAGGGAAGCATTTCGTTTATCAAAGTTAGATATGCTGCCAGGCACTGGGGACTGCTGGGGTGCCACTCACCCATCTCCCAGCACAGAGCACTTCCTAAAGGCAACATAAGCGCATGGATTTCCGTCCACTCACGCTTAAATAGCTCCCTCTGATGGACGTAGCTCACAATTGGCATCGACCAGGCAAAGGGGGCCAGGTTTGGATACTGGGGGACACTGGCTAGGAGCCGCGGTGGAGCATAGTCTGTGGTCAGACAGTAGACTTGGGTGGCCTGCTGATCTGATCCAACCTGTCAGTTCCCATCTTTGTAGCAGTTACGAGTCATCTGCTTTCCCTAATACAAAAATCTCACAGTACTTCTGTGTATATACTTCCCCTGTAACTCTCCCAAAATGGTGATTTGGGGTTGGGCAGAACCAGGCTTGTAATGCCTTTAGCCGAGGACAGAAAATGTGTTTTTCTCTGATATAACAAATGTTTCCACTGAGCTGCAGAACCTCAGCACAGCCTCAGGGCCTGCTGACATCCTGCCTCTCCTCTCTACCTGCCTGGTGCGTAGCATTACACTTCCATTCACTCGGGACTTAAATGCCACTGGAGTCCTCATAAGCCCGCCCTTGTATGCAGACATTCAAACATCCCACCCCTGTCCTGTTCACCCAGGCACAATGCACACACGCAGCCTGTCATACGCTCTCCCACCAACCCACACACATGCAAACCACTCCAAATGGAATCTAGATCTGTAAACTGCTGACCACATCCATAAACAAACTTGTTTAAAATTAGACTCTTGCAGTAAACAGTGGGTAGTATGAGGAGCCTGGGGAGAGGCCTTCTGCCAACTCTAGCCCTGACCTGCCCTGGCCCTTCCTCTAGATCCCGTGTTATATTTACTTTGGAGCAGCACAGAGACAAGCTGGGATACAGCCTGAAGCCCTGACTAACTTGCTCCCTTTGCTCCTGTTGCAGTTCCATATAGTTTGTTCCCAACTTGGATGAGTTCTTAGTCAGTGGCAAGAGATGGAGAAGGAAAACTTTTTAGACTTTGCAAATTGGTTTTGTGTTCAATGATAGCTTTCACGCTTTGCTGTTTTATCCATGTGCTAGCTAGCCTCTGTTCCCTTGAGAAGAATCTTGTTCAACAGAGTGAGTGGCCTTTCATAATCATCCCAGAGTGAGTGGCCTCTCATAATCACCCTGACAGGGAGAAGCCAGCAACTTATATGGAAATGGCTGTTTCTGCTTGCATAATATCTGATCTGAACATGCAGGATGCCGTAGTGTTGTGCTTATTTCCTGCTGGTGCTCTGTACAACACAGAGCAGGGAATGACAGTTTAATCCCAAGTCTGGTAGGTCAGGAGGATGCTTTGCTGATTACAGGCCTGAGTTTTAAGTTGCTTTCTGTTTTTTCAGAGTTCCTGGAAAGTGTGGCTACCATTTATCAAGATCTGCTGGCTGGTAAGAATCCAAATACTGTGATTGTGCCAACATCATCCTCTGGGCAACATCGGCAGCGCCAACTCCCAAATGACTGCAGCCCACTCGATGGGGTAGAGGCATCTCTCTTCTACCAGTGCCTAGAGTCCTTGTGTGACAGATCAAAATACAGGTACGAATGGGGTCCAAAACACAGATTTGAAGTCTGTGTCTCTGGAGACTCTTTGTAAGGTTGGAGCTGTGAAGAAATACAGGACTTTGAAGAAGCTGTAACTCCCAAATAGATCTCCTTGGAGAAGTATGAAGGGAGAGATCATAGCCAAACCACTTTAACCAAAGGGGAGAAACGATTTCGTGGACCTAAGAAACATGGGGTTTGAGCTGATTCTTGAAGTAATGGATTGATTTGGGTCTGTGCTTTCCTTCTCACTTCTGCATTGACACTTTCATCAAGGAGAGGTCCGTCTACCATCATGAGTTAACTAGAGGAGATAAACAAGTGCAGTTGTGTTCTTGGGTGTTGAAGCATAGGAAAGGCACGCTGGGGTGGATGGAGTTTGAAGCCTTAGTACCTAGACAAGATCACACTGCTAGTCTGTACCTGAGCCTGTGATGGAGCTGGTCTCCAGTTACAGACCCCAAGCACAAGGCTAGCCTTAGTTCAGCAGGGGATGGAGCAATACCAGACCTTATTGTATAGCTTTGACAGACACTTTCTTCATAGTTTCTTGCAGATAGCAAGCGTATGCCCTGCTAAAAGGTCATGGGCTAGATCCACAAAAAGACTCAGGAGACAAGTTCCACCTGATTCCTGCTTTAGGTGCCTGAATCCTAATTTGTGATCCACAAAATTACTGCTGAACTGCTGTCCAGTCCTATAGATAGCTAAGCATGGGGATGCCAGGCCCTTTTGTTCTTTTAAATAACAAAAGCTCTACATTCCCTGTATGTCCTGAGAGCTTCAGATGGGAAGGATACTGTGAGCCCGTCTGGTAGGTGAGGCTCTGCACAGCACTGTGAGGGGAGCCATTCCCAGCCTTTCATCCAGTAACTCAACACTCAGCCAGGCTTTGGTAACCACCTTTGCCTGAGGGATCACCAGCCCACATCCACATTTCCCAGGGGTGCCACTACACCACAGGCTCTTCAACACTTCCTCTTCATGAGGCAGTTGTATTTTGCATGAAATCCTTTAACAAGTATTAGGCAAGAGCAAGAATCACTATGATGATATTGCTTAGAAGTCAGGGCCAGGGGTTAAGGTGAGTGTAGAAGAAGAGGACATGTCAATTTAGTCCCCACCTAAATATTGTTTTCTGACATATTTAGGCTATCATTGGAGAGGTTTTCCTGCCCCTAGGATGACTATCACTGATAAAAGGGTGATAACAATGTAACAACCCTCATGAAAGATTATCATCTTCTAAAAAAAAGGATTTCCCAGCTGATTTTTGAAAGAATATGCTAAGAGTTGGGATGTGTATGCCTCTGAGTGAATCTAGGCTTTTCTCCCTGTCCTTGGAATGGAGACAGGTAAGACTGCTCTGAGGGATGTATCCCAGCTCAAACATCTTGCTTAGCAAATGAGGAGCAGATGCAATGCTAAATAAGCAAGCTGGTGGCTATTTGTTTTAAACTGAGTCAGGGCAACTTGACAGTGTTAGAACAGGTAAAAGGGTTTATTTCTGCAGTTTGAGCTGGGTCTTGGGAAAAAAAAACAAACAGATGATGATAATTTAAAAGACAAGATGACCCCTTTGTCTCTCTTTTCCTAGCTGTCCACCTTCTGCTCTTGTGAAGGAAATGTTGAGTAGTGCACAGAGACTGACCTTCTATGGATTCCTTATGGCACTTGCAAAGGATCAGGGGATCAATAGAGCCCTAGGTAAGACTCCTGTGAGTGGTACAGCTCTAGATTTTCAGTCATTCTGCATTTCTGTGGAACTTCCTCTGTAATTATGCCCCAGATTTTACACTGTCAGGAAGAGAGTGAGGGAAAGTTTTTCATCTTTTTGTTGATGGATTAAACTTTAAAAACATAACACTGTGCCTTACTGTCTGCTTGAAGCTGTGGAGCTTCTTCAAAGATAAAATTAGATATGAAATGCTTCCCTAAGACAGCAACGTTTTACCTCTTCAATAGCTGATCATTTTAGCAGAACTGTCGTTTTAACATGTTTGGCTATAAAGGTTGGGCAGAGGTGGTCAGGAAACAAGTAAGGTGGCTGACTGTTGTTGCCAGTACTGAACTGAAGTCCCGTCCTATGTTTTAGTCCATCATTCTCCCACAGATTTTAAGCGACTGTTCTCGTCTACAAGAAAAGGAGGCATACCTAAAGGGAAAACCTCTGCTGCCTCCTTGGCTCAAAGACTCGAAGCCCAGTCTTTCCCAGGTCTTCCCCATCTTCCCTCAAGGCAGTGTGATCTCGCCAGTATATTCATCTATGGCCTGCTGAAAATCTGGTGGTATCATAAAACACAAACTGCTACAAAATTCTGTACCAGACTGCTGTGGGAACCAGAGGGATTACCAAGCAGTATCTCACTGCTCATTTCCATGTTGTGCTGGTCAATATTGTTCCAGAGCAAGGAAGCAGTGTTGCATTGGCAAAGGACAGTATGTAATCCATACATAATTCAGATTCACAATTCCATAATGCCCCCATATGCCTTGCTTGTGCTCTTCCTCTTGCAAAGGGGAACAGAAATGGCTTTTTGTGTTTGACAAGGCTGTATCCAGGAGGTAGGTTTAAATGTGTGGAGGCCCAAACACTCATCTCCACTCACCAAATCATCTGGCCAGGAAGGGTAGGCTTTCTCTGTCTTTGGGTAGGTATCCTCTCCCTCTACTTCTAGGCTTGGGTGTCTGCCAGTCCCTATATTACAAAGACAAACCTCAGTGAAAAGGTGTACCTTGCCTGAGGGCTTGTTCTCTTGCACAGGTGTGTGTCATAGTAGAGTAAAAGTATCCCCTCCTTGGCTGAGCCCCTTCTTACAGCAAACCGTTTAAGCTGCTAATGGTCCTCTGGGGCAGGGCTGCTTACTCAGCAGCATGGAGATTATATATCAAAGGTGCATGAATGCAGCCCTGCAATCCCCTCTGCAAACAGGCTTAGGAAGCAGTGTAGTCACTGGGGAAGGTGATGCCTGGATTGCACCAAGCAAAATCTTTTTTTTCTTTACCCTACGAAATCCACTTCTAGTCGAATGCAAAGAAAACAGATGAGCAGAAAAAAAAAAAAAAACCCTGCCCACAGCTTCCATTGTGCCATCTACAAAGTGTATGGGTTTTCATTTCTATTAATGTGGGCCCATCCCCTGGCCCTTTGCCAGCCTCCTGCAGAGGCCTCTCACAGAGGAGGGGCAGCAGCCACAAGTCTGACAGGTGCTAGCATTTGGGCAAGGAAAGGAGGATTCTTTTCCTGGTGTCTTTTAATCTCTCCTGAAGGGTGATTTCAACAGTGTCTGGTCTGTATGGGATCACAAGCTCCCCAAAGCCCTTCAGCAAGGGCAGTTTCAGGCAAAGGAGCCTGCCTTCAGGTCAGGATGCCTGCCTTCTCTCTGGTCTCACAAAGCCAGTACCCACCCTTGGGGAACAGCGGTAGGGATTAGAGCGGCTCAGTCAGGCTGGGGCAGTGCCAATGAGTTTGTCAGGCAGACTGGAATCTGCAGCTTAACTCCAGTGTCAGTGTTGATTCGTGAATCCTTTAAGTGTTATTTACTGACTCTCCCAAGTAATTCTTGTGCCCTAGAGACCTCACTGTGCATTCTGCAAATGCAGAAACAAGTTAAGGTTTAGCTGTGTATTCTTTTAATTGGGCCCATGAAAGAGAGCAAGCTGGGGCACTTCACCGGACCTCCGGACCTCCGGACACTCTGTGTTGCAGTGCCAGGCTTTCCTGTTCATTTGCAGAAGGGGAAGACCAGAACTGGAAGAAGTAGGGGAGTCGTTTCTGGTCTAACCTGGTTCTAATTTTTAGGCACTCATTGCTACGTTTTTGATGATTGCTGCCAGCTTGCCTGTGTGAGGCAGCTGGCTCTCCAGCCCCTCCTTCAAGACCAAAGTGCCAGGACCAGAAACCAGATTTGTGTCCCCACAGGGCAATACAAAGCCCCTTCCCAAAGGTACTGAGTGTAGCACCCAGGGCTCCTGAAAAACAAGAGCGTTCCTCACTGGACTGTTGGTACAGATTACCAAGCATATTTTTTCTGGTGTGCAGTGGCACTATTCATGCTGTGGCAGGCAATTTCTGTCATCTCTGTGCTGGCTGATCACACCCTCCCATGATCTCTGTACAAGGTGGAGTTTGTTAAAGAATTGGGAAGGAGGGGTTTCCTAAGAGTCCCATCTTCCTTTCTGGGCTCTTCCTGAGGTGCCAGTGTCCTTTCACAGAATGGCAAGGATGATCAACCAGCTCTTCCAGTCCTGAACTACACCATGTCCTTCATCCTGAGTAGGGTTTCAAATGTGAAAAGGAGCATGCTGACCTCATACTGAGAAAGGATACCTGATTACTGGCCCAGCCTTTCACTCTCTCACCCAGAGAGCAAGCAATGCTAGAGCACAGTCCGTTCACACTTACTCCTGTAGATTTAATGTGCACCAGAGTCAGGCCTGACTCTCCTGAATTGCAAGGAAAGCAATAGTCTTGTATCTGTGGAGTGTTTTGATCCCCAAGCTCAGTGCACCACAAGAAAGGCAGGTGGCACAGAAGTATACATCTCCCTGGGTGGTATAGTGCATGCTTCAAGCTGTGGCACAGACAACAACATATCTATTGCTCTGATAGGATCTGGGACTGGTGACGATATAGGGCAATTAGCAGAGGCCCAAGGTTGACAGACTGTCATCGCTCTGACAGTCAATACTCAGTAGTTTTGTATAGTGAATGGAAACTGCCAATCCTTAGGGCTTTTCAAGTTCTCTGAGAGGTGAGACTACTGAGAGTGCCTCCCATTTAGTCTGAGCTCAGCTACAGCCTGTGTGAAGGATACAGAATATGGATTATCATTCTTTACCATCTGTCCATGATCCTCAACATTCAGTGTCCATTTCTCTGATAGGTATAAGGAAGAGTCTTCTCTGTCTTGCAGGACAGATTTTTTGGATGCTGCTATGGCTTGAGCGCTTTTCTTTAAGAATGAATAGCCTAACGCTGCTCTGACACTTTCCTTTGTTTTTTTTTCCAGGGGCTTTGCCAGATAAAGGAGACTTGTTTCTGGACCCTGCCATGGATCAGGAACTTGAGAAACTGTAAGTGGAGTTACCTAAAGTGGGAGGTAAAACAACAGATTAAAGGTAGCATGTTAAGGAAGGCTTTAGTAAAGAACTGTCCCTATTCCTTTGCTCTACTATAAAACAACAGAGGAGCTAACAGAGCAGCCTGAGCAGAGAGGGCCCCTTTCTTTGGGGTGCCTTGGTGCAGCTAACAAAATCTTTAGAAAAGGCTTTAGAAACAGAGAGGGAAAGTGTGCCTCAAAGAGGGATCTAGAGGAAGCAGCAGTCTCTAATGAACAGGGGAATTTTGTTTGGATGGTGAAAACTAGGAGTGTTGGAGGACACAGGCTCAGCCCAGAAGAAAGATCTGTTTAAACAGGAAGAAAGATTCACACAGTGAGTCTGGTAGGTACTAGTGCAAGGTTCCCCTTCTGTGCCATGAACATCTTTCCATCCCTGTGCTAGTTGTAAGTCCTCCTCCCAGATTCACTCCAAAACTGCTACAGTAAAGGTTGGAGATGACAAGTTAGGCTGCCTAGCATTTGTCTTTTCTCTTTCAGGGTAGCTCAGGTTTCAGGGCTTTCCGTCTCTGGTCCCACCAGTTCCAGCGGGGACGCAGCTAATTTGCCCGTCCGTAACTCACCCAGGATTAACTCTCCCTGGAAACCTCTACACCATCGGCGAAAAATGGATGCTGAGAGCGAAGGCTCCAATGAAGAGACAGACTCCTCTGAAAACTGAAGGTTGCAAGGGTGGGCACCGTTCCCATCTTGGGTTTCTCCAGAACCCACTGGAGGAACAGCACCTCCTCCCAGAGCATCTGCTGTGATGGTGGGTTCTGTCCACATCACCAGTGTGTGTGCGGCTGTGCCAGTCCCCATTGCCAGGTCCACCCGTCTCTTCCCAGAAGAACTCTGCCTTTTGTCTAGCTCCAAATTGGTGCAGGAATAGCTCCTCTGCAGAAGCTATTTCCAGCTGCAGAGTTATGCTACCCTCTGCTGGCAGCCAAGACAAACCAGCAGACGCTAGCTCTGCCTCCACTTTGAAATAGCCGAGTATTCTCTCACCGGGGCTCCCCCTCACAGTTCACCAGCTGCTGGAGCAGTGGGAGTGCTAGTGCAGGCCGCTTGCCAGTGTTTTGTTGTGTAACTAACTGTGTTCAGACTTGGCCTAGACAATAGAGTGGTTAAATTGCCAGCGGCAGCTCTGCACTTGTGCTCCATTATAATTATTCCCAGTAAAGCTGCACCTGCATATGATCAAAGGTAGAGAAATTCCTGAAGTTCCTAGAAAAGGAGGGCTCGGGTATTGCCATGCCACCTGTCTCTGCTTCCTCCTCCACGTGTCCAAGACTTGCCAAAGCAAATATAGCAAATAAGCTAGATTGCAGTAAGTACTGCATGGTGCTGTCTGGCTCCTCTGCTGTACTGAGTTCCCTTCTGTGAGGCCTGCCACAGCATATTAAGGTCATTTGGAAAAGCAAGCTTTGGAGGGGTTCGGGGGGAGAGAGACAGAAGTCATCTTGAAATTCCTTGCCCACAGGCGGTGTGGCTTGCAAACATATAGAGTATCTGCTGGGGTTGGGTGGGCAGAAGCACTAGGAGAGGAGTTTTAAAATGAGTCCAGGGTATTTTTTTGTAAATATTGGCATTATAGCATCATAGTGTAGCCCTTAGAACTAGAGAAAGAAGTAGCGTTGCATCGTGTTAATGGTAACTAACTCGGCAGTCTGGCCACCACACCCCTGAAGGCTTTCTCGAGCCCGGCTCCTGTGCCTCAGCTTGCACAGACCAATTGGTTCCTGGGGAACTTGAGTTTCTCTTGATTCTTTGGGAGCCTCCTTGCTCCTCCTGTTCATCAAATGCTGCAGCGAGCTACTAGGAGCTGGTAACCCAAAGCTTATAGCAGCCCTAAACTGAGTGGATTCAACACATGCTGGAGCTATTTTAAGGCTAATCCCATAACTACTGCCGAGTCTGTACCACAGCCCCACCTGCGGAGGTAGTGGGAGGGGTTATTTATTTATTGCAAGTTATTTATTTAACGTGCTCGCTAACTGCGCTTTCTCTCCCAGCTATCAGCGAGCGCCTGTGAGAGCCCGGCAATAAAGTACGCTGCCTAAGGCCACTGCTGCCTCGGGGTCTTCTGGGCTGCCCTGGCCCCTCCTCGGGGCGCTGCCGGGGACGGGAGCAGCGCGGGGCGGCGGCGGTAGTCGGGGGCCCCGGCCGCCTTCCGAGGGGCCCCGCCAGACCCCACCTCGGCCGGGGAAGGCGGCGGCGCCAGCCCCGAGAGCCGGGGCGTCCCCAGGCCGCGCCTGAGCGGGGGCAGCCCGGGCTCCCCCCCTCCCGCCCGGGCACCGCTTGCGGCCGCGCGACCGCGGGCGGCCTCCCCCCGCGCCCGGACGCACCGCGCAGGCGCGCTCGCGCGGCCTTCCCGCCTCCCGTCCCCTCCGAGCCCCGGCTCCGCCGCGGGTTCCGTTACGGTGCAGCCGCGGCACCGGGGAGAAAGCCACAGGAAGGCCCGACCTCACCCCCCCTCCTGCCCCACCGCAGCGGCAGAGTAACCCTTCCCCTCCCGCCCCCAGCCCTTCGGGTGCCACAGCTTCAGAGGTGAAGCCCATGCAAGCCTGTTAACGGCCCTAGAGAGAGGGTTGCTGACAGAAACTTCAGAACAAACAGCCCCAGCCTCTCTTTTTCCTAATAGTTAATGTGTAACTAGCCCCTTTCCCCCCCTTTTTCTTAGTACCCAGTCCTCAGCACCACAGTCCAAGGAAGAGAAAAACATGCTCTTGTTAAAACCAGAGTCAGGAGCAGAGAGCCAAGTTGAACAAGACTAAAATGTCAGTCCTCACTCACTGCTGCACTTCAGAAGTTCACCTCATGGTGAAGTCAGAGGTTCGGGACTTTGACCTCAGTCCAAAGCTGGGCAACAAAATAACCAGGGATACAGTAAATATCTTTACAGTATTTCTTTACCTGGGCCTTTTTTGCTGATGATGTAATTAGAAGCTAAAAAAATAATCTTCGCTTTGATTTTTTTCTCCTGCACCAATATATGCTGGTTTACAAGACAGTAAAAAAGATTATGCCATGGTAAAAGTCAGACCCTGCAAACACAGAGGACTCCACAGCACCATGGATCAGGAGCACAGAGCAGAACAAAAAAAACCAGTCATGTCCGTGGGAACCAGGTAACACGATGTTCAGAAAAATAGCATTCCCCTTTCCTCTATCACTTGGTGAGCTAAGGTATGGGCCAAGAAGGACAGGAGCACTGATGAGGGCAGCCCAGGATTTCCTGTCATCTCTTTTACAGCAGTGAGGTTAATCCTGTAAGAAGGCCTGTCTCCACTGGCTAGTAGATAGCAGTGGCTATGAGGGCACATTGAATTTTAATAGAGTGGAATCCAGAGATATTTGGAAAGCATCCTGGGCACAGCCATGTCCTGACCCCCTCTGCTTACCTTCTCCCCTCCCCACCCGCCCCAGACAAACTAAGACAATCCTGCAGAGTTTACTCCAGGCAAAGGTGGCATCAGTGCCTCTTGCTGGCTTCCCTGTGAGTTGCAGTCCCTGCGTCATCAATATGAGCCATAACGATCCTGGGGAGGAAACACACCGAGACACCATGCTACAACACTTCATGCAAACTCAAGTCAGATAACAAGGTCTTGGGGTGTTTGGGATTAGAATGCTGCGTGAGGTTACCTAGACAGGACACCATGCAAAGGCAGGACGTTAAATGGCCTTAACTTTTTAAGTTCTGCCTGAGATTTGTGGGAAAAGGCCTATCTGACATAACAAGGTGTTCTGTCCAGCGGGAGAGTAAGGTTGGCCAAGTAGAGTTCACTGGCCACTTGGAATTGCTCAGCTATTGTAGCATAGTCATCAGCTACAAAAGACAGGTCTCTACCTGGGACTTTCCACATAATTTGAGAAGACAATGATAATTCCGGCAGAAGCCGGGATATGGTGAAAGTCCTTGAGCATGATGATAGCCTGTCTGAAGGTGCCACAGTGTAACCTCACCTGGAGGGAGTTCATCACCCCATTGGCTAGGACGGCCATCTTGCCAGCAACTGATTTCACTCCTTGCTTGAACTGTGCAATGTCAGCTGTAGGCAGGACATTTCCAATTGAGACACCACCTACGAGAACCAGCAGGAGTCACCCTGGAGTCCCCCAGCTCCAGAGAGCACCCCGACCCTCTCCAGTCTAGGTCCTCCAAAGCTGCCCCCTTCCTCAGCCCACTGAGCGCCAACAAACCTGAGTGCGCATTCTCAGCCTCTCCAAACAGGTCCGCAGAGCTGATGGCACTGCTGCCCGAGAGCTGCTGCAGTCGGGACCTGGCTTCATACTGCAGCAGAAAACAAAACAAAACAGAATGGTTATAAAGGAAGGGAACAAAGTAGGACCTGCGCAAACAGGACAAGATGAAGCCAGAGCTATACCAGCTTAAGCACTGCAGAATGCACCTACCTCAGCATCTGCCTCCCGCCCGAAGAACATATCTGAAGAGATGGCTTTAGCCCCTGCAAATTTCTGCCGAGCTTCATTGGATTCCACAACTGATGTCCTGTTCTCCGTCTCCCGCCTACTGGGGGGCCTGAGGAAACAAGAGAGGAGACATCTCAGCTTAAGCTCACCAACACAGTAAAGAAAGAGACTTCTCTCTCAGACCTCACCTGATCAACGGAAAGCAACAAATCCTCACATGCTAGCTACAGTCAGGGTTCTCCCCTCCCCACCTCAGGACAGCCAGCACTTGATGACCATAAAGGCTGTATCAAACTTAGGGACACCACAGGCAAAGAAGTGCCCAAGCCTCTTTCACTGGAGGCCCTTTTTTCTTGGGCTTGTCCATGCAAGTTATCTTCTGCAGCACAGGGCTCCTGTCATAACACAGCAGCATCCTCTGCCCACAGCTCCTAGACCTATCCCTTTGTCCTACACACAAGGAAGGTACAGTAGCAGTGGGAGGCACTTTTACCTCTCTGAAACTGGCCGAATACTGGAAATGGTCACCTCGGGTTCCTCCTCTTTGTCCATACCCCATGAAGAGTCCGTTTCCCATCGTGAGCCAAATGCGTCTTCGAATGAGAAGGGACTATATTTGTACCTAGGTACCAAAAACAGGTAATTTAGGCCAGACGTTAAATTCAGGAATAAGCCGAAGACCACACTGAAGCTAAGTCTTACTTGGGGGGTCCAGCTGCGAAGCCTCCAGCATCTTCAAACAAGTCCAGTTGGGAGCGGGAAGATTTTGCAGCCAGCGGCGTCTCTTGCTCAATTACTTGCATCTCAGACATCACCGAGTGCGAAACAGAACTAGCACAACAAACAGGCAGTCAGGGCAGTCCAGCCCCTACAACCAGTCTGCCTCAAAACTGAATCTGGCCTTCACAGGCAGGGCAGGTGCCACAAGTCTTGAGGGAGAGTTGTAGGATGCCAGCCCCATTCACCACTTATCTAGCTTATCCTGACTCCTGCAGAAGTCTTGAGCTACTTTCTTAAGGGAAGTATTCTGCAGGGGGGCACCTGGCAAGCAGCAGGGCTCTAGGGCTGGACACTGACAGGCCACACGCATCTTTGGAAAAGCTTAAATGAGAACTAGAACCTGTGAACAGGGTGCTCATTCCTTCTGGGGCCTGAAGCATTTTTAGACATAGTCCAGCATACGAGCACTTTAAATCAGCTCCTTGTCTGTTACAAGAGCAGCAAGCTCCTGCCTTCAGGAAACTTTTCCAGAGCAGGGTGCTTCCAAGGCACCTGTCTGTCCTATGCCATCCACAGCCAAGTACCTTCTGGACACCAAGCCCATGCCCAGCCTCTCTGCTTGTTCACGCTTCTTCCCTTCAAGGTTCTGAAGTTTCTTCTCTTCCTTCTTCCGATCGAGCTGCAGTTCCTGATAAGCCAGTCGCATTGAGGTGACTCTAAAGGAAAGAGCTATGGTGGGTACCACCTCGTTACCCTTCCCCCCCCAGCCCATGCTGTGGAGGGGCAAGGGGGAGAGTAACCCTGACAACCCATCAAAACATCCATTTCCACAACAGCTCTGCCAAAAATCCTTGCACAGAAGCTACTGCTTGTCTTCCCATGTCACCTCCACTGGGATTCAACTCTTTTTTGGCTAACCATGATTTCCCTACTGTAAGCATTGGCCCACCTCCCGCAAGAGAATGCCCCATCCAGTTCAGCCTTTGCCTTTTTCAGTCCTGTCCAAAGGTCAACAGAAACACAAAATACTTCCATATCTGCTCCTTAAACTCTTCCAGGGATGCTAATTTGAATAAAATATGGCAGTATAACTTGTGCCCTGCTGTAAGGGCCATATTGGCTTATAGCTACTGCTCATCCTATCATGCAGCACGTTCTGTACTCACATTAGGTGGTCCTAGGGTGAACAGCATTAACCCCATATTACTTGTGCCTTACATATGCAAGGTATTCAGCCCAAACAGGGCACTTACATGGACTCCTCAGCTTGTTTCCTGGATTCCACTGCCTGCTGCTCCCTCAGCTGCTCTGCCACCTGGGCTTGCCGCTCAATCTCACTGAAGCTCTGGCTGCTCACTTTCTGGGCTCCAAGACCTTTTTTTGCACCCAACTTGAAAAACAAAACAAAACAAAAAAAAAATGCAATTTCTTCACCCTAGATTGTTCATTGTAGAAGAAAACCAGAATCCTACTCCTTGCTGCATTGGTCAGGCCTTCAGTCTCCAGGTGTAGTCACAACCTACAGACCCAACAGGGCTTGCAACAGAGTATGAAAGAACACCCAAGAGTTAACCCACCAGTGGCCAGTGCTAAGAGATCAGCTGCATACACTTCAGACCACAACAAGTAATAGTCCAAAACCTAATTGTTTTTGTCCATTAATATACAAGCTATCTTTCAAAATAAGCAGTGATATAATCAAAGCTCTCCCTGCCCCAAATGGATCTCTCAGTACGCAGCTTTGTTAAGGGCAGAAAGCAAGGGCCAGGGAAAGGACGGCAGTAATACGAGACATGCTCTACCTCCTCTCCATAAAGCAAGAGCTCAGACATACCCCTTTCTTGGCAGCTCCTGGCTTCTTCTTTCCAATGAGGGAGGATTTAAGTTCTGCAAGAGAAGGGAAGCAGCAAATAAGCAGAAGTGAATTAATTAAGAAGCCAGAATTAGTCGGCAACCCACACAAACATCCACCACAGTCCAGCTGCTACAGAGTCCAGGGCACACCATGCAGCTTCACATCAGAAGCCTGGGTGACTTCACCCAGCCAAGAAAGATGCGCTTAGAAGCTCCACAATTGCAGGCTCAGGCTGGTGGCCTAGAGAAGCATGTCCATTGCTGGGGAAACTCGTAAGGGAATGAAGACCATTGACTAGCTCTTCCAAGTGTCATGCAGTTGGTGACCCTGCCCAGTAAGGATCAGGGTAGCTCAAGACAGACTAGGTTTATTCCATACATAAATCCAACAAAATGCAGCTTCAGAGCCATATGAAGGTCAGCACCTCACCAATGCCTTAGGGACAAAGAAGCAAGAACCCCAAGTCATGTTTACATGAACAGACCAATCACAAAACGGACCTAAAGTGCAGCGAGCTGTAAAAGCAACAGGTTCCCCAACACCTCGCACCAGGAACCTGTCACTCTGAGGGCATGAAGCATGCCACACTTGTAAAACCAGCCAAGGTCCAGCCAAGCAGCAGATGCCTGGGGAAAAGTGTAAGAACAAAGCAAACAGAGAGGGACTGCCCAGGACATTTTCCCAGCTCCCAACATGTAGCTCCAAAATCTTTTATCACCCCTGTTGGGCTTTTCTTCCACAGAAGCGTCTCCTTACTTTCTACACCCACGTGACTTTTGTCAACCCATACTTTAGATCATTCTTGACAGCCTTTCCTGTATCTTTTCTAGTCTTACCGTAAGTTTTTGAAATAGGGGCATTCAAAACATTCACACTATCCAAGACTGTTTTCAGCTTGCCGTTCCTAACATTTGATTTGGGGTTGCTTGGCTTTTTTTTATTAATGTCAGGAAACATTTAAACAGAAATGACAATAAGATCCCTTTCCAGAGAAGTAATAGTGGGTTTAGATCCCAATACGGTACATGTAAGCTTTGGCTCACTCTCTCCCTCCAAGCACAGGAAGCTAAAGTTGAAGGCAGAATCACAGAGGGGGCAAGCAGAGTTGTCACAAGCAGCCAGCGCAGGCCAGCTGTTAGCCAGTTACCTCTGGCAGGAGCAGGCCCTTGTGTTGATAGATACATGGACATGTCTGAGGAAGAGACATAAAATACGGGGAATGAATAGACACTTGAAGACACAGGCTTTCCACCCAGGATGAACCCACTGTGGGCTAGGAGCACACTCTCAATAAGGAAAGAAGTTCCAGCCAGATGCTCTGTGGGCAGCTGGGATAGAAATGGCAGGGGAGGATCAGATACAAATCCCTATTACTCTGGAAGCTAGAAATTAATTTGCCTCCAAAGGTTCTGGGGGAAAAAAAAACCAAACCAAAAAACAAATACCACAGCCACGTGGCCTTGATCAGCCAAGTTCTAGATATGCATATGCCACGTTTTGTCCAAAGCTCAAAAAATGAAAACAAGCTTTTGGGAAGGTGACAGCTTTGAACTTGATCATGGAAAGGAGGAGGAAACCTCCAGTAAACTGTGGCTTGGTTTTGGGGTTCAGGGAGGTCCTCGGTACTGGCTCCATGGGAAGATAAGCCCCTTTAGACATTCTGAAAATTGGCTCATCAGTTCCAGCTCCACTGAGCTTACTACTGAACAGCAAGTATAAGAGCATGACTGATCTGCAAGATAGTGAAGAGTCTTACTTACCTAGAGGAGCTTTAGGAGATGTACTCAACAAGTCAATAGATGGGCCTTGGCTGGAATCTGTGATCACAAAACCAGAAAACATTCAGCAGACTGATTCTCAACCCTTCTTTTCAGTGTGCTCACAGTTCTACTGTATCTCTTCTACCTCCTCTGCCCTTCCTCCTCTTCCCCCAAACAAGTTACAGTTTGAAATGTGCACTTTCCCAAACACAACTTTACATCTCCACAAAGCAAGTTGTTCCCTCTG
This sequence comes from Nipponia nippon, assembly GCF_047370975.1. Taxonomy (NCBI): domain Eukaryota; kingdom Metazoa; phylum Chordata; class Aves; order Pelecaniformes; family Threskiornithidae; genus Nipponia; species Nipponia nippon. The sequence continues at coordinate 27,530,501 of NW_028262291.1, read as the reverse complement.
GAGTTTTCTTAACACATTAAAAGAAAGCAAACACTCCGCAGGGGAATACACAAAGCTGTTTCAAATTACAGCTACACCCCCAGATTCTTGGTTTCCTTGTCATTCGCCCTAGAAACAGTTTTTTGCTCTATATTCATATGTCATTTCCAGACCCATCAAATTCAAGGGACAGAGAAGAGCGTTTGGACAAATAATTATGTCTGGAAGCAGGGAAACAGGGCAGCTAATCCCCAAAACAGTTTTGTGTGCATTTCAGGAAAAGCGGAGAACTGATCCCAAACACAGCAGTGTTTTTAGAAGCCTCCACTAATTTAACTAAATGTCGTAGAGTGCACAAAGCTTCCACTCCTTCAAGCCTGAACCAAAGGAAGAGCTCAGCCCTTCCAGCTGTGGTGCAGAAGTGTATTCTCCTGGAAATGAAGTCAGGTTCTTGGAAAAATTATTCTCACACAAAAAGTCTCTCACTCACTCGACACTTCACTGCCTTCTGATGACTTCGCTGCTTTTTCCACCTCTGGGGAAGACTGTGCAGGATTCTGGCTGCCATCTGCTACATCCCAGGTACTGGAAGACTGCAAGGAGATGCTCATTCCAGTGATTTGCAGAAGATGAATGAACCGAACAATCCTGAACTTACTTCAGGTTTAGTGACCTGTGTTCAGTTTCAGGCCAAAGGAAATGTGTTCCAAACTCCAGACTATGCCTTCATTGAAGATAAGATAACATATGGACAAGTCCACATTCCCTTAGCAGGGACAAAAATTGAAAAAAAAAACCAACAACCCAAAACCCAAAAAAAACCCAAAACCCAGAAGCTAAGCTGAGTAGAAGGCCAGGAGGAACAACAGCATCACTCGACAGTAGTATCAGAGCTGGCTACTGCAAGGACTTCGCAGGTTAAGGAGATGAGCTTAAATCTGGGACAAAGTGTGAATGAGTTTCCCTGGAAAAAAATAATCTCAGCTTCCACTATCTTTATTGCCATACAGCCAATTCTCACGTTACTCCATTCACTTGAGAAAGTCGGCCTAGCACTGTGCAAACAGTTGCCCAAATCCACTTTACCAGGGTCTGTGCACTGGAAAGCTGACTAAACCAGAAGTTCAAAGTAATAGCCAGTTCTTGCTCTAACTGTACAAAGAGACTATGCATTAACGCAGTACACAAAGTGTTTTCCAGGCAGTAGCTGGTAGCCCTGAGTATTCCTCGAAGATAAAGATGGTCTCGAAAACAAAGGACTACAGGCCCCATGAGGGATTGTTTAGATCTGCGACTATGTCCCAGGCTGATGACTGAGTCTTAGTTCTTCCATGTTACTACTGAATGAGTATACAACGTACAGTCCTTCCAAGCTAAGCGGGACTGCTCCTGGCTGAACAGCTGGCTCTTTGAGAGCTGTTAAGGCTGTCTGGTTTAGATAGTTCTTCTCACCTGTGTGTGCTCCATGAAGAAATCAGCATCACTCTTGTCAGGGGAGTGCCCAGGGGCTCCACTCAGTCCATCTATAAGCAGCTGAAGAGAGAAGAGGGGAAAACAAGAAGGTATGCTACAAGGCTCAGCATCCAGCATCTAACGGTACAGTGCTGCTCAGACTTACATCAGTGCCATACTTGGCCATGGCAGCACTTGCCAGCTGCCGGATCTTCTCCCTGTACATCTGGGCAGCTCGACTATTATACTTAGCATTGGCATCTGTGGTAGTACAGCCGTGCTGGCGGAAGAAAGCAGTCTGAAAAGAGAAGAACATTCAGTCTCCTGACTGCTAGATCATACTCAAGTAAGCATTAAACATAAACTCAACAGAAAAAGGAAGCTTCCCAGAGACAGGGGATGATATACTGAGCACACAGTATGAACCAGCCGTTCATTGATCAGCTTGCTCCAAGACGTCTCACTCCAGGCCCCAGAGGCCTAACAAAACCATCCCTGTCCTCCACAGGAGGATGCTTCTGAGTCTCAATGCTGAGCATGAGCTTTCAAACTGATCAGCATTACTAACTCTTTTCACTTAAGAGGACTACGCCCCTCATTTAAATGAGATGTAAAGGAATGACAGATCTGCGCGTCAGAGAAGAATGCATTCAAAGGTCACAGTCTGACTTCCAAGCACGCCTGACAAACACCTCCCCTCATTACACGTTTCAGATGAGGCCGGTACCGAGAAAGCCACACAAAGGAAAGGGACAAGAAAAAGAGAATGTGGATTAGGAAGAGGGAAAGCAAGCAAAATGCCTACAGAGGCTCCTCACCGCGTTGGCATTGCTGCCCACTTGCATACACCTCAGCTGGAACCAGTTCCAGTTAGAATCCAACTCTGTGGACCTGTGTGAGAACCAATTATTTCTATTAATACTGTGCAGGCATACCAAATGCAAAAGCAAGCTCTGAGCTAGAACGGTCAGATATCCCACTACTATCCCAGGGTATAGGAGGCAAAGGGGGAAGGAACATCTTGGTAACTTCTTTGCTCCCGTAAGAAATTAATTTGAACTTTTAAAGTAAGGAAAAGCTTCAGCTTCACACCAAATAACAGTGTCCAAATTTAGAGGACCTCTCACTTGTATTGCCTGTTAAGAGGGCAGAGCTTAAGCTAGGAAAGCACAGCCAACAACTTCCATTCTACATGTCACCTCACCACTACATGAGACTCATATTCAGCCCGTCCCAGATTAGGCCAGCACACATGACAAAGCAACTGAGAAAACAACCAAGTAAAGCTAGGTGACGGAGTATGTCTCATACCAGTTACTCAACTTATCTCTGAATAAGTAAAGGTCACAGCTGTGTTACTTAAAACACTAACTTTTATGAAAATAAGAACAGTAGGCTGAAAATTCAACACCATCTTCCCCACTAGGTTAATACAGAAAAGCTTAAATAATATTCTTGGTTTTGCCTTGCTCAGCATTACAAGAAAGACTTCCATATTGCTGCTCTACTGGCAAGACCACACTCTCCTCTCAGCTTCTGCAATTCGGAGTCCGGACAGCGTTTCTACAAGGTTAGCGAAAGTAAGACACCGACGTTCCACCGAGGTGCCTTGGAAACTCCACCTCGGAAGAGCTGAGCGACCTAAAACCTCCAGCGAGCAAGCCACATGAAACCCGAAGCGATCGCTCCGTGGCAACGCTTCTCTCCAACCGGTTCCCTGCGTGTTCCCGCACCGAGGAGGCACGGCTGCTCCAGGCCTGCCCGGCGGTCACCCAGGGGCCGGGGCTCCCCCCTCCCCGCCGCGCAAGCCGCCGGGCCCCACGCACCTGATGAAGCTGAGGTGCACGCCCAGGGACCTGTGGACGCCGGAGCAGTCGATGCACAGGAAGACCCCGTAGGTGATGCTGGCCCAGCTCGGGTTCTTGGCGCCGCAGTCGAAGCACGACTAAAGCGAAGGCAGAGCGACGGCCGGGCTGAGGCGGCGCCTTCGGCCGCTCTGCCGCTCCTCCGCCCCCTGCCGCAACCCGGGAGCTCCGTGCCCCGCGGCTCTCCCCGGGCCCTCCCCGCGCCCCAGGAGCCCCCTACCCGGCCGCCCCGCCGCCGCAGCGCGGCCCGGAGCCCGCCGGGGCCTGGCCCGAGCCCAGGTCGCGGCCGCAGGGAAGCAGCCCGGCTCGGAAGGGCGGGAGGCCGCCCGGCGTCGCCCCGCTACCTTGTTCGCCGGCGCTGCCCGGAGCCGCTTGAAGAGAGTCTGGATCTCCGTCTTGCTCGGCTCCGCCGCCATGATCTCTCCTTCCCAGACGCCACTGCGGCGACGGGTGCCGGCCGGGCCCAATCGGCGCAGCGGTCGGGCGGCAGTACGGGTGCCGCCTGAGGCCACACCGGCCCGCGGACGGGTCCCCGCGGGGGTCGGCCCCTACCTGCCCCGTCGCCATGACGGTGGGGGCGCGGGGCCGCTCCGCCGTTAACCTCTCCAGCCGCCACACCCGGCGGGGCTGCTCGCCGGGAGGGGGGCCGGGAGTCCCCACCTTCCCCGGGCTCAGGGGCGGCCCCGGCGCCCAGGGTGGGCGTTTCGGGTCAGGGCCCCTCCTCGGCACCCTGCGCTAGCCCCGCCATCACCCACCCCCTCCGCTGCTCCGGCCTGCCGGCCCCGCCGCTTCTCGAGTTTCACGGCGTCGTCCTCCGCAAACCGCTTTCTGAGGCTAAACATGAACGGGGACGTTTCCACGCCCGAGACGCCCGTCAGCTCTGGCTGTGCACGGTGCTCCCGCAGCCCCCTCACGACGCAGGCAGGCGGCAGCGGCGCTCCCGGGGAGCGTTACTGACTCTGCCCTTCCTCTTGGGGGGCCTCTGCGGCCCTACTCTACTCTCTGTAGAACAGCAGGGAGGCAATGCCTGCCTGGGGTCGGCTGCTACCTGAGAAAAAGCTCAGATGAGCGCTTACAGGCGTCACCTGCTGCAGCAGCTGGACCTCAGGACACCGGGCCTGGTAGACTCGCACAAGTGAACAGGCTCGGAAATTATTTAGTCAGCTGGAGACTTCTCAAGAGCAGCAAGCAGCACTGCTTAATCCTGTGCAGTAATCAAGGTAGGGAACTTGTTACTTCAGACCAAAGATGGTGTCAGGGCCTTAAAATGCTATATTACCTGCTTGGAAGCAGGAGGAAATGGACTAGAAAGTCATTCAGTTATAATGCAAGAAAAATAGGAAAAGATATGGTTGTGCTTTGAACTAAAAGTCAATGGCATATAGACAGTTTCATGCTGCTTGTGGTTTAACGCCAGCCAGCAACTAAGCACCACACAGCTGCTTCCTCACCCTCCCCACCCCAGTTGGATGGGGGAGAGAATCAGAAGAGCAAAAGTAAGAAAACTCATGGGTTGAGGTGAAAACAGTTTAATAATTGAAATATAATACTAGTAACAGTAATAATAATAAATTGTCATGAAAAGGAAAATGACACACACACACACACAAAACCCAAGAAAAACAAGTGATGCAGCCATTCACCACCTGCTGACCGATGCCCAGCCTGTCCCCGAGCAGTGGTCACTGTCCCCCGGCCAACGCCCCCAGTTTATATACTGGGCATGATGTTATATGGCATGGAATAGCCCCTTGACCAGTCTGGGTCAGCTGTCCTGGCTGTGCCCCCTCCCAGCTTCTTGGGCACCTGGCAGAGCATGGGAAGCTGAAAAGTCCTTGGCTAGTGCAAGCACTACTTAGCAACAACTAAAACATCAGTGTGTTATCAACATTATTCTCATACTAAATCCAAACCACAGCACTATACCAGCTACTAGGAAGAAAATTAACTCTATCCCAGCCAAAACCAGGACAATGCTTTAGCAAAAAAAAAAAAAAAAAAAGTTACTGCAGAGCAATGAGTGGTTCCGAAGGACAACAAAAGCTAATCAGTAGCATGGTATTACCAAGGTGGAATAGATTGGGATTTCCTCGCCTCAAAAAGGAGATTGCTCTGTAGCACCAGCTTGTCACTAAAAGGAACAGCTAAATGTACTAATATCTGGACAAGACAACTCTCAGTTTAAATTTAAAGGCTTTCCTTTCTCTCATTTCCACATTTTCCACAGATACGTAACGTAGACTATAGAATTCATTGCAATGTGAACCTAGGACCCATGATCTTAGCAAGATCCATAAAGCCTTGGGATATACAGATGCAATCAGGAACAACTGAGTTGTTGGGCAAAAAAGCCCTGCAGAAAAACTCCTGCAGGTTTAGCAGGGGTACGAAGTCTTGTGTTCTGGGAATCAGCAAAACTCTAACTACATGATCAGAGTGAGACCTGATATGGGAGCCACATTGCCCTCCAGTAAGATGAGAGGCTTCTAGCTGACATGTCTGATTCAAGCTGCTCCGAGATGAGTTTCTGAACTGGGTAGCAAAGCCTGATCCAGCCTGCCAGGGCTCATTCTTGGCAGTAGTCTTATCTTAAGTAGCCCCTGGTGCCTGTTGCTCTTATGCTGCTACCTTAATTGTGCCTATATGCACATTTCTGGGATTACACAAACAGTATTGGTGAATCGGTTCAGGTAGAAGTAACTGATAGCTTTTTCCTCACAGCTATTTTTAAACCAGTTGAGTTCCCTGATCCCATTCACAGTGCAGCTGTCCTGGCAGTCATACCAGGAGAGCCGATGTCAGGGTGCAGCAAGGGCTGGCTGCACCCTAGGAGAAGGGGAGCCATGAGGGGGGTGGTTCCCAGGGCCAGCAGGCCTGGGCGCTCATCAGCTATGGTCCACCCCTACAATACCTGAGCACGGAGAGCCGGGCAGGCCCAGAGTAGTAGCCAGGTTTGACTAAGAACTGAGATAGCCAGGCAAGCTCACAGTGATGAGGTAGTCTGCAGTCAAGCTGGGAAGTCAATCCACAGGTCGGGATCAGGCCCAGTGATTGCCAGGCATGTCTGCGGTGACGTGGCAAGGCAAGTCTGAGGTCAGGCTGGTAAGCCAGCCTACAGGTCAGGACCAACAATGCACAGCCATAGACCACTACTCCTCCAGCTTATCTCAGACAGGGACTTGTAGCTCTGGGCTGAGCTTAAATGAAAACACATCCACCCCCACACCCATGGGCAGGGGTGTGGATAGAGGCCCCAGGTGAGGCCGTTCAGGGCAATTAAGGCCTGTTAGTGCACTCAGGGCCCTGACAGCTGAAGCTAGACAGAAGGACAGGAGAGGGAGTGTATGGTGGCAGGGTGGAGCCTGCATAAGCTGCATCTTCTTGTGTAGAGGAGCAAGTTCAGGCGATGAGCATGCACTGGGAGTGGTGCTGTTCATGTTGGCTCAAGCAGTCTCAACCTGAGTTGCTTGCTCCTACCTTGTCACCATCTGTTGTGTGGTGCTACTGCCCTCCTCTGCTGGCTTTGTTCTCACTAGGTCTGTGTTTGGCTGTGTGATGGAGATGTCGTGCAGGGGTTAGGAGGGACAGAGTCTGTTCATGCTGGCATTACCCCAGCTGGGGCTTGTGAGAAAGAAATGGCATGTGCCCAGGAGGAGCCAAGGTAGCCTCAGAGGCCAATAGGTCAATGTCATGCTTTGTCTCTGCCTGTCTGTGCTAGGAGACATGGGGAGATACAGTGCAGGCTCCTCTCCTCTGTGGAGGGTGCACAGTTTTTGTTCACTGCGCTGTGTCTTAGGAAGGCTTGCTACAGCAGGGTTACTCAAGCTTCTCTACCTCAGCTGAGTCCCTTGCAGGCCTTCCAGCCCATGCTGGTTGCTCCAAGTCCTGGCAAGGCTGCTGATCCTGTCCATCAGTTTTACATAAAAGCAGCAGGAAGAGTATGCTGCTGGTCTGAGAAATAGTCAGCTTCTTTTTGTTGCCTTTGTCAGTACAGGAAAGACCTCCTGCTGCTTACTGTTCCCTGCGAGCGTGTGCTGTCACTGCACAGTTCTTGCTATTTCCTGCATCTGTTTCTTTTGCATCTCATGTGCTTTGGTGCTGAATTTCTGAGCTTCAAGCTGGCAGCCTGCTCGTTGGCCCTCAGCTTCCCTGTCCATCTACATCACATCTGACATCTGCCTCTTTCCTCCTGACTGCTGTGACACTAGACCCTGAGGCTGATGTAGCCTCCTAATCAGAGATCATCTTGCTGTGACACACCTCTGACAGCAAAAGATAGTCACCAGCATCATCCAAGAGAGCAAAGGAAGGTGACCAGGCCTGTTCCTGGAGTCTGCCATACCATTGGGGACCCAGTTTTAGTGCAGAAGTCGTCTTGTCTGAGCGCATGATGTTACTGTGGAAGAGAGCTGGAGAGGCTTGGGAGTGAAGTGCTGCAATGGGGATAAAACCTGCCCTGCACTTGCAGGTCTGAGCCAAAGAGAAGAGAAAGTGCTTCTCTGGGAATCTGTCCAAAAGCAGGGTGGCAGAGGGGAAGAGGGACCTTGCTCTCTTCTCCCTAGCCAGCAAAGAATGTGGGTGAAAGGACTGTGCTGGAGGGGGGGGGAGGTGGCCAAGCGCTGCTCTCCTACTCAGACCCATTGGCCTCTCATACTTTAGCTGAATTAGAAGATTAGGGAAGGGGGCCGGCAAATTCAGTCAACTACCCAAAAAGTAACTGGGAGCTATAGTTTCCCATGGATCACAGCATGAGTGGTGGGCTACCAGGAATCTGCAATGATGCCCTGGGGAGAGGAGCAATTCCTAACACAAGTCTATTACTTTTTTTTTTTTTTTTCCCTTTCTTTCTTTCTTACCAAGCAGTTTACAGACACTAACTAATCCGTATGATTTCCCCTGGGGACAGTCAGTAACCCTGGGAGAGAGTTCTGCTCAGTATTTCAGGGCAGCCTGGCTGTTTTCAGTAGTGGAAAGAGCAAGCACAGCCACAGATGGAGGAGAGGAAAGCTAGAAACCATTCTCCCTCTCACTAGAGCAAGGGACAGGTTCTCAGCAGGTATGTCCCCAGAGTAAGAAGATGCTCCCAATTTCCTGTGGTTTCAGGGATCATACAGAAAACATTTCCTTGGGTTGGGTTAGGTTTCTGTCAGGTCAACAAGCTGCCCTGTGTTCCCGTAAGGCCATATGTTTGCTAGGATTGATGCAAGGGAAGCAGCCGGCTGAAGGTTGTGGGCGACCAGCCTGCCAGCGTGCCAGATTGAGTGTAATTAGTAGCTGCCTCCCTAGGAAAAAGTATAGCACCGAGTCAGGCAGCCACATCACACACTGACTCCATGCAGTGCTTCCAGCAAGATCTAAGATAAGGAGCTAATACACTATGTGTAGAGTGAATATTTTGTTCAGGTTTACAACTGACACAATTTTACTGCAGCCTTACAAATGCTGTGGTTTGGAGAAAAGCCAGCAAAGGTAGAAGGAACACACAAATTAAGGAACACAACAGATGGGTAACTCAAGAGATACCAAGGAGCACAGTCATGGCTGGCTCGATCCAATTTGTGGTTGTGTTGCAGCTGAAAGGCCAGTCCTGCTGCACACGCTGTCTCTTGCGCCCGCTCTGGCAAGTGGTGGCTGTGGGCTTAGCTGTGTCCCTAGCCCCGCTCAAATGCCGATTGTCATTGCATTGCTGAGCTGATCTCCTCCTGCTCGTGCAATTGCTGAAGCAAGTAAGGGAAGGGCTAGGAAGGTTTGAAAGGGAGAGGACTGCCTCTTTCAGTCGTGCCAGCCAATGTTGCTGGGCTGCCAGGCAAAATTGCTGGGGTTTGATGGAAAGGGTAACTGGAGTGTGGGGCCAGGGAAGGAGCATGCTGCTCCCGATTGCTCCTGAGTAATTGTAAAGTGAGTGTGTGTGTATACATGTATGTCTTCAGGCTTTTCTTTTGTAACTCCATTTCCAATATTATAATCAAATGTTTATTTTCAAATGTCTGGTGATATCACCTCTGACTGGCCTGGCAGGTGCTTGGGACTTGGGAGGCTTTGGAGATACACCAAAGCAGGGGTGAGCTGGCAGATGTGCCCTGGGCTTTCCTGCATCTGAGGACAAGTTTTAGACCTTGCTGTAATGGTCAGTTTGGAGATGTTACAGGTGTCCCTGCCAGGAGCAGGCTGTTTGGCAAGTGAGAGTCACTGAATTGATGTGTAGCTTCAAGTCATGCTTATCACACTGTATGGAAGCAAGGTGGGGAGACTGGGTGGTGAGCAGGCCCTGAGTTACCTCACCCTCCTTCGAGGGCCGTCCACAGCACTGACTTGCTTGAGGTCAGAGCTGGCAGGGCTGTCCTCCTCTCAGACACAACCTTCCAGATTTTCCAGTGGCTGTGTAATCTCTCTTCCCTGCAGATCACCCCACTCTCCAGTTTTCTAAAGCGAACCCCTCTAGTACAGGGACTAGTTGCCTGTAGCCCCTACAAGTGTAGGGAGCATGCCTAAAGCAGAAGACAGCGACCCTTGAAAGCAGGGCAGGCTGAGCTAAGGAAAAGACACGGTAAGCAAGGCAAGATGAGAAAGCTGTTGGTTTACTATGAAGCTCTTTTGAAAACATACAATTATCACAGAGTGCAAGCACCGCTGTCAAACATTATTATGAGGGATTTGGGTGGAGAGGGAGTAGGTAGCAGTGCTTCATCTCCGCAGGTGGCCACAATGTGTAGAGGGGATGCAGGGCCATTGGTGAGACAAACATCCATAGGATTGTGGATGCAGCATTCCTTAGGAACTGTGTGGCACCTGTGGGGAAGCCTTGAGGAGAATTTGAGAGAAAGGGCTAGTGTGGTCACAGTTGGGGGCAGTGACTGTTTTGGTGTCAGCCTCCTGCTGAAAGCAGGAACAATAGACTCAGGAAGGAAAGAGGTAGTGAAGTCAAAGGGGAAGAGTGCAGGATCTGGAAGAAGACTTCCAGCTGGTAGGGTAGAAAGGAAACGCGGGGAGGATGGGACCACAGGATCTGTAAATAGCTGGACCCAGTGAAAGCGCTGGGACTGAAGAGGGGAGATTACGGGCCCCCACAGTAAAGGGGAAGAGGTGCTGACCACCACTATACTGCTTATGGAGAAAGGAAGTCTCAAGCTGCAGCTGTAACTGTCTTAAGCTGAGACACTGACAAACCAGGAACCTCTACAAGCAGGGTTACTGGATGATGAGAAACAGGAGGACACGTCCAGTAAAATGGATGTGCTGAAAGTAGCTGAGGTGATTTGGCCTGAAATTTGGTTTGGAAAATTTCACTGGAGCCATGCTGCTTAGTCAAGATGTTCCAACAGAAAACCAGCGAATTTCTCCCAGTTACAGAGCCTACCCCATTGCCCCTTCGCCCTCTGCCCCCATTTCAGCAAGGATTTGTTATTCTTCTACAGAAACATCTTCTCATATTCATCCTCTTTGATCTTCTGAGAACCTAGGTAGCTTGGTAAACAGCCTCACTCCCTTGCAGCCCCTGAGTTTTCCAGCTCCTTGAAGCCTGCACCTGGGCAGTGGTGCAACACTTGGTTGCAAGTCTTTTTCTGTTTCTCCTTTTTTTTTTTGTGCAAGGTCCCTCTGAAGACACTTGCCTCATATCACGCAGCCTTACTATTCTTGCTTGTTTTGCGCAACCTTTCCTGCCAGCCTGTAGTGAGTATTTTCCAACCACATTACCATGGGTCAAGATGGAGTTTGTGGCACTGGCTTTGTCTCAGGTTCAGCCCCATGACCTGTCTGCAGCCAGTCTCTGTTCAGTTACCTTGGAAGCAATCACCTACTGGTCTGAGTGGAGTGTTCAAGCCTATTTTAATTCCAGCACCAGCTTTCTTCACAAGCAGAAGGAAATTTTGCAGCCTGCTGCCCATAAGCATAGCACTAGCAGCTCTAGAAATGCAACTGAGGCAGCCCCAGTTTATGCACAGCCTGCACTTCAGTCAGGGAGAACCCGCCTGAAAGAGCAGAGCTGAGCTCTACACAGCTGGGTGGCCTTGGGCTGGATCTGCAAACAAGGCAGGAGTAAAGGGAGTGCAGGACAGTTTGTAACAGCTCTGAGGGGTCTCCGTGCAGGATTGCCACATACTTGCACCTGCCTCAGCGTTTCATGCCAAGCAAACCAGCCACAACAAGGACACAGGGGATGGGGAAGTGGAATGGAAAGTAAACTGAAGCACCAATGGCCCCAAGCTCCATGCAGGGCTGTGGGAGCGCCACCAAGAGTTATGTGCTAACCGCAATGCTGGGCTGCCATCACAGAGCACAGCTGTCCTGTGGGCTCTGTGACCCAGATTTTTGCCTACAGGGCAGAAACATCATTAATAGGTTGAGCAAGCTCAGCTGCTGCTTTGGGGAAATGGGTGTCATCTGTCATAGAGAATCTTTAACTTCCTCTTCCTAGAAAATTCATAATCAACAGGAAAGCCAAGCTTTGCGTGATATTTTAGAAATTCTTCTCCACGACGATGTCAGAACCAAATTCATTATCTGTCAGCCACAGATGTACAAGCGTTCCACAAGGCGTGGCTTTACTAAAAAAATAAAATATGACTAGATAATGTTTTCACTGTGTTGCCCGTCAGGCACAGAGACACACACATCTGTACATTTCTACAGAAGCCATGGGGGAAGAATAGGGTTTGCTGGCCTTCTGGAATTCAGGCACAGCAATTAGTTCATGTGTGCATCTCTCTGTTCACAAACAAAAGTTTTGGCATGGCACGGATGACAAGTTTCAACTAGAGCCTTTGTGGTTAACAAAACCTCATTTGCTTCTATGGAAAACTATGTCTCCAGGCAGAGGTATTAGTTTAAGAGAAGATCATTAGATGTGTTAGGTGGTTGGTTTGTTTGTTTGTTTTTCCCTCCACCTGGTTCTTTACTACACAGGCTTTCTTTCAGTAATCCATTTGGTTTTGGGTAGCCAGGACTAAGTGCCTTGCCAAAATTTATGAGGTACAGTCCAGCCAAGCAATTCTTCATTCTCAGTGTGTTGTCTCCTGTCCATTACTTCAGCTCTTGGCAGGAATTTCTGATGTGCAAACATTCCTTTAGGGGACTTGTTCACATAAGCTGCAGTATGTCACTATTTCTGGAAACCTTCAAGCAGCCCATTAGGATCAGGTGGTCGTGTTTTCCTAGGACAAACAAGTCTGTTCAGACTTTGTCCTGTGGAATTCCAGGCTGTTTGTACTGTAACCAGAGGTCCTGTCCACTGGACATTTCTGTCCTCATAGCAGGTTCTGGCCACACCTAACGCCATCCTTAATTATAGCCTGACTAGAACTCAGAAGAGGAATTGAGGTCAAGCCTCCATATTATCCTTCATAACTCCCTTCTAGAATATTTTGACCTTATATGAAAGGCTAGCATTAGTGTTTGAAAATACCCAGGCTAACAAGGTAAATTTCAGTACTGATTATAGCACATCTCCGGTCCTTTTATCCCCGACTGTTTTTGTCCCTGTTACCTCACAAGCCTGGCAGGCATGCTCTCTTCACATTCATGTGTGTTAGGACAAAGCAGCAACAAATCATTCAGTTGTGGGTCAGCAAGTGGAACACTTGCAATTACTGTACAACACTGACAATACTTCACCTGGGACGTAGTACTGAAACTGGAGACTGGATCTTTAAATAAATCCAAGTGTTTATACACCGACACCTCTAATTGCATGGCATAAGCTTAGAGTTTTCTTCAAATCTTGGACCTAGAATAATAGGTAAATTCATAGCTAAATCCAAGTGGTTTCAATATCTGTTACTTAGATGTTTAATTGCCTTTGGGAATACTTTCTCTTTTCTTGAGAAACGATGTTACTAATTCAGAACAAAATGCTTTAGCCCCCTCCTCCCATTCATGAAGTACACTGCTAGGGATACTTTGAGCAAGACCTTTCAACAGCTGATGCATTTTTGTGGTCTCACAGAAGTGCTAAATAGCATTAGTCTCAGATCTTTTTGTCCATGGCAGACTATATTTTAAGGCATCTACTGTGCTGTAAAAGGTTAATTTCTGCTCTGGCTGGCTGGCAGGCAACAAGATGTTTGTGATACTTTAATCTCTCATGAATTAACAGTGTTTGAATCTGTCCATCCCCACCTCCTTTTCAGTCTACACTTTTTAAAAATCCATTTTGGTTCACTAGCTGCTGTTAACATTCTGCAGTCATTTAATCCCAGATGCTCACCTATGACTTCAGACTTCCTTATCTTTATCACTCCTTTTCCAAACAGCTCTGAAGCAGTTCACCCTGGTGTGGCTGGTGGAGGCTTGACTGAGTTTTGCGAGTCTGACTTAACCAAGTTCCTCACACGTGCTAACCCAGAATAAGAATTTCACTACAAAAGGCTACTACAAACTCACAATGCATCTCAACAACAAATTCAAGCTGGTAGTAAGTAAACTGTTTTTAAACGATTGTTTGGGTTTTTTTGGTTATCCAAAAGTGGTAGTTTTTCCTTTTTTTGTTCCCTCAAGCTCTTGGGCTTATCCTATACAGAACATGTCCATCAGTCCTCATATGTTTGAATACACAGAGCACTAGGGTCAGGACCCCACTTTGTCTCAGAAGCCTCAGAGGCTTTCAAGGGCAGAAAGACAAGCCACATAAAGAGGTTTGATAGGTCCTCCCTGCTGAATGGCACTTAACAACTGGGCATAAAGTACACCTGCAGCAATTCAGGACCAAAAGAAGAGTTATCCCTCTATAGCTAATGTGCCAGCCAGCAGGTAGCTTCCACACTCTGCTACCCTTCATCACAGTGTAGGGGTCTTTGGCAAAGCAGAGTGAACTTATAGCATGCATAAGTCAAGAATATGTAGGAAAAGGAAAAAGAACATCTCTGCTGTGCACCCAGTGTTCATGAAGAGAGGTATAGCCAAAACAACCTAGAAGCATTAGAAACCTCAACACATACTACTGCATTTAGCGGTTCTAAGCAGACCAGCACTGGAATGTGGCTGCCTCTGTTAATACAAGCCATCACTGTGTGTCAAGGCCCATTCTAGCTCAGGGAACGTTGAGTCAACTCCGATCTGCTGCCAGACAGTTCTGTTCACAACTTATTAGCCTGAACAGCCACATCATGCAAGATAGAAGCCTCTTTCTCCTGTCCCCAAGCTATACTATCACTGATTCCTGGTGTTATCCCAGTCAGAGGGCAGTGGGAGGGCACATCCAGGTTGTTGAAGCTGTATCACTTATACCAGCTGTCTTACCAGGGGAGCTAACAAACCTGCCGGTGAAGGATACGGGAGACTTCTTAAAGATGTGGGAGAACAAATATATTTCTGCCAGTCAGCTTGATTGAGCCAAAAAGGGGAAGCAATACTAGGAGTTCCCTATTGCCCTGTACATCCAAAGTTCCTTGAACAGGAAGCTTGGGGGCAGGGCAGACCCGAACACCCTATAGATGCACATACACTGAAGCCAAGGAAGTCTCCTTTCTCTGTTTTGAAGAGTTGCGTGTGTCACTTATCTCCCTTCACTGAGTGCAAGTCAAGAGGATCTCTTCCCTTCTGCACTCCTACACTCCTATAGCGCTCACAGTCAGAGAAGTCTTTAGTCATCCTTGTTTATTTATTAGAAAATCCCTACAGGTCTAGGCATTTAAAATGAAGCATTAGTTACATGGAATACGTGCCCTCAAAGTCCAGAAGTTGCTGGATATACTGCAAAGGTGGATTGGGGCCAGCAGTGACCCAGTGACCTCTGCAGGAGATGCTGGTATGGCTGTGAGACACTAGCAGAGCAGTAGCAATCATGATCCAACCTTCTCAACATAGTTAGCAGGATAGAGTCCAACTTGGCCAGTGAGAAGTCTGCCCTTGCACCAGCCCTGCTCATCTTCCTCACTAATCTTCATTAGTTCTTCACCTAAAAGCAAAAACAGTCATTAAGAAGCAGCCTCGGGAAAGGTAGTACGGCATTTTTCCCTGCCTCAGAAGAGTTGATAAAAAAGCAAGACCTATTGGTCCGAATCACCACACTTTTCTCCCCTTATCACACTCTGTATCATACTGCACAGTTTAATTGAAGACAGAGGTACCGACCTCTTCAATATCTATGCTCAGTACCATCCCCTAGGCCAAGGAACTTAGAGATAGACCTTCACTTCTGCTGTTGAACATCAGAAATATTTTTGTATCCTGTATTTCTGCCTGCTTTTCTCCCCCCAGAGGAACATGCTTACAAGCCAGAGAGATCAGAAGGATCTCGGAGCTTACTTTCTTAGTGGCTCCTCTGTAGCAGGTGGGAAAGAAATCTAAGAGGCTGCTAAGCTCTGGCGGTTAGGACCCAAAATGACTATTCCATGACAGAGTGTCTGGTTTGGCCAGCAAGGCATGGAATCAACTCATTTCTCAGACTATGACCAGGAAAGGCTTTTAACCTTCCCACACCTTCTTTGGGAAAGGGCAGAAAGGTCCCCTTCTCCACCAGTAGAAGGTCATACTTCTGCCAGAGAGGGAGGTCTGACTGCATCAACAGGCACATCCCAGACTGGTAGAGGCTCAGAAAGTCATCTGCTGTTAAGCTTAAGCCCTACAGGTGCATGCTGCTCGGAGCAGATTCAAAAAGGGGATGACTGAAGCTAACCAGTCATGCCTCATTACATCTGCTGGGTGGAAAGAGAGAGCAAAGAGTCAAGTTCTAGAGGACCCATGTTGTAAGATATATTAAAGCAACAAGTTAGTGTTAGGAAGTTTACTAGTACGGTAATACTGCAGCATAGATACTGGCCTCAGGCACAAGCCCCTGCTACTGTAGGGCTTCAGTGCCTTTGTAAAACAGGTGTATTTTGAAGAGGTATAGCACAGAGATGCCATATAAGTCTGAAAACAAGCAAGATTAGAGACACTCTCAAGATCCAGATGTCCTCTTGGAGTTGGAGAAGATGGCACATGCAAACTACATTTAACTGAAGGAAGAAAAGGGGAAGGGTCTGTTTGCTCCACCATTCTCTCTCACTCAATCCTCTGCTGCAAGCCAGGATCTCCACTCTCAAGATACCCATTTTGAGCAACAGTTTGCAGAGCTGTTTTTGACAGCTGAACTCTGCCTTCAGTAGTGCATGTCAGTCAGCTGAGCTTTCTCCCAAAACATCTATCTTCTGGTTACTTCAAAGGACAATCCAGACCACTTATATAATTTTTATATCAATGGCACAAGGGAGAAGCATTTAATAAAGTCTCCAGATACAATGCAGAATAAATGCCTTAAGAGGAGGCAGGAAGGATCTGGTTTACCACATGGGGTCTGCTCTCCCTACACTGTGACCAAGGCTTAGGCAGTCTCTTTTTATGTGTCTCCTAGTCTAGAACAGGTTGGACTGCCCAGTCTATCATCCACCTCAGAGGAGCTGGCAATGGGTCAGGCCAGGGGAAGAAGAAGCAGCATCAGTTTTCAAGGGGACATCCAGTTCTTAAAGAGTGTTTCAATCAGTCAGCCTGAGTGAGGACAGCAAAAGGTTAGTAAGAGATTAGTGCTTCTGTACCTGCTTTAAAGCTCAGCTCATCAGCCTCCTGTCCCGTGTAATCATACAGCGCTCGAACCCGTACACCTGGTACCTTTATGTCCTCTTCATGCCCATTGGCATCCAGGCACTTCTTGGGAGTGTCTTCATCTGACCACTCCGAAATGTCTTCCTTCCCTCCGCTTTGTATGTGGAAGGAGAAAGGAGACAAGATGGTTGTTAGGAGACTCATCTCTTACCCACCTCCTCCTGAATCATGCACCATCCTGACTCCCCCCGAGACTGCTATGCTATAAAACAGGGTGCAAGAGGCCCAACAGCCAAGTGAGGGTGAACAGGGAGGAGAGATCCTAGGAGATACTAGATTTGGTTAAAAGCATCCGAGCGTTAGAGCCCTGAGGGCCAGGAGGGTAACTCATTCTCAACGTATTTTCACACATGCACACTCTTCATGACCTCATCCTACTGTAGCAGACCCTCTCACACAAGGAAGGCCAGTCCTAACTGGAGAGCCCAGCCATGTCCAGAGTTATTCCAGCCAAGAATAAGACAGACAGGAAAAGGCATGTCTCCCATCCCAAAGAAACATGTCTGGAATGCCATTTTTCAAGTCAGGAACAAGAGCAGAGGGGAAGAGCGGCAGAGGACAGGCACCTGGAACCCAAAAAGCCCTGAAGATGCTACGTTCCATACTAACTTCACATGGGTGGGTGCCCTCAGGCTGTCATAGAAGAGGCTGTTCTGCTCCTCTTCACAGGAAAACCTGTAGATTGGCAAATAGGGCCCCTGAATCCAATAGACTGAAATACAGTAGTAGCCTTGAGACATCTCTATATCCCCATTCTTTTCTACCCAGCTCACTTAGGCCAGAGTTCACCTTTTAAAGCAGGATGGCTACTGGAACTGTAGGACATGAGTCTCTTCAGCCTCTCCCTATTCTCCAGCTTGCTTCCTGGCAAGGGAAGCAGCTATACCCAGACTTGTCAGGTAGCACTCAGCACCATGCCAGGGGAAGAAAAAAAAAAATAAAAAATCTAATGCCTGCATTTAGGAAACAGTACAGCTACCTGGCAAAGCTGCCAGTTCCCAACTCTCCTCACCCTGTCTGGGAGGAAGAAGAATTGGGGAAACGCATACCAGAATCTCATCACTAGAACGATCTTTACAAGGAAGGCACCTTGTGAGGCAGTACGTAATAGACAAAAAAACCCAAACCAAACCAAAAAACAAACACAAAAGGCAGCTACCCTAAACCCCCTTTTCTACCCTGTCTTTTCCAGGGTGGCACGGGCAAGGCCATGGGCAAGAGACAGGAAGTTAGGGAAGGGATCACTCCTATCAATCCAACTCATTCATGAGCAGGACTACTTTTCCTAACCTTTGCCTTGTCTGCAGAGGGGTCTGTGAGACAACACCATCACGTGTAGGCAAAATGCTGGTCAGCGTGACATCATCAGCCATCTTGCCACTCTTCTCCTTCTTGGTGATTGGCCGCTGTGTTTCGAGGGACCATTCCTGTTCAGGGAAAAGCAATAACACCATCAAGCCACTCAGATATGAAAGCTCTGTGCATCTTTTCTGAGGGACGCAACACCAGGTCATACTTCAGTTGTGGCTGGGCTGGTCAGCCAAATGGCCTTACTGGCATAGCAGGCTTGCTCCTGTTGAATCCCAAGGTACAATAAGAGGGGCTGTGAAAAATTATAACAGTAACTTGTCCCAAGGCCCTGAGCACCAACTCCTGTTCTTTGATCTTGCAGCTAGATGGCTGGAGTATTTGCAGTTTGGCAGGGTTGCTTGTGTCCCTTTGGGCAAAGAGCTTGCAACGCAACAAAAATTTTAGAAGAGCCTAACATCCTGAGCCTGCCGAGCAAAGACATGGTCTTTCCAACACAAGACTAGCAATCCCCCAGTTTCAGTAAAGCAGCTAAACATTTGGAAATAGTAATAATACACTCTAGAATGCTACCTCACCTCAAACTGAGGCCAATTCATTGCCATGCCCGGGCCGTGAGTGTTGCGCCACCACTTCAGGTCCTCCTGGTTGTCTGCAGCCATGATGACTTGGTAGAGATCTCGATATAACGCGTGAAAGCTATGACCAGGAATAGACAGAACCGTCAGTAACCAAGTCCCTCAGCAGTTTCCCAAAAGCCAAGTAGGAAGGAAGAGTGTACCCTCATGCACAGTTACACAGCATCCAAAGTCCCACAGGATTAAGGATGCTAGAGCAGCCCTAGAAAAACAAAGCCACCCTTACAGAAGGGTCAGCCTGGCAAATGGGACAGGGTTGTTTGGCGTGGCAGTGGCTAACATCTGCCAGCTCTCAGCACAGCTCATCAAATGAGCATTGAAAGAGCCTGGCACATTCTTGCGCACAGGCAGGGAGGTGGCTCAGATTTCTTGCCTCCACCTTAAAGTACAGGAGCACAGAAGATTTTTGGCTGCACCTATTTCCCCCCTATTACTTAAGGGCAACTTGTGGCCTTATGTTTATCACTATCTCACAAAAGGTTTCTTTACTCAGGGCAGAATGGGTGCAATAGCTATAGATACTAGAAGGCAGAGCCGCATTCCTCAGCCTGGGATTACATATAGCAACATGGAGGCATTTCATAGAATAGAATCACACCCACAGGACAGTACTGGACAGCAGTGGAAGAGGAAGGGTTCAGAGGCAGAAAGAATCCTCTCTAGGGAGCCTGGCACTATCCAAAATCAGAGACACCAGCACTGGTCAGTCTAAAGGGACCAAATGCCAGTTCTCAGACACACTTGGAAGGGGAAGGAGTGAGACCTGCCTGATGCAAGCAGGCAGCTCCCTTTAAGACACCAGAATTGGCACCCCTCACCAGAGCCCAGGGCACCCCAGGCTGGCAGACTTCCCTCCTGTGTCAGGGCTGGTACCTTTCACTGGTGGAGAGGTTGAGATGCTGGTGCAGATTCAGGAACATCTCCTTAAAGAAGCACAATCGCTTGAGCTCTGCTTCCTGACAGCCCTCAAACACTTGCTCCATGTCCTCCATGTAGCGGGGATTGTAGCGGTTCAGCTCTTCCAACATCTTCTCATACTGATCCTTGCACTGTATCAACCCAGGAGGACAGCAATGGTGAGATTTGTTGCCTTGATGTCAAACCAGTGACAGCCCCCCTGCTCTGGCTTGGGACTGACAAGTTTTTTTTCCCCCTGCACTGCTGAACAAATACACCACAGAAAGAAGAAGAAATCCCACAGCTGGTATCCCAGTCCATTGCTCTCCTAATATTCTTGCAAGTTCCTTGTTCTTCCTTGCCACCCTCTTCCATAGAGGACCTTCTGCACTTTCACTCTTGTGGGCAGGCAAACCAGCCACTTTTGGTAGCCAAGTCTTCAGGTCTGCAGCTCCCACCCCCTGCACCAAATCCCCTACTTTTTTTTTTATTTACTTATAAATTAGATCTTACCCAACACCAAAGATAGAGAGATCTTAGTCTTAGTTACTGAAGTCTCAGTCTAACTCACTAAAGCCTCAGACAATGGGATCTCACACCTCCTTACAGGCTTCAACAGGAGCCATTTCAGTGAGTGACATTACAACCACTGCTTTTTCCTTGAGAGGAGTGTCCTTGTGACCCACATCCATATAACACACGCTCACCTTCTCAGCCTCCTGAGTACACTTCTCTACACGCTCTTGCAACTTGCGCAGCTGTTCCTGTGAGACAGATGAGTCTGCCTTGGCATGGTTCTCCCTTGTATGGGCTGTTTTCTCCTCCTTCCGGGCTGCATGATAGTTTCTCTTAGAAGTCTCCACCTGTAGAAGGAGGATGCAGAAAAAGCCATGATCCTGACCACACTGATCCTCCATTACTCAGAGAGTGTTACTCGGAGGGCATGTTAACATTTGTTACAGTTAGCAGCAATGGTTTCAGGACAACCTAATAGGAATGCCAATTTGGCATTTAGTAAACCATGCTCCAAAGGGAAGAGGTACCTCCAGATGATCTCTTTTTCAGTGCTCACCTGCCATGCAGGAATACAGAGCCTGTTACCAAACTCTTCCCGCATGGGAAGGAAGCTACAAAACCACCAAGAACAAGACATCCCTCCCTCTCAGGCATTCTCTGCTATTCTAGCGAAACCCAGTTTGTTTGCCCAGCGGCTCTCACAATCAGGCAGCCAGCTTCACTGCCCTCATCCCTCCTTCCCCATTCACACTTTGCTCACATCTTTCATCTTCTTCACCCAGGGTTTCTGGGCCTTGCGGAACCCATCCTCTGCCTCCTTTGTCTCCTTGAAGCCTCCAATCATCTGCTTGTGGTAGGCCTCCTTCTGCCAGGCCTTGATCTTATCTGAGTCTTCGCCAGCCAGGTGGTTCCGGACAGCTAAGTGAATTTCACTCAGTTTGTCTGCAGCTGTCAGGAAGGCATGCCAGGCCTTCTCCAGAGTACCATACTGTGGACCTGCAGGAACAAGCACCAGAGGGGCTCTTACACCTCCTGCCCACAGGAGGGAACGCAGATTCTTTTCCTCCTACATATATCTCTCAGTACAGAGTCACTTCCTTAACTCTCCCCCATCACACAAGTCAGCATTGACTGGTCTCCACACAGTCCCAACAGGCAGCATCTAGACTGGCTGTTACAGCTGGCCGAGGTGGGCATTTCTTTTGGGCAGCCTTAGCTGTCCCAGATGGTGCCTGCTAGCAGAAGGTTTCTGTAGAAAATTCTCTTCACAGATCTGGCCTGAGCTTCAGGACAGATAGCAACACTAGTTCATGTCTGAGGCTAAGGTTCTGCTTCACAGACCTTTGGGGCATCTGTCCCACTGTTTCCCATTACTTTGTGAGATGCTATCAGTTTGAGCCCACTACCCCTAAATCACAGCATGAGTAGTTATTCTCTGACTGCAGGAGAAGGAGGAGAGACAGACAAGCCATCCTTAAAAGGGGAGATCTGCAGCTTGATTTAAGACTCGGTCTGCCCAAGGACCGGCCAAACTAAACAAATAGATTTTTTTTTTTGTAACCAAACACCTGACAATGCAGAGAACACCTCTCCAAGTGAATCAGAGGACCGGCTACAAAAACACACACACGACACCCAAGAAAGTCACCCCCTTCCTGGAGAAGGGAAGCCTGTCCCCCAAGGAAACAGCATTACCTCAGTAAGAGATAGCACTCAAAGAAGAGAGTGCAATGATTGTATCTTGTTCCTAGTCCAACCTGGCAACTTTACCTTTCTCCACATTGGTCCTCCACTTACGGGACCACTCTGTTAGCTGCTGAGCATAGTTCTTCTCTATCTTGGCTCGCTCCTGGAAGCAGGAGATTAAGTCATTGCAGAGCCGGTACCCATCATCCACACGCTTCACTGTCCGCCTGTAGTTTCCAGCCTGAAATTTCACACAACAGCATCATTTATACTGTACTGACTTTCACGTTCCTTCAGAACAGACAGCAGCAGGTCAGTCATTGCATGGGGAGGGAGCACAGGCCTTTCTGAAGCCAGCAGCTGGGCTCAGACCCTCCTCTGGCACTCTCTCAGGCAGGCACAGCAGTGGAGGGAAGAAGCTGAGATGCTTTGCTTGCCTCTCTCACAGCTCAGATCAGTGTCAGCTGAATAAGGAACTCTAATTCCATAGCATCTGTGGAAGAAAGGGTCACCTCCTCCCTGCAGTAGCCCACAGCGCGTTACTGAACTTCCCCACAGTTCCTCCCTTCCACTCCAAGAGCAACATGTCACCCAGGAACCTGAAACTCAACCCCCTAATTCCACAGGTGGGAGGTAAGATGACATTCCTACCTCCCACACACTCCGATTATCCTTCCTTACCTCCCAGAAACTGCCCCCAGGAGCCTCCCCGCCAGCATCATCTTCTGATGACATCACCCCCGTTTTCTTGCAGCAGAGAATTTTCGCAGACTTCAGTTAAGCTGAGAAGAGAGAAAAGCCATTTCTAACATAGCACTGGCTGAGCCTTTGCAGAGAGCACAGTTCTCCATGACTCTTGGAGCTGGAGGAGCCCAACTTACTGCCTCGCAGGCAAGTACTGGCATCACTGTGCCTCCAGCAGCAGATGGCTAGATCCAGCAGAGATGCCCAGGACTGGACCTGCCTCCTCCCTCCCTGCAGACAGAAGGCCTCCCTGGCAGGCCTGTAGCACATTTGGAAAGGATGCAGTAGAACACAATCTTGCCAAGCCTCAGCTGTACAGATATTGGAGATGCTAGTGAATCCAACACCCTTCAGCAGCACCAGACATCTCTGTGGAGACTCCTTTCTTAACCAAGGCCCTCAAGAGGGTAGCAAAAGCTACAGAAACTGAGGTAGCTAAAGCTATTTGAAATCTGCCTTGAAAGACTTTAAATAAGTCTTCTGTCAATGGAGATGACTCCAGCTTCCCAGTATGACTCAGGATTATGGGATTACAACAACTGACTGGAGAAAACAAGGCTAAGCAGTCAGCAGGCAGGTATGTTTTGAATGTGGAGGAACCCTATAAGGTGCCCACCAGCTGAGCTGGGCTTGAGCAGAACTACAGAAACATGCTGGGGCATACCCAGCCAAATGGCACTGCAGCACACATGCCGGTAACCCAGCAGCACTGCTTCCCTAGAAACAGCCCTGTAGAGCTGCTGCTTTCATTACACTCAACTCTCACTGCGTTAGGCTCAAGATCTAGGCTAGAAAGTAAAGGGTGCCTCTCATCTTCTGTTGTCTCAGAACTTTTGCCCATTCCTATATGCTAGTCTGTGCTGCCAGTTTGTTCCTGTCATGGTGTAACACTATGAATTCCTTGGGAAGAGGTTCAGGGTTGCTCTTGTGCAGGAACGAGAGAGAGAGTAATGGAAAAAGGCCCAAGCCCAGTCACTCACACACAAACCCACTCCATTCTAGGCAACCCTGGGTTAATGCAGCATAGATGTCCTTTGCTGCCACTTCTCCTCTTGCACATTCCTAGTTATAAAAAGCTTCCCTCACACCCCAGAGAGGTATCTGCTCATTCTGCCAGCCCACAGAGCTCACAGCAGAGATGAAGATCAGTCCACATCTCCCACCTCTTGCAAGTCCTTCTCAGTGGCATGAGCCACACCGTGAAGCACCCCAACACAGACTGCAGGAATTTCCTACATTTCTTCTGGAAACAGTTTGTCGCTGTTTGCCCAGTCTTATCCCATGGAGAGTGTCAGGAGTACATTAATGCTGTTCCTCTGGGTTTCTCCAGAAGGCTGAGTGTGCTGAATTGCAGTCACAGAAGCAAGTTGTTAAATGGGACACGACACTCAGGTGCACGAACCTTGAAACCTGAATACCTCCACCCATGCCACCAGCTGTCCCTGTCCTCCCTCCCCACCATTTGTCAGCAGACTGCAAAGCTATCTTCTGTGCCTCCAGGGCACGCAACTCCACTCTCGTCCCCAGTAACTACATACCTGAAAGCTGAAAGTGAGATGCCGCAGGGGAGCAGTGGTCAGCTGGCAAGAACGTCCGGAGCTCTTCAAACTCCGTGAAAAGACTGGAGGAGACAGAGATGGGCAGAGTTAGACACTGCCACTCCTTTGCAGGGATGCTGCCTGTTCTGATGCATCACAATCCTAGGGGTGTCCTCTTCTGCCAGCTACTAGGAGGGGCACCCTCTGATATAGCAGCTGCAGCCACTGTGCCTCCTGAGATGCCACATTCCAGCACGTAGAAGAGATGCCAAATCCTTGTGTCACAAGATCTAACCCCAGAGAGAGTTAAAATAGAAACATTGGGGCGGCATGACAGCGCTGTGCGGGAAAGGTAGCATCACAACAGCTGAGCAAAGGGAACAGCTCGTGGCCAGAAAGGCCTAAAATAAGCACGCTCCCCAGGCACCCTGCGTGCGGCCTGGTCCCCTCTCACTGTACAGCATCTGGTTTAGCAAACCCCACTGCCTCCATGCACTGCTGCCGGCACTTTTACACATAGCTGGCTTTGGGAGAAGAAGGGAAGGACACACCTTTTCTCCGGACTCTTTTTACTAAAGATGAAAAGGACTTATATACAAGACAAAGGACTTGATAACTCTACATTTAAAAAACAAAAACCAAACTTACAAGAATGCATGTTCTGGTTTAGAGGCCTAGACTCCTTTTAGTAGCAGAGCACCTAGCACTGCCCTGGTAAGATGTGGCTCTCTACCAGCAGAGCTTTTTTGACCCTTAGTTCTGTAAGCTGTCCCCACCACATTCTCAGAAATACTTTGCATATGGTATAGGTAACTGTCATCAACTTTCCACAGAGGAAAGGGAAGTAAAAGGTCTGCAGAGGCTAAGGGAAGTGAGGGCAGACAGAGGCATTTTTGTTTACCTCACGTTCACTTCCCTGAAGATTTACTTCGATGTCAAAAGTCTATTTATTTAAAAAAAAAGACAAGCAAAAAACTTTCTGCTCAGTCATCAATATCCACTCCACTGAGGCTGGAAGGTTAGGGCAACTGAGAGTTAATACAACTGAGAGCAGAAACTGCAAAACCTGGGCGGGAGTGGGATTTTTAGCCAAACATTAAGACAATTTTGGAGAAGGCGCGAAAGAAGGTAGGAAAAGAGGAGGAAGGAAAGAAAAGTGGACTGGGTTATTGCAAACAGAGTAGAGACCTTTGGTGGGGTGGGCGGGAAGAGTTGGGACACTTTTACATGATCCAGGTCACTGGTTAAAAAGTTATAGCTCATCATAAACCTTCTAAGACTGCCCAGTGGTCCCCAGTAAAACCAGACTACACATTCCTGAAATTGCTAAGATTTAAAAACTTCATGAATAGTTACGTAAAAGTATACTTAAATCTGCCTCAGACCCTCCCTTTCTTTCTCCTGAAAGATGAAGACATAGATCAATTAGATATGACACATAAAGGTTGTGTCACTTTTTCCATCCCACATCCCCATCCCCACTTTATCAGGAAGCAATGAATCACAAACATGCCTTCCATCTCTGGTTTCCAATTCAGGCTGACTACACGGTACTAGAATTTGGGGGTAAATGTGGAAAGCTGTTGTGTGTGTCAGAGTGTGCTTGTTCATTTGAGGGACAGTCAAGCAAAACAAACAAACAATAAACCCCTGAATCCATTCTTTCTGCAGTTTCCACATTAGAATTTGAGCCATACCTACTTATTTTCTCAGGAGTTACAAACCCAAATAACTGGATTTACTATCACTAAGATCAACATGCTCTGAAACATAATAGTAGCTGTGCTGGATCAGACTAAGGGTTCTCATAGCCTCTGTAGACAGCAGCCAAAAGCTGATACCTTCCCTCGCTTTGAGAGCCGAGCGAGCATACATGATCATAGAATGGTCTGGGTTGGAAGGGACCTTTAAAAGTCATCTAGTCCATCCCCCCTGCAATGAGCAGGGACATCTTCAACTAGATCAGGTTGCTCAGAGTCCCATCCAACCCGACCTTGAATGTTTCCAGGGATGGGGCATCTACCACCTCTCTGGGCAACCTGTTCCAGTGTTTCACCACCCTCATTGTAAAGAATTTCTTCCTTATATCTAGTCTAAATCTCCCCTCTTTCAGTTTTAAACCATTACCCCTTGTCCTACCGGAACAGGCCCTGCTAAAAAGTCTGTCCCCATCTTTCTTATAAGCTCCCTTTAAGTACTGAAAGGCCACAGTAAGGTCTCCCCGCAGCCTTCTCTTCTCCAGGCTGAACAGCCCCAGCTCTTTCAGCTTTTCCTCATAGGAGAGGTGCCCCATCCCTCTGATCATTTTTGTGGCCCTCCTCTGGACCCACTCCAACAGGTCCTTGTCCTTCCTGTGCTGAGGGCCCCAGAGCTGGACGCAGTACTGCGGGTAGGGTCTCACCAGAGCAGAGTATCACCTTCTGTGATCTGCTGGCCACGCTTCTTTTGATGCGGAACCAGGATATGGTTGGCTTTCTGGGCTGCGAGCACACATTGCCGGCTCACGTCCAGCTTTTCATCCACCAATACCCCCAAGTCCTTCTCCTCAGGGCTGCACTCAATCCCTTCATCCCCCAGCCTGTATTGATACCGGGGATTGCCCCGACCCAGGTGCAGGACCTTGCACTTGGCCTTGTTGAACCTCATGAGGTTCACATGGGCCCACTTCTTGAGCTTGTCCAGGTCCCTCTGGATGGCATCCCATCCCCCAGGCATGTCAACTGCACCACACAGCTTGGTGTCATCTGCAAACTTGATCCCACTGTCTATGTCATTGATAAAGATATGAAACAGTACAGACCTCTGAGGGACACCACTTGTCACCAGTCTCCATCTGGACATTGAGCTGTTGACCACTACCCTCTGGATGTGACCATCCAACCAATTCCTCATCCACTGAACAGTCCATCCATCAAATCCATATCTCTCCAATTTAGGGAGAAGGATGTTGTGGGGGACAGTGTCAAAGGCCTTACAGAAGTCCAGATGGACAGATGCTGCCCTGCATGCTCTCCAAGCCTCTAATCATTTGTTGACAGGAACTTCCTGAGCTGGATGTGGCACCTATGAATTACTAGTAACACTCAACGGATTTCTCTTCCATTAATTTCTCCAATCTGCTCTTGAACCCATGTGAGTTTTCAGCATCCACAATATCATGTGGCAAAGTATCCCACAGCTTAAGGCTATACTGTAGTCATTGGCACAGTAGCTAGGTGGGAGAATGCAATAAAGTAGAATAATATTTCTACAGGCTGATCTCCATGACCTGAGTAGCAGCCAGTTGAGTACATATTTCCATAGCAGTTGGACAGACTTTACAGAAGTCCAGAAAAATCTAGCCTGGTAGAAGCAAAAAGGTCAAAGAACAAGGAGGACCCTTTTCTGCCAGGCTTTTTCTGGACTTTACATACTCCATGAGCCCATGTCAGTCAGCAGATCAATTTGGATCTGCATGCAGACATAGGGAAGGTACTTAGTACTGCACACAGGGGCTGAAGAACAGCTGCTGCTGTCACCCTGAGCCCTAGAAGAGCAAGTAGATTGCCACTCCACCCCCTCATGCCTAGTTATTCCCAAAACATCGTGTGTTGTAAGCCACCAAGAGCCTGAGACCAGGGGAAACCTGAGTTTGCCAGGAAAAGCAAATATATGAGTTATACATGCCAAAGCCTGGAGGCTGTTTTACAGCAAAGTGGAGATGACAGGGCTACCTTGTGGACAGCCTGATATAGCAAGAGCCACCACGTGATTCAGGAGGGCTGGCAGAGCTTGTACAGATGAGCAATATAGCTGGAGTTATATTGGGTCAACTAGAGTTATATATGGGTCAGCACCACATACAAGACTCTCTGATGCCACTGCCACCTCTGCTAAGAGGAGGCTATTTAGCAAATCATATTTGCAGGACAAAGGAATGTTTATCCCTACCTTACCGCCTTCCTCTTTCAGCTATCACAGTTAAGAGGTACTTGAGACCTCACTGCAGCTCCTGCAAGACAAGCTCTCCAAAGGAGGGAGAGAGTGACTACACTTCTATTCACTTCACACCTCCGCAGGATGACAGACAAGGGCATCACAAACACCACTACAACAAGCAACGTCAGGTAGAGAAACTGAACCATGCAAATGGGATTTCTGCAGAGCTACAACCCTTTCTGCTAGCAGTGTTAAAAAAGATACTCCCCTCCTTCCTGCAAATACCTGCTCTCACTTATGACCAACATAGTTATTACACCACACCTCCTATCAACTCCCTGTTAAATTATCAAAAAATGGCTCTTGGTCTTTAGCTGCAGAAAGGTAGAACGGCTCATGACTGCCTCACTGGTACCGAGCTCCACTTAGGGAAATGCCAGAGGGCTTCTCATGGCAGAGCTGTTTCCACCTTTAACCACGTTGTTAATCTCACCCCTGCTCCAGTCAGTCACACATCTCAGACTACAGATTCCTGCCCTCAGCCCAAGGTGTCAGCCCAAACCCTTCCCTTTCAAAATGTGTCAATCTGGCAACACACGAGGTATGTCTTTTTGTTTCATGTTTGCACAACATGAGTACAACAGGGTCCTGATCCACAAATAAAACTTCTAGACCCAATAGTAATAATCACTCTTCTCCAGAAACCTTTCCCCAAGGCAAGTAAACCACAGAGATCCTCCTCCCTCTACACCACACTCCAATACTTCCAGCCTCCAAATGCCCAAGGCATCACTTCTGTGCATTGCTTGACTGCCTCCTGAGACTCCTTGTGAGCAATTGTTTTCCTAAGTTTGCCAAGAACAAGCCTCTGAACTCTACAAATGCTCGAAGGGGTGGTACATGCAGCCTTGCCAGAATTCATCCACAGAAACGGAGCTTGTACACTGTGCCAGACAAGGCCTTCTGCCCAACTCCTCTCCCCTTTCCCAGGTGCAACAGCAAGTGCTGGATGCAGACACATGTAGGAAGAAATTGAGTTATATTTATCTAGTAATAGTAACCGGGGCTTTGGTGGAGGCACATTTTTATTATGGACCAATTTCTATGTAGGTGCTGAAGTCAAGCTAAGCAAGAGTTTTAATCAGGAATGGGCTGCTACTAACTGATTTCCACCTCAAGACAACAACTAACAGCACAAGGCAGCAGTGTGAGATTTCTGTGACCAATTTGTTGGATTCCCGAAGAGTCACTTTTCTTGTACAGCAGGCAGTGGTGAAGGTATTGTTTCACTCCAGGGCACTTCTGGTGTAGACTGCAGACAAACATTTCAATCTGAACAATCCAAATACACAAAAGGATGACAGGCCCCCTCCCCTTATGGCATGACAGATGTGAAAACCCTTGATTATTTTTTTTTTCCTGTTAACTTATTGTCAGAATGGAACCAGAGAGCTGGAGCCAGGAGGTTCCACATGACTCCAGCAGTGTAATGAACTGGATTGCTGCTGGTACAGAAGCACTAAGGTGGTCCCCGATAGAGAGAATGAAATGGGGCATGGGACAGGGTGTCCTTTCCAGCCTCACCATCTCTGGAGGTGCACATCCAATAGCTCTGAACCAGTGACTGTAATGATGCCCAGCAACATGCTCCCCACTGCCATTATATAGAAGGACTGATATTTACAGGTGTACTCACCTTTCTGAAGAGGGGCCTGTTCTTCTCTACAGCTAGAGAGGATGCCAAGTAACATGAAGATCCTCCAAAACTTCCCTTAGAGATATTTATCTTATTGCTGTGGTCACACCCTTGGTAATCACCTGACTGGGAAAGGGACTAAGAGCCAGTGTTTCCCAGCCGCTCCCTAAGGACTGAAGCCTGCCAGGGCTGCCTAATGCAGTTTCGAGCAAGATTTCAGCTGATCTCTCCAGCCAGGAAGAGGTCAGAGAGACATCAGGCAGAACAGTAACTACACACAAAGGTCACTTCAGCTACATGCAAGCCTGTAACAGAAGCCCATCTCCCAGACAATGATTCTCTAGAGATCATGTGGCTGTCCACTAGCAAAATGCTCCATGATTAAACCAAGGTACTAAAATACAGACAAGATCCTGTTCCACTTAAGGGGCTGACCTCCTGAGTCTACATGCTGCTTTATTACTCTATTTCAGACCACAGCTTCTTTATATTGGTCTTCTCCACATTCAGACCAAGCTACTGTACTGAAGACAGACATTCCCCTATGTGTTACCCCAAGTTTTCAAAATGTTCGTTCAGATTTAAATACTTTCCACGTTTATTAGCCATTCCCTGTCAGGTTCTCAGAGGCCAAGGCTACAGAACAGGCTTCTAACAACACACTGCTGCTGATCTAAGGGTTAGGATTCCTGACTGACATAGCTTTACCAGGCAGAAATTGTTTCACCAAGAAAAGGAAAAATTCTGCTTTCTTTTCCAATATGATGTAGGAGATCTTTAGTATTACAGGAACACAGATCTATCCTCATTAATACAATGTGAGGCAATGTTAATGAAGGAATGTATTGGTATATCAAGGTCCGTGTTAGTTTTTCCCCAGTTGTTCCTGCTATGAAAAATTTGATTATAATCTCGAATATCCACAGAGTAAAAGGAGGGAGGAAACCAGTGCTGGACCACGGGGTACCATACTCTAACAGGACAACAGGCCGTGTTCATTTGGGATGTTCAAGACAGTTGCTGGAATAATCTTGACATGTATGCTTTGTCTATGTATTTAGCAGACAGCTACAAACAGGAGCACAAGACAGTTTAATAAAGAGACACACATCCAAGCTACCAGGAACAGCACTACGCTAGCCTACTTTCTTAGCCCTGTGAATAGCGTTGCTCCTGTTCCACACATTAGTCCGCATGCCCACTTCCCAGTTCTCACACTCCCTGGCTTACCTCTCTTTCAGGGTAAGGTTTTAACCCATGCAGATATTAAGAACCTGTAATCTCTGCTGTCCCACTCCCTGAGCCTCTTCACTTGCTTGCTTCCATGCTGGGTACTTCCCAGGGTACTTCCTACCCTGCTGCATCAGTCTCTGCAAATAAACTGCAAGCTTGCCAGCAAATATATGCAATCAGCACTTCCCTTTTAATCAGAAGGGACCCCAAACAATGGGAAGCTATTTCTTCCTCAATCATTGGCAAACAGGTGTTTAAAGCTCCAGCCAAAGCCATTCTATCCCTCCTCAGCAATCTCAATCTGCACTGAATGTAGACAGTTTTTCCAGGATTTAATCTACATTTCACCTGGTCACCTTTTTATCTGCACTCAGTGACTGGCAAGACAAGATCAACCATCCATCCTGTAACACAGTTGCCTATAACTTAGTAAAGGTAACTCATCACAATAGCAGGCTGAGCCAGTCTACCCACTTCCAACCAGGCTTTGAGTAAAGAAGTTTGTTTTGTTCAGATCTTTACATGAACACCAGTGATCCAGACAGAACAAAATGCTCCAGCCTCTTCCAACCCTGAGCAAAGAAGAGAGAAATAACGGGGCGTGGTGATGGGGATGTTTCCGGGGGGGGAAGGCAAACTCCTGTAAGTCTTTGTCAGTGGAATATTCTCATCCTGTGATTGAATCACCTTGCAACCCCCAGAGCACAGATCAAGTTTACTTGAATTCATTAAGAAGTCTTAAGGAAGCAGACTGCAATCAATGCAATCAAACAACCTTTAGAGGAGCCACAAACCAGTTAGCTCCATTCTAACACTGAGCTTCTGGTGGTTTCTTGCTTCACTGGACTGCACAGTAGTCAGATGCCTCCAGTCAGCCTTCTCTGCCCCTTCCTCCCATTTGGAAGTCACAGTGGTTTTTTAACCCAGATGCAGTTCTGCAACTTCTGGCTTCACTTTACCAATAGTTGTCTTTTCCATTCGCTGTCTTTTGAGGAAGGGGGGAATGGGAGATAGAGTTGGCAAGTGTTTTGTCGTTCAGACCAAGTGCGTGGCAATCGTATCGCCAATGAATTCAGAGTACTGCATTTCTTTATCTCTGGTTGCATCAAACAGGTTTCTGGTTTTACTTGGTAAAACTGATTTACTAAAACTGTTTATTATGTGAATATTTTCCTTCCAAATAGTCATATAATGCAGTCAAGAACCTGAAAGAAGATCATCATCAAGGCGTTTCTGAAGTCCATCCAGTTCCCTGCACAGTTTCGAGTCCCAAAAAGGCTGTAGAAGGGAGTACAACCAACTTTTTGAAGTGAGAGTTGAATAAGATAAGATTGAGTGCTAGGACATCTCTTATGGTAAAGGAGAAGAACAAGGTAAAGCATCACACCCATTGCTTCTGTTCCACATTGTGGTCAGTTCCTCCACTTTGATGACAAGGCTCTTTGTTCACCTTTTGTCACCAGAGCTAGGTTTAGTCAATTGCTTCCTCGCAGGAAAAATCTAAACAACATACAGAACAACTGCAACTGTAAGGCAGACTTCAGTACCATATGAACTGGCAGGACTATAGACCAGCTTTTACAGACAGTCATTTCACAGTCTTTTATGGGACCAGGCATGTAAAAAGAAAGCATTGTTTGCTCTGTGGACTGGAGAGAACATTCAGCAACTTAGATTCCCTCCATAGCATCTCCTGGTTCAAGAAGGGTTTGGCAGATTCAATCCCTTTGTAGGTACTCCATTCCTAAAGACACTCATATGCCTTTCTGACCAATTTCCCAGAGATACATACAGATAACAAGGTTGAAGAAGGGTAGCCATTAGGAACCGGCCTGCACCATGGATATTCATACTTCACACATTCTTCTTGAAGTTCATTATCCTGTATGTCATGGGGCAACTTTTATCTACTTTTATACTATCTGCATAGACTCTGCTCTTTGGTATCAGTAGTGCCTCTTCAAATAAATTTTTGGATCTCAATATGAAGAGCAAGACTATTAATATAAATTACTTCATATGCCAGGTGTTATCCACAAGACCCCAGGAGAACACAAGCAAATGGGACAGTCAGCCCAAAGGGCACACATTACCAAATAGATTTTAACTGTTCAGCATCACTGAAATGTCATTTGCTTTCCCAGCCCATTGCCCTAAGCAATGATCTCAGTTTCTGATCCTCAGGACTCAACCTGACATGTGAAAAAAGAACGCTGGGAGGCTTTTTAAAAACAGAAAGCACAAACAGAGTAATCCAGTGGGCTTTATCTTCCCCCTAATGGCCTCCTGAAGCAGCTCCTATCCCACAGCTCAAAACCCTGGGGTTTTTTGCTTGCATTGAGGTAGAAGCCTGCTGGAGTCAACAGCGGGCTTTCACACAGGTTTCCACAGGTCAGCAGTCCTAGTACAAGCTGGCTGAAAACACCAAGAAGCAAAAATAAATATCTAGAATCATTCAGGAAGTGAAATATGCTGCATCTTCTCCCAATCCTCCATGAAAGCTTCTTGCCCATGTCAGAGACGGACAGCAAGCCTACTTCAGAGCTCTACACAGCAGTGCTGCAGCTGATGGCTCAGCACGTGCAGGAGCGCGACAGGTTTGGCTCAGCAGCAGGGCTGCTGAGGGAGAGGAAGAAGTTACTGACAACAAATAATCACCTATAAGCGACTGAAAAGACTGACAATGTCCCCAACTGCCCAGGAGGCAAGTACCATATCTTCCTGCAAACAGAAGAGACACAGCTTGGGCAAGCTCATAGCATGGACAGGACTGACTAAGCTGAAGACTTGCTAACACCATTAGCTATGGGTTGCCTGCAGCAATTATAACTCCTCTAGCCCAGAAAAACTTCCTGACAGGTCACAATAAACAGAGTTCTACCACAGTCGCCTACTAAGAGAGCATAAAATCCTACACAAGTCTAATGCCTCTGGATCCAGGCCCCCGGTACCATGGAGATCTCTCACATGCCTCTTCAACAAACTACAATGCCCAGTGACAACCACTAGATTTAACACACAAATTCTGACTATCACAAGTCTGAAAGGCTCTTTCCCATTGTGCCATTCACAGCGAGGAGAAACCACTGAAGGCTGAAAAACGATTAGGATGCCAGTCACACATATTGCCTTATAGCAGTGCCCAGCTTCAGCCCACATTTCAGCTTGAAGGAACATGAAACTATTGTACCAGTCACTGAAACAAAGCTGAATGATTACAGCAGAGGACGCACCAGGCTCTTTGCATTGACGTTACGCTTTGTCCTGCTGGAAAAACTTGTGCCCAGACAGTCAGGGCACATTTGGATGTTAAATTACACTGGTCACCATGTCGTAAAGTAGCAGCAAAAAGCTACCTCTTGAACAGCTGCTTAACTGCTCCAAGGATGCAAAGTTCTTTTGTTATTCTTCAGAGAGCAAAATCCCCAAATTCTTCATGAAAACGTGCAGATATAGCAGTCACTGTTTTCTGTCCCACCCACTAAGGCCTTAGACTAAGATATTAAGGCTTTTTTTTTTTTTTAATCTATCTGACACAAGTTCCCTGTCATGCAGTACCCTCTACAACCATCATGCTGAGTAACTAGCGATAAAATAGCTTGCCTGATCAGAAAGTCTGTTTTAAAAAGATAGAGAGTCCCTCAAAGGGCTTAAACAGCTCTCCTATTGTTTAGGCATTTCCCTACGAACTCTCAAGAGCAACCCAAATTCACACATCACTGATCAGCTGATGGCAAAAATAGAGGCAGTTTATTAATGCTCTCTGATCAAGAGCATAGCTTTTTCCACTTAGGCTACAGGCAGCTACTTTTAGCTTTTGAGGTCCCCAGTTCAATCCCTGGATGCCAGCCATGACACAGACCAAATTATTCAGTTGTTGTTTGAACTATCTCCAGCCCTCAAGATGGCCAGAATAAAGAATATACGGTATTTGCCACGCTCAGTGATATCATACGAGGTCCTAACGAAGCTCATGTTGCCCCTGGTGCAGTGACTAATGTGTTCGCACAGTTTTGCATCTCCTAAGAAAAGCAGTCACGTTACAAAAATACTTGACTGTATTGTTGAATTAAAAAAATGTGTGTGTGTGCGTGTGCGTGCACACACACTTTTTTATATTTTTTGGAAACTCCTGTTCATCCACAGAAAGCCCAAAAGATTCAGGCTAGCTCTTGTATAATCCGCAATAACTTCAAATGATTGAAGTGCCGGTCATTGTCCTGTGAAGAAATGAACTTGGGTCTGTAAGATTTTCAGGCTTTTATGACTTGCTTATGCACACAGTTTGGCAAGGACCCATGGCATTTTGGCACAGTCCGGTCACACACAATCCTTATTCACACACTGACGTTCGATAGTGGAGTTCCAGGTGGGTAGTTGTTCTCTGGCCTATACATAGCTGACACGCTGAAGTTACTGCTTTTTACAGCCTGAGAAGAAGACAGGCTTCACTTGAACAAGTGCAGGCAAGCCAGAGAAGCTCAAACTCATAGGTCAGAAGAAAAAAAGAAAAAAAGCCAATAAAGCAATACAATACAGCAGGCACAGAATAGGGAAAGCAGCAAGCAGCTGATCCAGCTTGCACATTCATTCTGTTCCAAGCCACAACTCAAAGGACAATCTAGTAAATATTTTAGGGAACTTCTAGTGAAATACCATTAATAACACAAAACACTGTCAAAGCAGAACAGACTCTATCTCACACAGAGCACACTGTGCACTTCACAGAAAGGTGAATCCTTGGCCGAAAGAATGTGCCCAGTTATGCAATGCAAGAGGAGAAGCTCCACTTTGACTCCACCCAGAGACCAGCTCACACCTGGAGCGAGGAGTATCTGGACGCTGTCATTTTAGCCCACACGCTACAGTTGTGCATTCTGCTCCCATTACGCACCGAGAATGACTTGAGTCGTCGTAAGGCTCAGTGACTTCTTGGTGACATTTGAATTCCAGGGTGGAGTGGGAGGCTCGGCTAGGGTTCTGTACTGCAATCAACTACCACCGTATCAGACATTCCTTTGTGCGAATTAATCCAGCAGTGGATTTGAAGGGGAGAGAGGCTCATCTCCCGTTTCAGGAGGCAGAGAGCACCCGTTGGTTAAGGAGGGTTACAGAATGAAGGAAAAAGCCAGACTACTTCCTAGGGCCAGGAGCAAGTGTCTGGAGGTGGTCGGCTAACCTCCCCCTCATCACCAAGCTCTGAGGCTTCTGCAAGCCTAAAGAACTGAAGCAAGCAACGAACAGATAGTTGGCACAGAAAGTGGTAAAACTGGTTAACGCGTTTGGGCCACGCTAGCTTCGCTTATCGATAGCTTTGTGGAGATCGCGGATCTCTCCTCCGGTGCGCAGTGACAAATCATAGACTGTCTTCTCAAGCACTGGATGTTCAGACCTGCTAATACCCTCCACCTTTATCAGCTTTTTCCTGCCCTGGGCCAGAGAGGACACGGTCACCCCAGCAGCCTGCCAGGGGCCAGGCGACCCCGCCGCAGGCAGCACCCCGGGCCTGCCCCACGCCCTGCGCCCCCCTCCCTGACACCAAGACTGCTGTCAGCGGCCAGACGGGAGGAAGAGGACCAGCAAGGCCAGGGCTGTCCCGTTTGCCGTACTCCTCACGCCGGCCGTCGGGAGCCCGGCTCACAGACCGGCACCACGGACCCCCCCGAGCCCGGGCCCCAGCGAGGCCCCTTCCCCCGGGGGTCCCGGGAAGCCGCTTTTACCCCCCTCCGCCTCAGCACTGCCAGCGCCCGCGGCTCCGGTTTCAGAGTGGGCAGCGGCTCAACGCGGATCCGGCACAAAGGGGCCCCTGTCCCCGCCGCGGAGCGGAGCGGAGGCGCTGGCTCCGGAGGGAGGGGGAGCCTCCGCAGCCCCCAGAGACGGGGCGGCGGCGGCAGGCCGGTTCCGGGGAGGCCGGCGGCGGGGCACCCGGTGAAGGTCAGGCTGGCGGCCGGGCCGCAAGGGACGCGGAGGGACCGGAGCTCTCCCGGGAACTTCCCCCAGCCTCCTGCGAACAACCTGCCAGGGACCGCGAACCCGCCGCCGCTCCCCCGCGCCTACCGGGGGGTCTCGTCTCCTCTCGTCTCCGCACCGCGCCGAACCGCGCCGAGCCGCCTCTCGGTCCCCTTCTGCCCACAGGCAGCGCCCGGCCGGGCACCGCCTTCCCCACCCGCCCCCTTTCCATGAGGAAACTTTTCCCTCGCGGCCGCCAGCGGTTCCCGAGCCGCGCTGCCCGCCGCGGGGAGGCGGCGGCGGGAGCGGGCCGGGCTCTGCCGCTGGGACCCCCGGCACCCCACGGGGAACAGGTCCGAAAGACGTCCCGGCAGCCGGGGGGCGCCCGGCCCGGGGGAGCGGAGCCCGCAGCCCCAGCAGAGGTGACCCCGCCGCTTACCTCGCGGGCGGCGCGGCTAGGCTCGGCTCGGCGGGCAGCGGCCACCTGGGCTGGGAGAGCGCCGGGCCCTCCCCCTATTTCAGCCGCGGGACACGGGGGCTCCCGCCCCGCCGGGCGCTGCTGGAGGCGGGGCGGGCCCGGCCCGGGCGCTCAGGCGCTCCGGTGGCGGCGGGGCAGCTCCGGCGAGGCTCTCGCCTCCCCGCCCCCCTCCGCCGGGCTCTTGATCCAATTAACGGGCGGCCACCGCCGCCGAGCGGGCCCCGGCAGGTGGGGCCGGGGGGGGGCAGCGCCGGCTCCCGGCGCGGTTCCCCCTCCACGGGGAGGGCCCCGGCTCGGCCCTGAGGCGCGGGGCGCTGCTCCGAAACAGCGGGGAGGGGCTGGGGGCTGCCTTCTCCTTGGGGGAGGCCTGCCCGGCCGGGTTGCCCCCCGTCATGGCGGGTTGCGGGAGCGGGAGGGAGGCGGCCCTGTGAGGAGCTGCCTGCCCGCCCGCCCGGGTGATGCTCGGCCCAGCCCCGAGGAGTTGCCCACTGGATTTGGGGCTTCAGTTAGTTCTTAGTCAGTCATTTTGTGTGCTGTACCGGCCAGCTGACCCGCAGGGCCCGGAGCCAGCCCAGTGCGCTGGAGCAGGAGGCCCAGCAAGTTCCCCAAGCCCTGCTCCCGCCCAAGCGGAGAGCCGTGCCCTTGCTTTTGAGCGTGGCGTAGGTCGCTCTCCCTGGGGTTGGAGAGCAGCCTCGCCTTGGCTTGGCATCCTTCTTTCTCTTTCAGCTTGATCCTGCTGACTCTGTTCGGTCACTCTCCATTGAAAACCTTTATCTGAATAATCCCGACCTCATCTTTAAGCCCTCAGAGTCTCTCAGTTGAAACCAGCTTTTTCTAAATGCCAGGGAGTTTGCCTGCCAGAGTTTCCATTCCTAACGCCAGCCCCCGGGTGCGATTCCCCATGACGCTGGGGCAGGGCTTGCAGGAGGAGCTTCGCTGGCCTGTCTCCTCTTGACGGCTTCCAAGTGACTTGGGACACAACTCCAAGGACCAGCTGTGGGTTTGCAGTGTTGTTTATTCAGTCGGTGGAGAAAGGAAAGACTGAGAGCCTTGCAGGAGGAAGAGAGGAAAGAGCATGCCGTAAATCTGTGCTCCTGCTTCTCTGTAGCAGTACTGAGATGTCTTGTCTCTCTTTACAACTGCCCCAGGTTCCGTAGGAGCCAGAAAAATAACTGTACTGAGGCCCTTCAGATACAATGAATTGCTGTGTTGGAAAGCGGACGTTAGAAACCATTCCACTTAATTTGTTTTGGGGCCAGTCCTCTGTTCACTTTTACCTGTGTGGGGTTCCTGGAAGGTGGGCATCCATGACAGGTGTGGTGTGACCGTGAGCACCCTTTCAACAAATGATGCAAGATGCTTGTCTTAGCCTCAAAGTTAATCACCGTTGAGAGTACAAGCATCAACTTTGTATTTTACTGAAACAAAACCAAACCCAACTTTTTGGCATAGATACTCTCAATTAAATTCCGATATATTAATTCTATTATCTAATTTACATACATTAATGAAGTACAGAAAAGGCAAACATCTGTCATACATTAATATTCTATATGCAGCATTTGCCCTGTGTTATGTTTTCATGCTGATTTTGATGCTGATATCCCACGCACTGAACACCTAAGATAGATGCTTTCCATTTGGGACCTGGCCGCCCCCAATACTGATCGCAAGGTGAGGGTACTACGTAGCATGGCTGCTGCAATCCTCTCCTCCAAGGCTGGAATGGCTTCGGGAAAATGGGGTACTCGGGTAAACGAGGTCATTACAATAGTGATATTTTTGTTCATTTTCCTGGCGCAGGGCAGCTTAGTAATGGTCATGGGACAGAAGGAGGTCAGATAGCATGATATTTACTCTTTTATCTCTTTAGGATGATATAGTTTTTCTTACTTTTTAGTGGAATATAGGCTTGTTTTCCTATCTGCGCCAAACTCCAGTTGCTGTAATGGTACTCTTTTACATCAGTAGTCAGACTGAAGTAGCCAAAAATATTCACGCTTCGGAAAAAGATCCTGGTGACAAGGAGGCAGAATATCTAATGGTATTACAAATACCGTGAAGTGGGTGGCCTTAGTCGCAGTAGAGCTTTACCAGACCTGGTGAGAAGACAGCTTTATTCTGCGGTCCCATAACTAAGGCAGAGCCTCAACATAATTGTATGTCAGACAAAAGGCATCATAAAAATAAGCCTAATATCCTGCCCACACATAATTATACTTCTCTGCCTTTGCTGTATACTATAGTTCAAAGAGTGTGAGACTGTAAATACATATAAGAATATTTTTTCAAGTTATTCTTTCTCTGGCTTGCTCAGTGTACCGTACAGACACTGAGCTGTGGCACCTCAGGCCAGTGGCATTTCTTCTGTGCGTGATTTGTGTACTATCTGCTATTCTTGTCCTTAGTGAATAATAATTACGAAAATATCTGGTGATTCTCTAGAGAGAAAGCAAACTTAGTAATTGATAAAATGACTGTATTTAGCATACCGTATTTAGTGCTCTATTTTACATTGGTGTGGCCTCACCTTGAGTACTCTGGGCAGTTCTGGGCCCACAATTTAAGAAGGACGTGAAGGTCCTTGAATGCGTCCAGAGGAGGGCAACCAAGCTGGTGACAGGGCCAGAAGACATGTCCTGTGAGGAGTGGCTCAGGACTTTGGGCTTGTCTAGTTTGTAGTTTGGAGAAAAGGAGGCTGAGGGGCGACCTCATTGCTCTCCACAGCTTCCTGAGGAGGGGACGTGGAGAGGGAGGTGCTGAGCTCTTCTCCCTGGGATCCAGCGATCAGATGCGTGGGAATGGCTCAAAGCTGCGCCAGGGGAGGTTTAGACTGGACATTAGGAAGCATTTCTTTTCCGAGAGGGTGGTCAAACACTGGAACAGGCTTCCTAGAGAGGTGGTCGATGCCCCAGGCCTGTCAGGGTTTAAGAGGCATTTGGACAACGTCCTTAATAGCATGCTTTAGCTTTTGGTCAGCCTGAAGTAGTCAGGCAGTTGGACTAATGATCGTTGTAGGTCCCTTCCAACTGAAATAGTCCTATTCTATTCTATTCTATTCTATTCTATTCTATTCTATTCTATTCTATTCCATTCCATTCCATTCCATTCCATTCCATTCCATTCTAAAATATGCTAACCATGATAGCTCCCAAAAGGGAAATGCATAGGTTACTGTGTGTGTGCTCTGCATGGGGATGCTGCTGCTGGGAGACAAACGGAGCGGGGACAGGAGGTACACATCTTTGCTGGAGAAAAC
The DNA here is from genome assembly GCF_047370975.1 of Nipponia nippon. NCBI lineage: Eukaryota > Metazoa > Chordata > Aves > Pelecaniformes > Threskiornithidae > Nipponia > Nipponia nippon. The sequence goes on along the minus strand of NW_028262291.1, from coordinate 27,489,767 downwards.
TTGGATAACAGTGTCAGTTTTCTTTGGGACAAATACATAGACCATTGAAATCAATACAAGCCTTTCAGTCTACTTTAAGAAGGTTGGTATCTGGGCCCCTTTTTTCAGTTACAAATCTTGAAATGTACCCCTTTTAGGGCATACGAAAACTAAAAGATATTAAGATTTATGTAATGTATTTGGTGTTTTGTTGGTGATTCCTGATGAACTCCATAGATTCTGTCTCCAATGATGATGACTTCTGCAGACGTATAGATGAAGCTGTGGATCACTGTCAAGATAAAAAGGATCTTTTTCTGTAGTAGTTTCCCTTCCTGAAAATCAAGCCTTCGAGGCTTCAGAGGGAAGAAGGGAAGTGCTACGCTCAATTATTCCTCTTGCTATTTTTGCTAATGGGTACAGTTCTAAGAAGGGTGTTTTGTATTACAGAAGTGCTTGATAAGACTTTAAGATTTGCTAATTGGGTTGATATATATGTTCAAAACCAGATTGTGTTGTCTGTCAGTGGTTATAATTTTTTGTGTATGTCATTCCGATACTTATTCTTAGGATGTCAGCAACTAATACAATGTTGTTACAGTTCAGGAGAAAAGCATAGTCTGGGTCTTTGTTGTTTTTCTTGTTAGTTTTCCTATGCATTTCCTAATATGTGAGAAAATGCATAGGTTAACTATAGTTATAGTGCAAAAAATCACCCACCAACACCCAAACCCTAAAGATTCACAATTCAAGGAGTGCTTATGTACAGATATTTTAGGACCTGTGTTCATAGCCAGCTGTGTGGATGACTGGACCTTAATTACTCAGCATAGTTACTGGTAGGCCTGACGCATGAGATCCTACTGCTCCGGAGAGACGGTTCCCCACGCAGCATGGCCGGCAGGCAGCAGCCTCCTTCGCAGGCGAGGGGGACGCGCTGGCACCTCCGGCTGCGTCGGCTGGGCTCTCCCTTCCCCATTCCTGTCTGCTTGGTCATGTAAGATCTGGTAGTCTCTGAGCTGATCTTGCCGTGACTGTTTTATCTGCCTTTAAAGTGCAGTTTTTTCTGTTGAGTTCCAACACCAGGTGCATCTTCTTGAGGAAGTTGTGTTTTGAAATGGTATCTTTTTTATTTGGTTGCCATTTGGTTGATGTATTTTGGGCCCTTACCACGCAGCTTTCATCTGCCAATGTGGTGCTCTGAAAACTAATCAAGTATCTAAGGTTGTAAGTCCTGTGCCAAAAACCCAACCGCAATCAGCTGCCGAAGGACACCTCGGAGGCTCTGCCCGCCTGTTTCAGGCCAGGGCCGCGGGCGCCCCCCGCGCAGCGGAGCCGGGGGCGCCGCTGATGCTGATCGCCGGCGGGGAGGCCGGCAGCGGGTAAGGCCGGCGGGGCGAGGCCGCGGCTGGAGCTGGCACCCCCGGCTCTCCCGGCCGCCCCCTGCCCAGGCCGCCGCCCCTCAGTGGCGCAGGGTCGGCGGGGGCCGGGCGCGCTGTGCGGGGCCGCCTTAGCCGGCGCCTCCGGCCTGCGCCGGGGGCCCCGCGGGCTCGGCGCCGCTCCCCAGGGGCGGCCGGGCGGGCGGCGAGCCCCCCCCGCGGGGCCGCGCCGGGAGCCGCGGCCCCCCCTTCCCGCCCCGGTTATGAAACCGCGGGGGAGGGGCCGGCTGCCGCCCGCCGTCCTCGGCCGCGCCGGGGGAGCGGAGGCCGCCGGAGCGCAGGTGAGAGCGGGGCGGCCCTTCCCGCCCAGGCCGCGGGGAAGCCGCGCCGGGGCCGGGGCCGCGGCCGGGACTGGGGCCCGGCGGGCCGCGGCGCTGAGGGGCGGCCCCGCGGGGCCGGGCGAGGCCCGGAGGCGCGGGGTGGGCGCTATTTGGGGAAGCTTGCGCGGTGCCTGCCGAGCTATATTTAACGGGGGCAGATACCCGTGACAGCCGTTCACGAACTGTAAATGAGCTCAGCGCTAGCAGGGGATCAGCCCGTGCGAGGCTCGTCGCGGAGGGTCTCCTGGGGGGATCGTGTGGCGCGCCCCCGCCAGCTGCGAGGAGGGCCGCGGGAGGCCCGCGCCTCCCCGGGGGCCGGGTGGCCGCCTGGTGGTCACGACGCGAGAGGGGAGTCGCCGCGTCCCACCGCTGGCCAGAAGGGCACTTCAGGGGTGGGTGCCAGCCGGTGTAGGAGCCCAGTCCAAATATCGGGGGGTGGTCGTGAGGAAGAGTGGCCGTTAAATAGGAAGTATCCTCCGAGCATATTTGGTGGGAGACGAGTCGGCCCTGGGCGTCGTCATAAAAGCTCTGACCTTTTTCTTAGCTGAATCTAAAGAGCTCAGTGTGAGCTACTAGGGAAACAGTTAGGGTATTATGTGGTTTCACAGATGTACGTTATGCAGAACTGTGGGTTTTAAGCTTGAAAGTTCGGTAGAAGCACATCTGTCAAAACATATTCTAATGCTTTAGGATACGTTCATTTTCATACGTGAACAAAGAAGAGTTTATTGAACCTGTTCCCCTCTCCAACAGAGCACAACAAAAAGCTAGTGTCATGCTGATGAAAGAGGGTACAGGTATAATCACTACTTTCAGACCACTGGGTTATGTTTCATTCCAGTTTTCCTCTCCGTCTTCTAGTTAAAAGTCTATGACAGTCGTACCTTCCATGCTTTGTTTGCTTTTAGTGGTCAGACAGAATGGCTCCAGTGAACCAGCCAAAGGACAAGAAGCATGAGAGGGCACGTGAGCATTGGCCGGAAGATGCAAAATCAGCTGGGAAGAGGAAACCGGACTGCAAGGAACTAGGGAATGAGCCACTAGCAAAGAAGTTGTTTCTGAGAAAAACATCCAAACCCCCAGAGAAAATCGGTAACATCTGCTCAGATCCTTACTGTTTCTCCCAACCAGATTTACCCTAAATGACAGGCATCGACTAGTTGAAGAGGGAGCATGCCAAGAAGCGTGTTGAGACATGGGTGTTCAGATGGGGTTATATACTGAAGTGATACACAGACACGTATTGGGGTAGTACATCCTCCAATTATCTTGCTAGTGAGTGTGCGTGTGCGCATGCATGCACATTTCATTTTGAGACTCTGAACCCCGTGGTAGAAGCCTGCTTACTGAGGACGCTGTCACAGCTCATTTGAGGGTGGTTAAGTTTTGTGGAATTCCTGAATTACCAGATGTCTGCTTTATTGTAGGACAGACCAATCTCAGTCATACATTCTTTTTTTGTCCCATGCAATTCTTAATACAGTTTCATAGTCGTAAGGTTGGTATCCTACAGCATGCAGTCTGAACTGGCATTTCCACCCAGTTCCTTGCATATTATAACTTCTGCTACAGTAAGTAGGAATACTTTCTACCTGGATGTTCAGATTAGACTGGACAGAATTTCCACTAATCACTTCTCCTCACGTGCATTTTTTTTCCTTTAGTATGTAACCTAAAAAAAAAAATCTCATGGAGATTTTTGATATAATGAGAGAGGTGATTAAGTTCTAGGATACTGAAAAGGTTAATGCTTTGCATTATCAAGAAAGTTCTGTAGGCTTCAGCTACAGTAAGGACTATTTTCATAGAATCATAGAATCATTTAGGTTGGAAAAGACCTTTAAGATCATTGAGTCCAACCGTTAACCTAACACTACCAAGTCCACCACTAAACCATGTCCCTAAGTGCCACGTCTACCTGTCATTTACTTACCTCCAGGGATGGTGACTCAACCCCTTCCCTGGGCAGCCTGTTCCAGTGCTTGATAACCCTTTTGGTGAAGAAATTTTTCCTAATATCAAATCTAAACCTCCCCTGGCGCAGCTTGAGGCCGTTTCCTCTCGTCCTATTGCTTGTTACTAGGGAGAAGAGACCGACCCCCACCTTGCTACAACCTCCTTTCAGGTAGTTGTAGAGAGCAATAAGGTCTCCCCTCAGCCTCCTTTTCTCAGATAAAACTGTTAATTCCATTGTTTGTTTAGGAGATCACTAGAGTTACTGACTTGTGCGGAAATACTGCACACTTTCTGTACAATTTTGGCTTAAGGATCCAGATATTAACAAAGCGTTTTTCAACAGCCAGAGCAACAGGAGTTCCACGATTTTGTACGTTTCCGTTGTCTGGTGTGTAACTCCAAACTTGGAGCAGTTGGCAGTGTGATCAGCCGACACAAAGGCAAAATACTCTGTTTGAAAGGAGTTCTGTGTATAGTTCTATGTAGCTATATGTTTTGGAAAAAATTCTTTTTTCTCCTGAGCCATATAGGACAGGTTCAGTTTCTTGCAATTGAAACACCTTTAAAAAGAGTTTCTTCCAGCAGATTCTAAAAAGGCCTAAAGTTTGTTTCTTAATAAATTAGCCTTTGTAATAAAATGGATTTTGGAAAAAATGCCTCCATTTCCGTCACCTCTGAAGAAGGAACTGTGAAAAAAATGAATTTTTCTGTGAAAAAAAGGAATTTGATTATAAATACTTTCTTACCTATTTCAACAGGCGTGACAAGTGTTGGCACAATTTTGGCATGTGAACAAAGAAATTTAGTTTCACACCCGTGCATTTCTAGGCGCCAGTGTTGCATTAAAGAAAGATTTTGTTTAGGTTCTGATCATACAGAATGATCACTATGTTTTCAGTCGTCTTTTTTTTTTTTTTGTCATTATCCTTAAATGAAAATAGCATTTTTGTTTCTTAAGAAATGCTTCTTTCCCGTTTGACATCTAGATCCCCTGGAGTATTCCAGACCATTGCCATGAGGATGGTTAGATCACAGACATGGGACTGAACAGATCTGGTTTTTATATAAAGGTCCCTGAAGATAAAAACTTGGAACATGAACAAAATGTAGAAGCGTGCTGTACTCTCAGCAAAAATCACTCCGAACAGAAAGGTTTTCAGGCGATGAGGCGTCAGCAAGTCTATTATCAAAAACAAAACTCGCACTGCTGTAGGCAGACCGTACGGGCTACAGCACAAGCAGATCGAAAATTCTGATTCACAAGCAGGCATTTCAGGAACTGTGTGGGAACTCATGTTGCTATGCCTGGGGAATTTTCAGGTGTTAACGTTCCTGCTGGTCACACGTCTGACCTTCCCTTGCTGTACCCAGGGGCTTACCGCCTCCCATGGCGTATTTCCAAGTTGTTGGGGCTTTGGATAGCTTCGTTGTATTTTGGGTATGAACTGTTCAAGTTGTATACTGTCCAAGAGATGCACCACATGTGGCTTTGCTTTAGTCCTCTCCTCTTGTCTTTTTGATAAATTTTTGGCAAGGAGAAGGAAGGTTTAACAAGAGGAAGCATACACAAAGCTCTG